>NW_024723050.1:2825363-2827814 GCF_018991925.1 Homarus americanus | reverse complement strand
CCTCTGGTCGATGATGGTTGGGTTTGGTTGGATCTAGTGCCGCTGGGAGCAATTTAGTTTACAACCATTGGTAGTACTGTATTATTATTCTAAAACATCTGCTAGGCATTACTCCCTTGTTGGTTTGGATCAAGATTCAGATATTTTTCTGTGTGTTAATTCTGTCTCATAACTATAATAGTGTGAAAACATAATATCTAATTAAGGTAGTCTCGATAACATTGCTGATATTTTTAGCCATCGTTTTAGTATTAGTCAGTAAGCTAGGCGCATTGTTTACATATCAATTTACGACGAACACGAATATTTAAGAACATTTGAAAATCTATCCAGGTTTGTTTGACATACTTTTTTTTTTACGGGGATTAGCCCACCCGGGCACAGGTCACTGGCCCACATTGGGGCCTGGGTGGCGAAATGTAATAATAATAATAATAATAATAATAATAATAATAATAATAATAATAATAATAATAATAATAATAATAATTAATTAATAGTAAATAAGATTTATAGTTAAAAATACAAAATTGAAAATAAAATAATAAAATAATAATGATGATATTTATTAATAATAATAATAATAATAATAATAATAATAATAATAATAATAATAACACTTTAATAATAATAATAATACACAATACATTATGCTTCCAATATCTTCCCAGGCGGTAGTACCTCCCTGTTTGATAGCTGCCTATTGCCTACTACCTATACTGTATTACAGTATACACGAGGTGTTAGTTCACTGATGATATATCGGTATTGTCAGGTGAATTATTTCCCTGCAGATGTCGATTGTTAAATACAATAACCGTTTGGCCCTAGAAAGATTATCTCAGTTATAATTATAACAAAACCTACCAAAACGAACCTAGCGTAACTGTATTCATTCAGCGTAATCATGAAATGTTCTCTTTACCTTCTCTGTGTACAGTTCTATTTACGAACAGTTCAGTCATTGATGTAACTATTACACATAGTCTAATTTTGTAATAAGTGCATTTTAGTGCGAACAAAACTGTAATGATAGCAAAACCGAAAAGGTGATGGTAGTACACTAGGCGAATGCTGTGCATACGTGCCAAGGACTATAAACACAGAGACAGTCCCAGGAATATCAAAAGGGTGGGTGGGTGGGGGAACAGGGGCGAGCCCACCCAGCTGTTTTTTTTGGGGGGGCTGTTGTTTTTTTTTAACCAGACCAATATCATGGGCATTTTGAGGCCATTTTCAAGCCATGTGCACTTGATATTAGGGGATATTCTGAGGTCAATAGTAACTACTTTTTACTATACAAAAATGCCAGAGGACAATACTGCATTAAAGAAAATGTATTGAAATTTTCTGATGAAGGGGGGGGGGGGGATGTCCAGACCCCCAGGATCAGCCCCTGAAACAACATATTAATCCTTGATATGTACGGCTGTTGACATTAAATGAAAACATTGGCAATATCTGTCATCTATTTCTGGGTTTTATAATTATATGATTGGTTTATATCTAATAACGCTTCTTTTCATCAAATTGTCGAAACTACAAAATAAAAAATAAAAAACTCCTTGATACAAAGAATATCTAAGAAAATACATTAAAATTCCAATCCACCTCACCTAATGATCCTCAAGTACAGTATTTACATGCAAGATACTGCCAAGTGTCCAGGAAATGTTGTCCTCAACTGTACTTAGCCTGCATAATGCAGGAGGTCTGTATTGTATTACAGACTTCAGCAAACTTAACTTTCAAAAAGTACGTGGACGAGAAACAATTATAATTTTATTTTCTGTATTGTTACTATGTGTGACAAAACGTTTATAATATTAAAAGGCAAAAACACGGTTTTGCAAGATAGAGAAATAAGTTCATAAAATATAAACTTAAAAAGACCTTTATCAAAATACAGATTTAAAAACAATTAAAAAAAACTAAGGTTTCTGAGACGTTAATCAAATTACGATTTTTTTTTTTACAAAATAACATGAAATACCAACCCAAAAGATGTTGATAAAAGGAGGCAGTTATAAAATTGAGGGTGAAACTGTGATAAGATATCAATTCTATTTGGAGTTATTGCTGTGTAATATAAATGTCTATTATACAGTCAACCCTCGCTTTACGCGGACCCACATTCCGTGTTTCCACGTTTACGTGGTACCCTGCTGAAACCGGAATGCTCACATTCCGCGGTGCGTGTACCCCTTTACGCTGAGAGCGGCTGGCGAGCCGCACCATTTTTGGATCCAAACCTCCCGCCCTCTACCGCCATCCGCCATGTTGTGTAAGCTGCGCGAGCAGGGTGCGCACAAGGTCGCCCAATCATCAAAACATTACCGAGTTCTTCACCCGCCACCCACCACAGCCGGCCCAAGTCAGTGATAGTGATAATTATAGTGAGGATATGGACTTATATGGACTTTGAGGAGTTTGACAAAGAGGCCCTGCAAG
>NW_024723050.1:2678948-2825264 GCF_018991925.1 Homarus americanus | reverse complement strand
TGGGTTGGGGACAAAGTCACACCCATTCTCCTGGTCCTTTTCGGATCAGCCATGGGGGAAGTCATTAAGCTCTCTGAATCAGCTTGACTCCAATCATCGGCCTTTTTACCTCACCCTGGGCCTTCTCCATTCCTCTTTTCCTAAACGCTTTCTTCTCCTCTTCCTGTCTCTCTGTGGCAGCCTCATCTCTTGGACTCCGGGAATATCTTAGTAGAAATCATGAGAGCCTATGCCTCTCAGTCTTCTCTCTCTGTGCTTTGATAAATGTGACAGTTCGATCACAGGAATCTTCAGTTCACGCTTGCAAATACTACAGGAGATGTGGGCCTCAGTTCTGATCACGTGCATCAAACTCAGGACAGAGAACAATTGGGCACTTAAGTAATTATGTCCAAATAACTGGTCAGTTAGCAGCAAAGCTGTCCTTAACTGCAAAGTTTTCCTCTCCCAAGAGGATCATCTCTTGCACTTTCCCCAACTGGCTAGCAGGTCTCTCCGCTAATCTTCTTCTGACTTGATATGACTGGAGGCTTGAACTGGCGTTAGCCAGGGGGTAATACTGTGCCAAGACGCTTTGGTCATATCACTAGCAGTAATAACTGTTTGTGTGTAAGGATTCTTTAGTTCTTTTCACTGATTTGCCTGATTAAGCACACCGTATCTCCAAAGCATCTCTCAATGTAAACGCTCCGACTTTAGGAGCTCTCTGAACCCAAGATAACGTGACTGAGATGGCTGGATTTTGGTTCTCGTCCTGGCACAAGCAGCCATCGCAAATATTATCAACTTATAATCTCGTCAGAATCTGAAACAAAATATTGTTAGTTGGGTTGTTAAGAATGAAGTCAGAAAGCAATGTTCACTATTTAATTGTAATGCACTAATGCGGGTATTGGGCCTGCTGTGTTTGTTTGTTTCATAAATTACATGTCTGACGTTGTACACCTCCATACAAATGTTTGCCGATGATGGCAAGTTATTTGGGAAATAAGAACCAAGGACTGTGAAGAGCTGCAGAAGGACCCTTGGGGCTCCAGGAATGGTCAAGAAATGGCTGCTGAGATTTAATGTCACGAAGTGTAAGAGGATGCACCTGGGGGTACTAACGGTAGAGGCGATTATGTCCCAACGGATGAAGAAAATGCACTTAGTTGAGACTGTAGAGAAGGACCAGTGGTGTGTATGTTGACAATGAGCTGAAGTTCGGGCCATTGTGAGAAGAAGGTAAATCAGGCAAAAAATTATTGGGCTTATAAGAAGGTCGTTCAGATATCTAGACGTCCGTCCTCGGAACGATCTTCAGGAGAAGTGCTTCTGGAGTACTGTCACCCCATCTGGTCCCCTAGATATGCTAGGGACTCAGTTGGTTGAAATGTTCAAAGGAGGGCCACCAGACTGGTGCCTGCACTTCACCCTCAGCTACCTGAGAGATTGGAGCCCTGAACTTGCCTAGCTTATACAGACGGGCAGGGGGACCTAGTTGAGGTGTATAAGCATCTCAGGGGCACTACCAGTTGAGGTCTCATTTTGAGCTGGCGGACGCCGCCACAAGGGGGCAGCTCAAGATTGAAGAAGCCGCAAGTCCAGAAACCGTGAGGGCAAACTTTTCGGAGTGAGGGTTGTAAACTCTGGAACAATCTACCAGAGGTTAGACGGCACCGAAGTGTGAGCTCTTTCAAGAGAAGACTTGACCAACACTGGAGCGGGTTCAGGACATTCAGGAGCTGCATGCCCAGTACAGAGACAGAGACGTGACAGAGACGTGACCGATCGCCTGCGGCTAGCGAGCCGATCTTTTGGTGAAGAAGATAAATGAAAAGAAAGTAATCAGAGACGACCGATTGCCAGATGTGCCAAGGATGCGGCAAAAAGATAGTGATACAATTGATACAGTGATACAGGTGAGGGCCAATAATCTGCTCTCTGCCTCGAACCAACTCCGCATCCCCGTGCCCAGCCATCTTTTCTACTAATGTAAGTGTTAAAACCTAATATTATTGATATTTCTCTAATTATTAATTGTGTGTGCATACCATCATAAAATTAAGAAGTTATTTTTCCTACAACGAGAATTGTGTCTGAAAAAGTGGAGTTTGGGGGTCGGCCCGCCTCTATTTCAATTAATCCCATATGTTATGTTGTTCACTTTACGCGATTCTCACTTTCCAAGGTACCCTGTGGGGTTGAATTAACCGCAGAAGTGAGGGTTCACTGTATCTGCCTTTTAACTCTTGAATTGCATGCTAATAACTAGAGTATCCAAATGTACAGTAAAATGTTAGATATAAACTAGGTTACCCCATATTTATGTGAATATGTCTTATGTTTTGTGTTAGTTGTGGAATAAAGCGCCACTTTGAATGCGCATGTTATGTTTGTTTTGTTTTTACGGAAGGTCCTATATACTGCAAAGAGCAACATCGTTTGTGTCATTGTCTGAGCCTCTCGCATCATATTTCGTTGATATCCACCAAAAATGAACACCGTAACTTTAACATAAAATGGATAAAAGGTCATTCAAGTTTCAGAGATTCTCTAACCTCATGTAAGTCTTCCGTCATAAGTCAGGTGGAGTACAGTAATATTAACGTACGCATGTTCAGAATTTAATTGTAAAATGTTAAATTATGGAACAAAAATTACTAACAACCAGTGAACGTGAGAAAAAAACGGTGATAAAACCAATGAAAGATAATGTACAGTATATCTTAATTTCCTTTAACAAATTAAATACGCGAAACTATGACGACAAAACTACAAAAGAGTGCATAAAATAGCTCCACTGTCTACAGAAAAAATAGATGCAAACAGTCTTCTGTCCTCAGCATTAGTGTGTAGCAAGTTTTCCAATACTTGCCAAAACTACACACACAAATACAAAGCCTTTTGGCTGACTTGTTCGTTCAATTAACCGTTATTATCATAATTTAGATGTTATCAACTACTCACACCCCGTCAGAGATGAATTTACAAAACCGAAAATTTATTCAGACAATTACGTAATGGAATGGCCAAACCACATTACATCCACCACTTCTCGCCCGATCAGTGAAGATATTGTAGTGGATTCCTCCCCTACAAGCACCGAACCTTCTCGAATTCCCCAGCCTACGCCTCCAGCGCCGCCCACGGAGCGGGGGTCAACTATATACCCACGCCTACCCCCGCCTTATAAGGCCTGACACCGCTGTGCCCAGCTCTCTTTTCTACCCAGTGCCACCAGCAAGCAACACCTCCTCCTCCACCAGCGACCTTGGCGTCCCTCAAGCCGCGCGTCCCTCCTCTGGGCACCCTCACCACCCAGCTCTCTCTATTCAACGCTTATTACCATGCTACCTACCCAGCAACAAGCTGCATTGTACATCCAATGCAATATGTATACAGTGAGCACATTGTGAGTTTCCTTTCTCCATCCCATCCTGAGTGCAACCCAATATCTCATAACCCTACAAGGGAAGACATGCGGCATAACAGAACAAGTATGGTGTACGTGTGCGCTCCAGTCGGTTTTTATATACATTCTTTCTTTTACTTGACAGGTAAACGAAACAAAACAATATAATGTGAGGAACTCCACGACGAGCACAAAAAAGTAATGTTAAACTTGTTCTATTGTTTGTGAAGTGATTGTCTGCAAGGAGAGAAATGTCTACCTATATAAAATCAGGTTGCCCAAGGTTAACGAACAAAGATGGGAAATAGTTGACTGGCAGTAAAAAGAAAAGAAAAAAGGAAGTGTTACCATCTTGGAACAGTAAGAAAACAGTACACCACTGCCAGTTCCTGAACTTCCATTAGCGACCGAGAGGATGTTATTTATCACTTTGGCGTAAAATTTTGCCCTCTGCTTATCGCTTAATGTGAGTTACTTAAAGTCGCAGGTTTTAACAGGACCTTTAGAATCATAGGACAAATTGAGTAGCCTTTATAAAAAAAATTTCTTATCTCTATTGTTTTTTAGTGGCTATTTCTTTTGTTCTGACGTGTAATTTACAGCTAGAATTTTACCAATTAGTCAGAACAGTATTTGAAATTTAAAAGTTCAAAATTTAATGTATTTTCTTATTTCATTAAAGATAAAAGAGAAGCCAATAGTGTGCAAAATAAAATTAAAAGTAATTAATACTGTCCACATATTGAAGTAATTCATCAGGGTTTGACTCGGCACGTCTCATGCTGAACTGATCCAGTTTTACTCGGAGAAATTAACCAAATTTTAACACCCAGGATGACCTAACAAATTCCTGCAGTTTTTTTTAATTTAAAGTATCTGAGGTACTGTACTAGGTTTTATCCAGTGTAGTATCCTGTTAAGACTCGAAACCTTTACGACCGAGCTTTTTGAAGGTACTGTACTGTTTTACTTGGGCTTATCTCCATGGGTCTAGTGTTAAATCCTTTTAATGTGACATTCCAGCAATTAAGATTGTATTGAGTATATCTTGGATAGCCTAGACCCGAGATCAGTGGTTGTCAAATATTGTCGAGTTGCGACCCAGTTTTGAATGTTTGGGAAATTTCGCGACCCATTGATTCAAATACAAAAAAAATTAACTGTAATCAAATTTATTGTATCAACTAGCAAGTTAATAGCAAACAATTTAATAGTAAGGAACAACTAGCAGTAAATAGTGGTTGAAGGCTCCCGTTGTGTATCGGTGACCTAGAGAGCTTCACTCTGAGGAGGTTCCTGGCTCGTAGGTCATGGCTGGCGGAAGAGCTTCAACGAGCAGGTTGCTTAATACATTGACGGAATTGGGTGGTGGATATAGCAGTCACAGCCCAGGGTACTTCTGGGGGACTGTTGGTTGATTTGGAACTGTCTAGCAGCAGCGAATGTGAAGAGCAAAAACCATTTAAAGTTGTTATTAGCAAAAAGAAGAATAAAAGGAGGAATAGAGATGGTACAAGCAGTGAAGATAACATTTCCCACTTGGCGGATAAGCGAAAGAAAATTGCTGTGTGAGTCATTCTTCATCCAAGATCAGTACAATGAGTGTAAACGCCATTTATGGTTTAGATGGCAGTAACTCTTCAAGGAGGCCACGTCTTTACTTCCCCAAGAATAACGGCATGGATTGTCATGATAAGGTAAAGTGGTCAGTTAGACTCACTAAGCGCCATCAAGGGTATCAAGTGTTCTTTAAAAAAGGTAAACATATTCTTTATATTACTGTGAAGGATAAGGAAGCAGTTAGATATTTAACTACAGTGGGTTTTGAGAAAGTAGTGATGGAAAAGCCTGTGGAGTCCATTGGGAAGTGTACTAAGATCATTCTTTTTTATTATCCTGTTTACCTTGACCCCGAGGATGTGTTGGCTGACGATAGATTTTGGGTGGCCAAGAGACGTGTAATTAGATTAGATGGAGAACTAGTACCTAAGCTGCAGCTAATTGCGCAAATCAAAGGTTCAGCGCCAGGGAAGGTCTTCGTGAGATGTTTGGGATATTGTGGGGTACGGGTATTTGGTTCACACTCAGGATGGGATGGAGAAAGGAAACTCACAATGTGCTCTCTGTATACATATTGTATTGCATGTACAATGCAGCTTGGTGCTGGGAAGGCAGCATGGTTACAAGCGTTGAGTAAAGAGAGCTGGTTGGTGAGGGTGCTCAGAGGAGGACCAGCTTGTGGGTCGCCATGCTCGCCGGCGGGAGCGAGGACCACCAGGCAGGAGGAGGAGGAGGAGGTGTTGCTTGCTGGTTGGTGTAGTGAGGTCAGTATATGGCGGAGGTAGGCGTGGCTTAATAGTTGACCTCCGTCATGTAGCTGGTTGTCAAGAGAATAAAGGTGATGCTGTAAGGAGCGATGTTGCAAGGACACCAAGCTCTGTAAATGTGTGGGGAAAGCGTATGGAATTACGTAATGCAGCAGCGCAGGACATAGGTAACGGGGACAATAAACTTATAGCCAGGGCCGGATTCAGGAGTGGGCAAAGTGGGCAGCTGCCCAGGGACCTCCACATATTACAATATTTTATTTATTTGTTTATTCATTTGGATTATTTATATTTTCATTCTTTAAAATTCATGTTTATCTATTCCATCACGTAAAACTATGTTCAGCAAGAAGCGTGATAGAAATTAGGCTAGCTACTTGGACAGAACCATTATTTGAGTAGAGGTTTATCTGATTAATAATGCAAAGAATCATCTCTCTGTAATAACTAATAATATATTCTTTTCTGTGAAGTCTCTTGAAAATTTTTGACATGTGCGGTAGTAGCTATATCAGGGCTGGTCGACTTGAAACCACATAAATGACTCCAGTCATGTCTCACTTTTGTGTGTGTGTGTGTTGGGAATTTGTGCACTGTCAATAAATATACAGTTAATTAAAAATTTCTCACTGTTCTAATTTCCTCAATATAACTGCATATGGCTTCAAATTCTCCAAAGAAGTGTTCAAATTTAAACATTTTCCCGGGGGGCTTACAGCGCCCCCCGGAACTCCCAGATGTTTAGGCTGTCTTCACTCGCCACTCCACCCTCTTGGGTAGTTATAATGAGGGGGGTCTCCACAAAGAGGCTGCCCATGGGCCTCCACAGGTCTAAATCCGGCACTGCTTATAGCCCCTAACATTCTAGTAGAACTCCGTAAGGAGATTGATGAGCTCAAACAAGCAGTATTGGATATCAAGAATTGATTGGTGAATCTTGTGCCATATAGTGATATTGCTGTTGTTAATAAAGATAGTTTAAAGAAAAATTAAACATAAGTAGAGATGGAATCAGATAATGTTATTGTTGATAGCAATCTAGAGCAAAATAGTAATCATAATCTGTTAGGAAATAGAGTTGGTTCGGTTTCTAAAGAGAATGTAGTAAACAAGGAAATGCTTAATGATCTGACAAGCATTCTTGACTGTTTTGGAATACTGTATATGGAAAATCCAAAGGACGACGTCAAAAAGAATGTTTATATTTCGTTGAAGAATATGAGGGGGGGAAATTTCTTTAAATGAATCATAATGTCGGCATAATTTTCTGAAATGTTAATAGTATGAACAAAAAAAGGTTAACGGATCTTTGTTCATTGCAGTAGTCCTGATGTTATACCTTTAATAACGGTAGTGGTAGTTTGAAACATTATGTTCGAATTTTGAATTCTGGTAAAGCTTCGGTTAAGTATGATACATTTGTGATGAGACTACGCTTTGGATACAAACATTATTGGCAATATGTTGAAGGAACTGATGGCATTCCTTGTAAACTGTGTGGCTAGGTAAAGTCCCATACATTATATCATTACATTATGGAATATAACTGTTTATCAGAATTTAGGGGTGATGGTATTACTGGTATTAGAGATGGTTCATTATTTAATAAACAAAAATATGGTTAAGAATACAATGAAAAATTCTATAAGTTTAACATAAGATTGTAGATTTTATGCATATCTATTTGTTGTATACATATCTGATTTATGATTATGTACAATATTAAAGCTCTTGTTCAGAGCAGTTTTGGGCTGGCTAGTTAGCATGCTAACCAGCTCCTTTTGGTGTATTTGTCAAGAAGTGTTTTGAATTTGACCAAGAGAGTTTAATTAAAAATCAGCCCAAAACCTTAATTAGCTAGGTCATTGCGACCTACTGAAAATCGACTCGCGACCCATGGTTTGAGAACCACTGCCGCAGGTGTATAACATAGACTTAATTAACACTACCATAGATAATCACAATGTCATCTAGTCACAGGTAACCCTGACTTTGGGTATTTTTATTACTTTTTTATAAAATGACCTCGACTACAGGTAACATTGATTCACCTACTTTGATATAGTATTTATCTCAACAGAGAAGCTATTGGCCGAGAAAAAGAAGAAGAAATAATAGACACAAAGAATAGTTGTTATGAATCCTGTAGTACGTTGGTTGTTATTTATACACATTGTAGTCCAGTACAACAGTTGAAATGACAAGTAGAGGAAGATACAACAATCAGTCTGCACTCGGTGTAGATAAGGCAACTTGAGAGAGACAGGATGTAGCCAAGTGTTTCCGACAAGTAGTGCTACGTTGGTTACCTGATTTGTACTTACTATTGGTAAGGAAAATTCTCTGGGTAGAATGTTTACTGTACTTGTCCATCATCTTTCGACTTCGAGCTTTTGAATTTAAAGTCACGAATCAAGTAACAGCGTCAATGAGCGACTTATCTGGGATGAAATGCGCAGGGCTTCCATACACAACAAAGTCTGTATAGTAGGCGACTTTAACCTTGGCCAAATAGATTGGACTGACCTTACGGGTAACTCAGAATCACAGGATTTTCTCGAGACGATCCAGGACTGTTTCCTAAGTCAACATATAACCGAACCCACACGGGGTAATAATATACTGGACTTAGTTCTGTCGAACAGAGAAAACCTAATTAGCAATGTCGAGGTAGGGAACGAACTTGCAAACAGCGATCACAAAGAAATTCGATTCCAGTTAGATTTTCAGGGCAGACGTAAGGAAAATTCCACTAAAGTACCAGATTTCAGAAGGGCAAACTTTGACAGTTTAAAGAGGCAGCTGAGAGAGGGGGTGTCGCGCTTGGCTGTGAACCTGACAGATGACACCGACCTGATAACGAGATCTGAGATTGCCGAGTTCCACGACAATTTAAATAGTGAGTTACTTAATGCACAAAGGCAGAACATACCATACAAAAAACTCAGATCAGACAACAATGACCCTAAATGGATAAATAATTATTTAAAGAATATCATTGGCCAAAGGAAGGTTATAGGTAGAAGGATAAATCGTGGCGAAATTCACCTCTGGGACTATTATAGGGTATTGACGAGTAGGGTCAAAACCGAGATAAGGAAAGCAAAGAGGAATAATGAGGTAAGGATAGCAAGGGAGGCGAAGACAAACCCCAAAGAATTCTACTAAATGTATCAAACTAAAACACGAGAAAAGATTGGACCAATACGGTCAGACTTCGGCGAGCTCACTGATAACGACAGAGAAATGAGCAATAATTTGAATAAATATTTTTCAACAGTTTTCACCACCGAAAATTTAAACATGATACCCGAGGCACCGACTCTATTCAGAGATAGTGAAGAAAAACAAATTAAGTGAGATAGTAGTGACTAGTAACGATGTTAGTAAGCAAATAGACAAACTAAAGCCTAATAAGTCACCTGGTCCCGATGAGATATTTGCCAGAGTATTAAAGGAATGTAAGGAAGAGCTTAGTATGCCCTTAGCAAAGTTGTTTAACATGTCATTAAAAACAGGTGTAGTACCAGAATCCTGGAGGATAGCGAATGTAATACCGATTTTCAAGAAGGGGGATAGATCACTATCCTCTAACTACCGCCAAATCAGTCTAACATCAATAGTAGGCAAATTACTGGAAGCAATCATTTCAAACTCTATTCGAAATCACCAGGAGAAGCACCGATTGATCAATGATTCCCAGCATGGCTTCACAAGCGGACGTTCTTGCCTAACTAATCTATTAACATTCTTTTCATCAGTTTTCGAATCGGTGGACTAGGGGCACAATTATGATGTGGTATATCTCGACTTTAGCAAAGCCTTCAACAGAGTACCCCACGAAAGACTAATTAGAAAGGTAGAAGCTCATGGCATCAAAGGTGACATCCTTAAATGGATTAGGGCGTGGTTACAGGACAGGAAACAGCGAGTGAGCATTAACGGCACTAAGTCCCATTGGAGCAACGCCACAAGTGGAGTTCCCCAAGGCTCAGTACTTGGACCATTATTATTTATTATATACATAAACGACATAGATATCGGCATTGACAGCAACATAAGTAAATTTGCTGATGACACTAAAATAGGACGGTTATCAAATCTGACTAGGACTCGCAAAACTACAGGAAGATCTAAACAAATTTTTCGAATGGTCTGAAAAATGGCAGATGAAATTCAACGCCGACAAATGTAAAGTACTCAGTATAGGAGATGTAAACAGGGAAACCAGATACCAGATGAACAACGATGCCATAGAGAAATCCGACTGCGAGAGAGATTTAGGAGTAATGATAAGTAGGAACCTTAAGCCAAGTAAACAATGTGTTTTTGCTCGTAACAAGGCTAATAAAGTACTTGGGTTCATACAAAGGAGTGTTAGTTACAAGACTAGCGAGGTCATCCTAAAACTGTATCTTGCTCTTGTGAGACCACACCTGGATTACGCAGTTCAGTTCTGGTCACCGTATTACAGAATGGATATAGAATCCTTGGAAAGAATTCAGAGGAGAATGACAAGACTAATCCCGGGCATTAGGAACCTTGAGTATAGAGACAGGTTAAAGCATCTTAATTTGCACTCCCTTGAGAGACGTAGAGCGAGGGGCGACCTGATAGAGGTGTATAAGTGGAAGGCAGGGCTAAACAAAGGGGACATTACAAAGGTACTCAAACTATCCAACCAGGAGCGAACTCGTAACAATGGTTTTAAATTAGACAAATTTAGATTTAGGCGTGAAATAGGTAAACACTGGTTTGGAAACAGAGTAGTGGATGAATGGAACAAGTTACCAAATATCATCATTAACTCGAATACGCTGAATTGCTTCAAACGTAGGTTGGATGCTCATCTGAGCAATAGGGGTTGGGTGTAAACGGGACTGCCCAGTATGGGCCAATAGGCCCGCTGCAGTTTCCTCCATTCTTATGTTCTTATGTTCATGTCATGGGTTTTTTCTAACTTAGGGAAGGAGGCATTAGGATTTATTATCTCCTTCAGAATTCAAGTTTACAGTAATGTTTCTAATCTTATCTACTTAGGTCAATAATAATAAGCTCTCACCACCTGGAATTTACCGCCCCACTTATGTATGCCTAAATCTCTTGTCATGCGGTAATGTACTGTACTTATATTTCTTAATAAATCCCCTGGGAAACTGTGTGATGATGGCCGCACATTGACTTAAGCGTAGTAAATAATATACTTTTTGCTTTTATCTTTATCCTCTTTCACCACTGATCGGCTCGTTAGCACGTTTTGGGCGGTCGATTATGTCTCTTAGGCACTGTTGGCAAGTACTGGGTGTCTGGGCATGCAGTGACTCCTGAATGTAAAATACGTGAATCAGATTGATGACATTGGTTATTAAATATTCACCATTGTAAACTTAAAGAAGGAATCATAATCAGAACACCTATTACATAAATCACTGGCTTCATTACCAAAGTAATTATAATTTTGTTATAGTGAAAAAATCAAATAAACTAGTCTACTCGCCTAATCTGACACGCCAGATGTGCGATACTTATCACTATCATAATAGTATTAAATAAAATATGCAGTAATGTTAATTTTATTTCTACTACATGCCAAGGGCCTCAGACAGTGGGTTGAGTACCCCTGGTCTAGGTTATTTATAACAGACTGTGAAAACACAATGTTGTTATGGATGTGATGTTGGGGCACACCGGTTAGGCCTAATGGCGTGCTGCTAGGCTTAGGTAAGGACCGTAAGGTAAGCTTTGTTGGGGCCAGTGACCGATCTGAGTTATAAATCCCTTTGTGTGTGTGGTTGTGTTATTTTATCTTTTCAGTGACTATTTTGGGTAAGGGTGACACCAATTGTTATCGGTATCGGTAAGTTTGCTAATATTGGTTACCTATATAATTAATATAATAAATTACAACAGGTAGTTATTGACCGAGATAAGGAGAAAACTAGTTCCTAAAACACAGTGACCTGTACTATGAATAATTAATGATGTAGGCTCAAAAATTCTACTACAATATATATATATATATATATATATATATATATATATATATATATATATATATATATATATATATATATATATATATAATTGATAAAATCACAGGGAAAAGGGAAACAATGGAGCACCTTAACTTTCGTCTTCAAGACATCTTCAGAGGCAACTGAATTACATAAACAGAGAGAGGTTTAAGTACACAGGGTGACCTTACTAAACATGAATTCAGGTCATAGGCATGATATCCACTAATCCGTACACCAAAACCACCACACACGCAAAGGAGCTTAAGAGAAAGGGCGACGTGTCTAGTCAAGTTAAGTCAGGTCAAAAATATGGGACCCACTAATCATCTATCCTACTTCTAACTCCAATGCTTTAAAAGCATTTTTAACTTTGGGCCACTGACAAATAAATTTGTGTAACATATTATCAGTTTTGTACTGACCATCACTAAGGTTTATAGAATTCAATTTCCTAATCAAACTAGCTTCAACCAGAAGTCTTTCTGTGACACATGATGATTTGTATACCTCTAAGCTGTTTCCCAATCCATGGTAAAATATCAGCTTCTGCATAGTTTCCATGTTACAATACATTAAAGATGTTATATTAATGAGAGTGAATTAGAAGTGAAACACCCGTAGGTTTTTGTAATCATTTTTTTCACAGGTTTCTACAGTGTGACCGCTCTTTGTTACAACCTACAGGAAATGTTCAAAGTTGCCCCCTTCTGCCTCAATGCAGGCCTGTACACATCGTACCCTTGATTGTCTGATGCATTCCAGAATGCCTGGACTATGTTTAATTTGCTCGCACCTGTCACGAACACGTGGGCATATGCAGACTCTGACATTTTACCATAGAGACATTGTGGTTTAGAATTATCCAAGGATTTCATCCTCCAATCAGCGTCAAATTACTGGCCGATCAGTTTGACGTCAGTAGTGGGGAAATTTCTTGAATCAATTATAGCAGATAGCATCCGATCGCATCTAGAGAAAAGCAAATTAATCTACGACTCGCAACATGGGTTTACAAAGGGAAAATCTTGTCTAACAAATCTGCTGACGTTTTTTAGGAAAGTCTTCGAGGTAGTAGATATTGACGAAAATTACGATGTTATTTACTTAGACTTTAGCAAAGCATTTGACAGAGTACCGCATCAGAGGCTTCTGAAAAAAATTAAGGCTCATGGTATCGAGGGGAAAGTTTTAAATTGGATGAAATCATGGCTCACCGATAGAACGCAGAGGGTCAGCGTCGTTGGTGTTAAATCTGAGTGGGGCCTCGTAACCAGTGGGGTTCCCCAGGGGTCAGTACTAGGCCCACTCTTGTTCATAATCTACATAAACGATCTAGATACTGGGATCAGCAGTGAGATAAGCAAGTTTGCGGATGACACCAAAAAAGGGAGGCAGATTAATTCAGGGCAGGATGCAAATGCATTACAGAAGGATCTAAATAAACTGCAGGGATGGTCTGAAAAATGGCAAATGAAATTCAACACCAGCAAGTGCAGCATACTTAATACTGGAAGAACAAATACTGACAATGTATACAGCCTTAACAACATCAAGCTAGAGAAGTTGACTTGTGAAAGAGACCTAGGGGTACTTGTAAACCCGGACCTACGACCTAGAAAACAGTGCGTTAATGTTCAAAATAGGGCAAACAGAGTATTGGGTTTTATATCTAGAAGTGCAAGTAATAAGAGTGCAGAGGTCTTATTGCAACTATATCTTGCGCTAGTCAGGCCGCACCTCGATTATGCGGTTCAGTTCTGGTGCCCTTATTATAGAATGGATATCAATTCACTAGAGTCGGTGCAGCGAAGAATGATGAAAATAATTCCGGGACTTAGAAACCTTCCATATCAGGATAGGTTAAAGAAACTTAACTTGCATTCCCTAGAAAGACGAAGAGTGCGGGGAGATATGATAGAAGTATTTAACTGGGTGAAAGGAATCAATAAAGGGGATATAGATAAAGTTCTTATAATATCCGAGCAGGATAGGACTTGTAGCAACAGATTTAAGTTGGATAAGTTTAGGTTTAGGAGGGAGAAAGGAAGAAACTGGTTCACAAATAGGGTGGTGGACGAGTGGAACAAGCTTAGCAACTTTGTAGTAAGTGCGGGAACTCTGGAAAGTTTCAAAAGGAGGCTAGATAGATTCATGGATGATAGAGAGTGGTAGTAACTCTCGACAGGAGCTGCCATGCACAGGCCAACCGGCCTATTGCAGACTCCTTATTTTCTTATGTTCTTATGTAATTTAATGTACTCTTTGCTGAATCACCTTGTATATATATGAGGCATGTTGTAATCTATTATTGTCACTATATTGTTCTTATATGGTGAAATGAACATAAATTATAGTTTAACTCACCACTTATTAGCCGTTCGGATGGTTGGTCTATCCAGTGTTAGTACAGGAGGAAACCCGAGGCCGGGAAATCTGTGATGTTTGGTAGAGTTACACTGGATAACACCCTTCTCACGTGTGTCCGGGATGGAACCCTTGACATATTGGTGAGAGATACTCGTGATAACCGCTGTACCACCAATAATAGCCTCTAAGACTGGTAAAGCTCCGTGTTTAGATTTTAATTGACCAAGTATACTGTATTAATCCTTGATACACTAATGCTGCTCATAAAGGGAATATTAAAAACTGCTGTACCAGACTGGGTATATCGTATTATTTACGAACAAAGCATAAGCTTATTACTACAGTATATAACAGATATTGTAACTGACGATACAGGAAAAAAGTCGAAGTGTTACGTATCACTGATATTATGATCATATTTCTGTTTAAATCCTACAAGTATTCTGTAAGCAAACAAAAAAGGTTGTGATGGGACAATATTACTTGTACCTACCTCTGTGATGCTGTCAAGTTATGCACTGGGCTAATATACAGTACTACTAATCAAATATTTACACTGGGTTTATGGGCAGTTGGTCCAGGAAAGCTACATCGTCTAGACATTAATAATAGATAAATAATTTGGATGTCGCAATTAATATTAAATTCCATATACTGTATCGAGGTATGTTTATGGTAAGGGGGTAAGTTATGGTTACCTGCTCAATTCTGCTTGTAAATAAAGTGTGTCATTAATTATTAAAATACAACTACACTTATTGCTCTGTCTTTATGAAGAGTAAGAGAGCAATGTTGTCACGTGTCCATCAGTGTGGGGGAACTCCGGTTATTAATATATAGGCCAAGGGAAATTAAAAGGAAAAAGTAAACGTATTCCTATTTTATTAAGACACAGGGCACAATATAATATGATTATATGTCGTATCCATTCACTTGGCTAATAGAGCCACCACACTCTTATACGATCACCAGGATTAATGACGCCTTGCGGACGACCACACTGTAGTCAGTTCCTCACCCTACACACCCAGCTTAAACTGAGTTAAGTTTATCAGAGAAAGCTCACCCATAATTCACAGTTATTTCACAAAACAATAACTATAGGCATCTTCCGAAGCTCAGAGGCCTTCTTTCCTGCAATGTGTGGAGTCAGTGCCAACAGGCACTGAGCACAGCAGGGTGCCTGCGTACAGAGAATGACGATTGGCTTGATTAATAATGTAGGAATGTTTGACAGGAGATACATAACAAGACCAAACCTCTGTGCATTGCTTTGGGAACGTGTGTGTTATAGTCATGAGCGGCCCCTTTGCTAAAATGACAGTCATTAAAATCAGTCAATGTTGTGGTAGGGTTTGTATTTAGGAATCTATTAGGTGCACTTTTTCACACCGAAGTAAGTAACGTAATGGGAAAGAACGAATATAAGAAAGTATTTCTTCACGTAGAGGCTGGTAGATCGATGGAACAATCTACCAGCTGAAGCCGTGGAAGGAAGGCCAAGTCTAGGCTGCTAAATAAATAGCTCGAGACAAGACTGTAAAGAACAATGTGGGGGTCCTAGAGAGGCCGTCGTCCTCTTTCCGTCAATAGCTCTTTTATTCTTATGGTGGCTGTTAGGCAAATTATAGTTAGATAGCAATCAACGCCTGTACTCGCTGTGCTCCGCAGGTTCCTGTCTCTGGCCTTTTGAGTCGGAGGGTCACCTGTATCTTTACCCCCAGTCTAAGTCTTTGAGATATTTAGCTGTTCTCTTATGATCAGTTGTCGATGATTGTGTAAAGTTTGGTGTTGTCTACACGAGTAATAATTTGATAATAATGACCAGTTTCACTATGTTTCATTCTTTACAGGATCCATATTTAATTAAATTCGTCAACTTGGATGGCTTTAATATGACTTCGTTTGAGACAGCGATAATCATATTGATATTAACATTTTGGCTGATTTACAAGTGCAATGATAGCCCTATTTTTTACGAAGCAGTTTTATATGTGAATATATCACTGCCGGACTTGCTCACAGACAAAAATTTATTTTATTTTACGGAGTTTACGTATAACCCGTAGTTGTAAACGCAAAATACTGCTGGAGGTGTTGGTATATTTCCAGCCAAGCTGCTACTGTACACCTTATACATGCAGTGTCTATCATAATGATGTGCTTCAAAAGGCTGCATTCATGCCCTCGAAGCACATGACGCATCTTTTTCAGTTTCTGTGGTCAGCTGCTGGCATCATGCTGACATGTCCACGAGCAGCCAGTGTTCACAGTATGAGATCTTAGAATAGCCCCTCATCAGGTGGGTGATGATAAGTGGGGTTGATGATAAGACAATGACTTCAAATTTGTTTAGACGTAATAGGTTCTTAGTATGCTGAATCAGGGCAGTGATTGTTGGCGGAAACGCATCAGATTGTCTGTTTTTCTTTGTGAACAGATGTTGTATTTGTTGTGTGCATGATCCTGGCTGTTGACTTGCTGAATACATTGAAACAACGCATAGCTAATTTGGTGCTTCCTGTATCATAGTGTAGCATACAGTATATACCAAATCTTTTTAGTGGTTACCTGTGTCCATCTACAGTAGTTGAAATAGCAACAGATATGGCCAAAAAATGCAGAAACAAAATCTGGTCACACAAAAATCACAACACCATCCTCAGCTAAGATATAAAATGCCTGAGTGCCTTATAGAATCGTCTGGGTCCATGGTGTGAGGAGTGGCGTGTATAAGAAAGTAACCTGGTTCTTGTGTATCTCTGATAACCAATACCCAGCCGCACGTGTATCGCTTATTTTTTAATTATTGATGATTCGTATACTTACTAACCTATAATACGCGCTTAAAGACCCTTAGTTACCGTAGTTATTAAAGCGCAATAGCATCAACACACACACACATAAAGATGAGTATAACGGTGATGGGTTACCGCATAAGGGCGATTCCTATGTTGATCAACATAGGGCATATACACCTCTTCTCATACTTCTCCCTCGGGTTGAGAGAGAGACTAGATAGATGACTATACAGTATACTTGAGGATCTAGTACAGTAATTTAAGTAGTTTTAACTTGGATTTATATAAGTTACCTTTTACTTAAGATAGTTTTAGCTAGGTTTTACTTAAGTTATGCATTACTTGCAACTCCCTCTAATTCTTCATTATATTCTTAAGTTTTCACCCTTAAAGCATAATGTACACTTAAGGTATATTTATGACTCGTGATGCTCAAGATAACGGCAGCACCATTCACATGGCGCTCGTTCGTGATGTTAAGGAATCACAACTTTGACCTTGTGAGTAAATAAACTGCCTGGCATAGATCATGATCAGTGTTACTTATTAACCGTTGACAAATTATTGTCATAAATATGAATTGTTTCACGTACATAATTCTGCCTCAATCACTTTCCTCTCTTTATGCTACACACACACACATATACAGAGTCTCTTTATATACACGTACATATACACATATATACAGAGTATATATATATATATATATATATATATATATATATATATATATATATATATATATATATATATATATATATATATATATATATATATATATATATATATATATATATATATATATATATATATATATATATATATATATATATATATATATATATATATATATATATATATATATATATATATATATATATATATATATATATTACGGGGAATAGCCCACCCGGGCACAGGTCATCGACCCAAAACGGGGCCTCGGGAGTGTTTGAAAAATTTCTTTTGTGTTCTGCATTTCAAACACCTTTAACATTACATGACATGCCTTGATGAAACAAGCAGTCTCATGTATCGTTGCCTTAGTGTAGGATTACAGTAAATCGTTTTTGGCAGTCTGGGAATATGCCAAATTATGGAATTGGGGCACAATTTTATTTCTTAGGAACACACGCGTCTTAAATATATATATTATGGCCCAAATATTACAGCACAATGCATGAAATAAAAACGAACGTCTACAAATCATCTTCGTTATTACGTTTCATTATCACCAAGTATTGTGCCACATCCAAGGTTGATCCTCACCAATCTCACAGGTACAGTACAGCGGACTGTATCTAGCTGGTGCTGAACTCAGATCAGTACAGTATAAGTGGTGACAGTTTCCTTTGCTTACTTTCTGCCAGCCCCGTAACCTATGGTTAAGATCAATACCATTTAGTGTTCCCAAATTATCATTGGAAATGTACATGCAGCAACACGTGCTATATACTGTAGAGTGTGGTATTTTCTGGTTGAGGTAAACGTACAATGTCACTCATTCTTTGCTGCAGTATTTTCTATGAGTAACGTTTACAGCGCGATATGTTTAACGAAGGTGTCATTGGGTTCCCCATACAAAGAGCCCCTGCATAGTCGACTGTTCATTACTAACTCCCCTCAAAACAAAACAACGAGGATACATAATTTGCATGTGCACGTAGATATATTTCAACCATACACAGCTTGCGAAGGTGCAACATATTTGCTCTTGCCAAACAATCACCGATAGTGTCGTAACCTGTTACAGCCTGTGCGAATGTGTTAATCTTGCAGCTTCCTAGGTCTATTGATTCTTCCATGATTTTAATATTGTGTGTCATTTCACTGTAGATGGTATTGCATCCAAATATGTTTACATTATGTATCAGTTGGATACTCGCTCAATAGTGCAGATTCAAAATACTTTTGGTTATCAGATAGACAGACTGAAATGAAGTTCGATAAGGAATCGAAACCAAAAATAAATTAACTTGTATGCCATGAACAAGAACAGAGGGCATAAAACTCAAAGGTCGCGACGCTGGCAGCCTGCCTACTTACCTTGAGTGATATCTTCAGAATAGCCTTTTCCGGAGATACGTGCTGCAGTCTGCAGAACACGTGGCAAGTACTGTACTTGTATTCTCCTCAGTGACATCCGTTTCTGAAGCTGGTGGATGGAACTTCACCTTTAAGTTGAAATATGTGGTCATAATGCTCATTCATTCAACTTGGAACAAAATAAATGATTATTACAAATTTATCTAACATTTCAATAACTAATGCGCTGACCATAAAAATTACCAAAGTAAATGATGTTTTCTTTCAGAAAACAGTACAATATACAACATATTTCAGTGCTGGTATTAAAGGGATTATAGACTTTGTGCGAAGTGATATAATTATGTGTCAGTGAAAGGACCTTCTTTACAGTCTTAAACTGTAAAACGAGCAGAATTGTGGAAATTGGTGTAACCACATTGGCAAAGTGTGTTTGTTAAAATAAAGCAAGTTGTCGATCGATATGTGTGTGGGACAGCCTCTCAGAAAATGTGGCTATAAGGAAGACATCATACTCATGACTTAAAGAATGCCAATAACTTCTAGAACTTTTGTGATAAACACGACCTCCTTTTAAGAAAGCAATATACGTCCATGCGCAACGTGGCACAATGTGTCTGTGAGGAAGGCAGCACAATTTGTCTGTGAAAGCAACGAGTGGTGTGGGTGAGGATTGGTGAGGTGAAGCCTTGTGAGTGTACATTATGCAATATGCCGGTACATAATGTGCTTTTCGTTAATACATAACTTTCTTCACCTTTTGTGATTTCTTAAATATTCCCAACTAAACGGAGTGAAATAAATGCACGGTCTTTTGTTAAAGAGACTCCGTGCAGCACGGAGCCTGACCTCGATAACAAAAGAACGTTACAATTTACATAACGAAAAAAATATGACATCAGTACAGTACATTCATCCACTCTGGTGTGTGGCGAGACAATATACGTGGATCAGCACTGTTTCTCCGCATCTCTCGCTAGCTCTCCTGTCAATTCAGTGCGCTCATTCAACAATAATTCAATCTCCATCCATTTATCCACTTTAAAACTGTTTATTCTTCACTGTCTGAGAATTCTGTTCACTACCCCTGTAAAATTCCTTTGGTGTTTCCCCGGAACTCTTCAATTTACCAAATCTTCTACAACAAACCACGTTTATTGAAGAATTGTCATTAAAATTGTATTGGTATTGAGATGGATGGTTTGGTATCTGCTCCACCTCTGATGCAGTTCTTGAATTGTGACATAATTTTGACACACCTTAAAATGGTGATTGGTAACACTCCTGGGACATCTCTTGCCACTATTACACTTCCAGTTATCTCATGAATAATTATTACGGTCTGAAAGTAACCCTTTAAGGAGTAGTGTCGCACTTACATATTTTAGTCTGGTTAAAGTCAGACGATATTCAGCCGAAAGAAACCCCCACCACTCATTGCGTGAAAACATCAAGTTGTTTGATAAAAAATGGCGTTTATTTTTATTTTTTGTCTTTAGGGTCTTAGACCATCACCACATCTGCCAAATCTAATGTTTCTCGTTACATACGGCTATCGAACTCGACTGGATTATCAAAACTATCTTTTTTCTGACAATCAAAGCAAAAGGACACAAACTAATCATATGTTGGTGCACAATGTTTTCAAGATAGAGACATTTTAAGAATCACCGTACCTGTATTAATGTTTGTGAATAAAACCCTAACTACAAATGTAGAATACGTACAAGATAATATTGTAATGACTGCGTAAGATGTTTGGATAATTTTATCGCTAAATGAAGTTTTTTTCAAAACACAAAGTCCAATTCAACATGGCCTGACACCAAAGTGGAGTGATTAGATAGCTTGTACGCATGGGGTGATGGGTACAGTACAACAGGCAAAGTCTTAACTACATGAGATTGGGAAAGTCTCTGTAGCCACTGCACTTATTTAATACTCACCCGTCTCTAGCTTGGCATACTTTATAAACCTCTCCCTTGTCAGTCGTACTGTATTCACACACCTCCCCTGCCAGTCGTACTGTATTCATCTCCCCTGCCAGTCGTACTGTATTCACACATCTCCCCTGCCAGTCGTACTGTATTCATCTCCCCTGCCAGTCGTACTGTATTCACACATCTCCCCTGCCAGTCGTACTGTATTCATCTCCCCTGCCAGTCGTACTGTATTCACACATCTCCTTGCCAGTCATACTGTATTCACACACCTCCCCTGCCAGTCGTACTGTATTCATCTCCCCTGCCAGTCGTACTGTATTCACATCTCCCCTGCCAGTCGTACTGTATTCACACATCTCCCTTGTCAGTCATTGTGATACACATCTCCCTTGTCAGTCGTACTGTATTCACACATCTCCCTTGTCAGTCGTACTGTATTCACACATCTCCTTGTCAGTCGTACTGTATTCACACATCTCCCCTACCAGTCGTACTGTTCACACATCTCCCTTGCCAGTCGTACTGTATTCACACACCTCCTGCCAGTCGTACTGTATTCATCTCCCTGCCAGTCGTACTGTATTCCCGCACATCTCCCTGCCAGTCGTACTGTATTCACACATCTCCTTGTCAGTCGTACTGTATTCACACACTCCTGCCAGTCGTATTGTATTCACATATCTCCCTGCCAGTCGTACTGTTCACACGTCTCCCTGCCAGTCGTACTGTATTCACACCTCCTGCCAGTCGTACTGTATTCACACACCGCCCCTGCCAGTCGTACTGTATTCACACGTCTCCCCTGCCAGTCGGTACTGTATTCACACGTCTCCCCCTGCCAGTCGTACTGTATTCACACATCTCCCTGCCAGTCGTACTGTATTCACGTCTCCCCTGCCGTTTCGCGCATTACATCTCCCCTGCCAGTCGTACTGTATTCACATCGCCCCACCAGTCGTACTGTATTCACACATCTCCTGCCAGTCGTACTGTATTCACACATCTCCTGCCAGTCGTACTGTATTCACACATCTCCCCTGCCAGTCGTACTGTATTCACACATCGCCCCTGCCAGTCGTACTGTATTCACACATCGCCCCTGCCAGTCGTACTGTATTCACACATCGCCCCTGCCAGTCGTACTGTATTCCCTGCCAGTCGTACTGTATTCACACATCTCCCCTGCCAGTCGTACTGTATTCACACATCGCCCCTGCCAGTCGTACTGTATTCACACATCGCCCCTGCCAGTCGTACTGTATTCAAACATCTCCCCTGCCAGTCGTACTGTATTCACACATCTCCCCTGCCAGTGATCTTGTCAACTTTTACAATTTTCTTTGTGTAATTTAATGTATTTATTAATTTTACTTGTGGGTTTTTGTTCATTCGGGAAATTGTCACCTGAGCAACTTAGACCGCGGAGATAATTTGATGCATTGTTCTAGTGTGTGGTCACTGGTGACCTTATAGAGCCCGGAGGGGTTAACTGTCAGGATGAAAGGAATTTGCTATTGTTTGAGTGTAGCAAGTTTGAGATAGAGTAAACTGGATATAGTTAATATTAGTACAGTTAGCCCTCACTTTACGCGGTTAATGTAACCTGCAGGGTCCCGCGTAAAGTGAGAAACGCGTAAAGTGAATAACATAACATATGGGATTAATTGAAATAGAGTCCGGGCCGATCCCCAAACTCCACTTTTTGACGACACACAACTATGTTGTAGTAAAAATTTTATCTTAACTTTATGATGGTATGAAAAAACAAGTAATATAGAAGAGGTTAGGTTAGGAAAAATAAAGGTTAACATAGGAAAAATAAAGGTTAGGTTAGAAAAACTAAAAGTTATGTGGAACACTTACGTTAGTAGAAGAGATGGGTCGGCATACGGGGATGGAGGCTGGTTCCGAGGCAGAGGGCAGATTACTGGCCCTCAGGTGAATCACCATTACTAGGTGAATCACCATCACTGTCACTTACAGTTGTCAGGGCTTCCCTGACAAATCCCTCAAAGTCATCTTCACTGTCACTATCACTGGCTTGGGCTGGCTGTGGTGGGTTGCGGGCGAAGAACTCGGTTATGCTTTTTTGACGGCTGGTGTTTATGTTGTCTTGATACACCGTGATGTACGGCTCCATAGCCTGCACCAGCCGGGTATGGAAGACTTCATAGCGGTCATCGTCATTGTCGCGGGAAAGGAAGGACTTCATTTTCTCTGCACACTCCATGGCACCCTTAATATCACTATGAGTTAAACTGTGTTCTTCGGAGAATGACGCACCTTCTTCCTCCTCTTCACTGACGTGATCTTCTTCCAACATCTCGTCGGCAGTCACTTCAGGATCTCTGATCACCTCCAGGATGTCGTCGTTGGTGGTCTCGGAGAAGCCTGGAACTGTAACAGTCTGCGCAGCTTCTCTGGCAAGGTCCACTGCTACTGCAACATTCTGAACCTCACCAGTCACAGATTGACTCCTCCTCTCACCTGGTATTCCATGCAACACATGTCTCCATGCGTGACGAATTGTAGCAATAGACAGCTGATCCCATGACTCCACCAAGAAGTCCACAGCTTTCTTGATGTTAAATACTCTCCAGAATTGTTTGAACAGTATTTTTTGCTGTGCCAACTGTTGATCCTTCTTCGCTCTTGCTATCGGTGGTGGTGTCACTCAGGTTACGCAACTCTTCCCTGGTGTTGGTGTAGTCGTTCAGGAGTTTGAATTTTTTTGTTGAGAATGCAGCTTTTACATTACAGATTAACTCTTGGTCCATGGGCTGTAATATAGACGTAGTGTTGGGAGGAAGGAAGACCACTTTTACGTTGGGGTGACGATCTAACAGTAGGGGCGACTGTCCTGGTGCGTTGTCCAGCAGCAACAAAATATTGAATGGCACATTCTGTCGCTCACAGAATTTCTTTACATCGGGAACAAAACAGTCATCAAACCAGGAGAGGGACAGTGTAGAGAACATCCACGCCTTACGTGCGGTCAGCCAGTGGACATTTAGCTTGGTCATGTCCATGGTTTTGGAGGCGTGCGGCTTGCGTGCTGTGTGGATCACCGATAACTTGAGCTTACAGGTACCGGAGGCATTGGTGGTAAACAGGACGGTGATGCGTTCCTTCTGCATCTTCCGGCCCCGAATCCTGCTGGCATTCTTTACAACGAAGGACTTGGAAGGTAGCTTTTTCCAGAAAAGACCAGATTCGTCCATGTTAAACACCTGGTCGTCACTGTACTGTCCTTCCTCCATAATCTCACGTAAAAACGGAGGAAATTCCCTAGCCGCAGCACGGTCAGCACTCGCTTCTTCACCACCAATGTTCATATTGGTGATCTTGTTCCGGATCTTAAACCTCTGTAACCACCCAGAGGAAGCATTAAAGGGTTTGGGCTCTGTAATTCCCATCTTTCGTGCCACTGCCATGTACATTTCACATGCATAGTCCTTAACAGAGCGCGTGTCGACCGCCATGTTCCGTCGCGCCTGACGCACCAAGTACCTCACAAGTAATTTTTCTGTCTTGAGAAGCACCTGGTTGTGAAAATACTTGATCATAGAAGCACCTGTAGACTTTGTGATCTTCATGTGCTCCTTTATCTTGGCTGCATCCTTCTTTATTGTACGAATCGTAGATTCATTCACACCATGCTGGCGCGCCAAATCAACCTGCCTTGTTCCTTTCTCCAACTCTTGGATGATGGTATGGTATACTTCACCTCGTAGCTTAAGGAACGTCGTGTCTTCTTTGGCTTAGTGCCGCTGGGTCCAGGTAAGGAAAGGTTTCTCTCTGGGGGTGGTGGTCCGGCGGAAGCCATTTTACTGAACAATGGATGCACAATTACACGGTGTGGCCTTGAGGGATGAAACTGCCGCGGCTAGGTCAAGCGTCGTCTTTCCTCCCTCCCTCCCTCCCCCCCCCCGGGTGGACACGTCATAATACTTTAAGCCAATTACAGCTAGCAGCAGAGGGGGGTAGGGATGCATGGCCAATCACAGTCGGATACGCCATATGACGTCGGTGATAACGCAACAAAGACACACACTGCGCAACCTTACCGCGTGGCTTGCCCAAGCGGAGGGAGGAGGAGGGAGGAGGAGGGAGAGGCAGGCAGGCGGACGGGTGGCGGGTGGGGCGAATCTAAAAATAGTGTCGCGCCGGACACTCTCCGCGTAATGGGGTTCACGTACCGCGTAATGTGAGCACGTTAGGTTCTGGCAAGGCACCGCATAAACGTGGAAACGCGGAATGTGGGACCGCGTAAAGAGAGGGTTAACTGTACTCTAAGGATTGTTATATTTGTGACACTAATAAGTTTGAGATTCTTAGGGTTCGGTAGCTTTGAAAAGAAATCGTAATATAATGTTTTAATGTTTAACAAAGATCTTGCCCTAAACAGAACTCTTGTATTTCTTTTATATTCGTTTGGATTTCTTGCGAGGTAGTTCCAAACAATTTGTTATTGTTATTTTAATCGCCCCGTAAGGAGATTAACCTGCCACGCAACTCGATCCAGTTTATTTCAGTCAAACCTGTCAATTACAAATAGTCGATTTACAGGAGGGAACTGAAGGTTCAAGTGTCATATCATGTTACCACAAGCAGTAATGAGAAGGATGACACATAAACAAACACTATGTTAGGCTGTAAGTCATGTCATGTTTATTGGGTGTGCCTGCCAGTATACAGTGTGTAAAGTGTTGAGATGGTTGAAGATGAGAGACCTAGAGGAGGTGAGGTGTTGGGTGGTAGTAAGGGAGCTTGTTTGTGTATAATCACCTGACTCAGCAGCCCTCACCCATCGAGAGAGGGTTGGTGAGGCGGCTGGTGTATCGGCACTGTTGCTATTCAGACCACAGAGGCAACACCTAACCTGGTTTCTCTTGAGACTTTTAACACGTAAGTTTAACTGGTACTTATTGTGTACACAGGTAGACTGTGTCCATTGCTTCGTTTACAATTTGTGAGAAGCTCAGGACAGACAACATGGAGATGACAAATAGTTGAATTGGTTTATTATTTGTTGGAATAAATATTAGTTTCTTTGTTCATTACACTGATATATTTTCTTCATGAACACTTTCCAAGGATTCCCACATTCATTCCCCATGTGGGTCTATCATGCCAATACTTTTCTTTTGTATTACTCAAGAGCTTGGTATTATTGTACTGCTGGCAGCTATTTTTTATCCAAACCGAAACTGCAGATTTCGGTGGGCGATATTTATCTGTTCCTATGCATCTAAACTAGGTATTTTACAGATCAATTGAGAAAAAAAATATAGTTCTATCTCGAAAATGACATATATCCACCTCTGAAATTCCAATTTACTTATTCATGCATGTTATAGGCCCAACTGCCGCCATGCTTGAACTATTGTTGTTCAAGTAGTTGCTATAATGATCGCATACTTTCTCAATGTTTGGTAATTAATCTTTAAGTTGCACTTCTAAAAATAAGATCAGCTAGGCACATAACAAGATTCGTAATTCTAGTTCATCAATTAAAACAATTATAAAACTGTTAGCCCAAGCGGCTAATAGGCCGATCAGTGGCTGCATAATAAAGGTAAAGTATTACCATGATATAATTTTTGTTTATTGCAATAAATGAGTACAGTATCTACAGTATATCTCATTAAGAATTTGTCATTTATGAGCACTGCCGTGTGCTGCCACACATCACCAGGAGGCATATGTAGGCCGATATAAGTTTGAAGAATTTTGAAAATTTTCCCAGTAAGTAAGAAAATATATTTCATTAACTGCCACCATCGGGGAGGGGGAGATCTCCAAATTTCCCATCAACATGTAGGTGGTATATTAGTATCTTCGCAAGTGCGATTAGGCACATACATTTTATCAAGGCCTGGTCATGTGAAAAGAGACCCAGTTTTTATCGGTAAATTGGATATAAAAGCTCACGATCGTTTGGAAACAGTCTATCTTTTTTCTCTTTTTTAACCTTTTGTGATATAAGTGCCACCAAAATTCCTATGAATGTTTACTTTCTTTAAGATTGATAATGTTTTTTGTTTTTAATTTTCAGTGTCGAACTACTGTACGAAAAATCCAACAAACCTGGGAAACGAATAACGTCTAAGATATTTGATCGTTATTGTCCGAAACATAACTGGATACATATGTCAAGATTTTATGTT
This sequence comes from Homarus americanus, assembly GCF_018991925.1. Classification (NCBI taxonomy): domain Eukaryota; kingdom Metazoa; phylum Arthropoda; class Malacostraca; order Decapoda; family Nephropidae; genus Homarus; species Homarus americanus. The sequence goes on along the minus strand of NW_024723050.1, from coordinate 2,798,199 downwards.
ATTTGATACTACTGGATAAGTTTAGCACACGAAGTACAAAAAAAAGTTTACCGTGCTGCCAGGCAACCCAGTGTATACCATACGGCCGGTAGCGTGTAGCAGGCAAGTAGGAGTAGGATGCTGCCACAGGTACGACACATGATGAACGGGATGCGGGGGCGTGGCGGCTCGTGTCTCGCCTCTACTGTTATAGCTCCGAGGGTTACATTATCGTCCTGCTGCGTTACGTTTAAGGTGAGTAATGTTATTCCTTTTTACTATTTATAGATATCCTGATTAACTTGGACATAAACACACCAGAGTCATTCAGTCAAAGCCAGACAAGCCTCGGGCAACAAAACCAAGCAAATATACCCAGCAATAACTAACAGCCGACAATATGAAGACAAAACCAGGTAGATAGCTTCATTAAAAACCAAAAAAATCGGACAGAACCACAAATAACAACACCATTGATTATAACAAAACGAGGTAAATATTCGTTTAATGGCTGTGGCTCCATGTTTGAGAGTATCTTAACCTAACTTCACCTATCTTAACCTAACTTCACCTATCTTAACCAAACTTCACCTATCTTAACCTAACTTCACCTATCTTAATCTAACTTCACCTATCTTAATCTAACTTCACCTATCTTAATCTAACTTCACCTATCTTAACCTAACTTCACCTATCTTAACCTAACTTCACCTATCTTAACCAAACTTCACCTATCTTAACCAAACTTCACCTATCTTAACCTAACTTCACCTATCTTAACCTAACTTCACCTATCTTAACCTAACTTCACCTATCTTAACTTCACCTATCTTACCAAACTTCACCTATCTTAACCTAACTTCACCTATCTTAACCTAACTTCACCTATCTTAACCTAACTTCACCTATCTTAACCTAACTTCACCTATCTTAACCTAACTTCACCTATCTTAACTAACTTCACCTATCTTAACCCTAACTTCACCTATCTTAACCTAACTAACCTATCTTAACCCTAACTTCACCTATCTTAACCTAACTTCACCTATCTTAACCAACTTCACCTATCTTAACCTAACTACCTATCTTAACCTAACTTCACCTATCTTAACCTAACTTCACCTATCTTCCTAACTTCACCTATCTTAACCTAACTTCACCTATCTTAACCTAACTTCACCTATCTTAACCTAACTTCACCTATCTTAACCTAACTTCACCTATCTTAACCTAACTTCACCTATCTTAACCTAACTTCACCTATCTTAACCTAACTTCACCTATCTTAACCTAACTTCACCTATCTTAACCTAACTTCACCTATCTTAACCTAACTTCACCTATCTTATCCTAACTTCACCTATCTTAAACTAACTTCACCTATCTTAAACTAACTTCACCTATCTTAACCTAACTTCACCTATCTTAACCTAACTTCACCTATCTTAACCTAACTTCACCTATCTTAACCTAACTTCACCTATCTTAACCTAACTTCACCTATCTTAACCTAACTTCACCTATCTTAACCTAACTTCACCTATCTTAACCTAACTTCACCTATCTTAACCCTAACTTCACCTATCTACCTAACTTCACCTATCTTAACCTATTACCTATCTTAACCTAACTTCACCTATCTTAACCTAACTTCACTATCTTAACCTAACTTCACCTATCTTAACCTAACTTCACCTATCTTAACCTAACTTCACCTATCTTAACCTAACTTCACCTATCTTAACCTAACTTCACCTATCTTAACTACTTCACCTATCTTAACCTAACTTCACCTATCTTAACCTAACTTCACCTATCTTAACCTAACTACCCTATCTTAACCTAACTACCTATCTTCCTTCTTCCTATCTTAACCTACTTCACCTACTTCTTCACCTATCTTAACCTAACTACCTATCTTCTACTTCACCTATCTTAACCTTCACCTATCTTAACTAACTTCACCTATCTTAACCTAACTTCACCTATCTTAACTAACTTCACCTATCTTAACCTAACTTCACCTATCTTAACCACTTCACCTATCTTAACCTAACTTCACCTATCTTATAACTTCACCTATCTTAACCTAACTTCCTATCTTAACCTTCTTCACCTATCTTAACCTACTTCACCTATCTTAAACTTCTTACTTTAACCCTAACTTCACCTATCTTAACCTAACTACCTATCTTCTACTTCACCTATCTTAACCTAACTTCACCTATCTTAACTTCTTTACTATCTTAACCTAACTATCTTAACCTAACTACCTATCAACCTAACCACCTATCTTAACCTAACTCACCTATCTTAACCTTCACCTATCTTAACCTAACTTCACCTATCTTAACCTAACTTCACCTATCTTAACCTAACTTCACCTATGCCTAACTACCTATCTTAACCTACTTCACCTATCTTAACCTAACTGCCTATCTTACCTACTCACCTATCTTCCACTCCCCCCTTCTCTTCATCTTACACCTCTATCTCTCTTCTCTCCTACTACCTCCACCCTATCTCTAACTACCTATCTTAACTTCTTCACTATCTTAACTCCTAACTTCACCTATCTTAACTTCTTCACCTATCTTAACCCTACTTCACCTATCTTAACCTAACTTCACCTATCTTAACCAAACCAAACCTAAGCTACCTGGAATAACCAAATACAAAATTCTTTCCACAGCCATTAAACAAATATTAACCCAAAACACGACAGACATCAACAGTAGAACCATCAGGACGACAACTAAATCAGACAAGAGAACATAACAGGGTGTGCCCATTTCGTCACCAACCCGCTTCGTTACCATTTTTTATCAGTTTCGTCACCGCTTTCATCCCCATCACCATTTCAAGGGCAATGCATTCCAGAAAATTCCTACATAATTAATACATCATTATATACACGAAAATAACTGTTGTTTGGGATAGAAAAATATCAAAACTTAGTTTACAAAATTGTATTACGAAATTATGCCTCGGCATAACAATACGATGGATCATGCAAGCATCTCACTAAGACAATTTATTAAACAAAATAAAAAAATGGAAACGTTATTCATGCAAGCATCTCACTTAAACAATTTATTGAAGACTAAAACGAAAAAAAAAATTGCTAATACGCCGGCAATCATCTTACTTAAACAATATGTGAAAGACTAAAATTAAAAAATAAAATAAAATACAACATTGTTATTACTCATGCTAGCTTGAAGGAAGATGCTGACAAATTTTTTCTTCAGAAATTAGAAGTGGTAATATTTTTTCTTCATATTCATCCCACAGCTTCCAGAGATGGACTTGTTTGTCATGATTTGCGTTTCTTGTGCACGACTTTAGCTTGTAATTGCAAATCAACATTGAGGGTTCTCTGTGAAGAACGGGGACAATATAAACGAGTGTCCTTTGCTGCTCAGTGGTTTATGCACTGGTGCCAAATCACCTTCATTTGTTCTGTATTTTATTTATTTACCAATGTTTTAATCGTTTTCTTTATCAAATAATTAATGTTCATGTTATAATAATAACAAAAGTTATCTAATCCTCTGTATACACGTGTAATTTCTATTCGTGTAAAATAATAACTTACGGATTTCATATTGGTGACGAAATGGGTTGGTGACGAACCAGACAGACCACAACAACGACCAGACAACAACAACAACAGTAACCAGACAACAACAACAGTAACCAGACAACAACAACAACAGTAACCAGACAACAACAACAATAGTAACCAGACAACAACAACAACAGTAACCAGACACAACAACAATAACCAGACAACAACAACAGTAACCAGACAACAACAACAACAGTAACCAGACAACATCAACAAAGTAACCAGACAAGAACAACAACAGTAACCGAACAACAACAACGGTAACCAGACAACAACAACAGTAACCAGACAACAACAACAACAGTAACCGACAACATCAACAAAGTAACCAGACAAAGAACAACAACAGTAACCAGACAACAACAACAGTAACCAGACAACAACAACGGTAACAGACAACAACAACAACAGTAACTAAACAACAACATCCAACAGCAGTAACCAGACAACAACATAACCAGTGACCAACAACAACATCAACAACAGTAACCAGACAACAACAACAACAGTAACCACAGACACAACAACAACAACAGTAACCAGACAGCAACAACAGTAACCAGATAAACTACAACAACAGTAACCAGACAGACCACAACAACAGTAACCAGACAACAACAACAGTAACCAGACAACAACAACAGTAACCAGACAACAACAACAGTAACCAGACAACAACAACAACAGTAACCAGACAACAACATCAACAACAGTAACCAGACAAGAACAACAACAGTAACTAGACAACAACAACAACAGTAACCAGACAACAACAAACAACAGTAACCAGACAGCAACAACAGTAACCAGATAGACTACAACAACAGTAACCAGACAGACCACAACAACAGAAGTCAGACAACAACAACAGTAACCAGACAACAACAACAGTAACCAGACAACAACAACAGTAACCAGACAAAAAAACAGTAACACAGACAACAACAACAACAGTAACCAGACAACAACATCAACAACAGTAACCAGACAACAACAACAACAGTAACCAGACAAAAACAACAACAGTAACCAGACAACAACAACAACAGTAACCAGACAACAACATCAACAACAGTAACCAGACAACAACAACAGTAACCAGACAACAACAACAACAGTAACCAGACAACAACAACAACAGTAACCAGACAACAACAACAGTAACTAGACAACAACAACAACAGTAACCAGACAACAACAACAACAACAGTAACCAGACAACAACAACAGTAACCAGACAACAACAACAAACAACAGTAACCAGACAAAACAACAACAACAGTAACCAGACAACAACAACAACAACAGTAACCAGACAACAACAAACAACAGTAACCAGACAACAACAACAACAGTAACCAGACAACATCAACAGTGTCCAGACAACAACAACAACAGTAACCAGACAACAAACAACAACAGTAACCAGACAACAACAACAACAGTAACCAGACAACAACAACAGTAACCAGACAACAACAACAACAGTAACCAGACAACAACAACAACAGTAACCAGACAACAACAACAACAGTAACCAGACAACAACAACAACAGAAAACCAGACAACAACAACAACAGTAACCAGACAGACCACAACAACAGTAACCAGACAACAACAACAACAGTAACCAGACAACAACAACAGTAACCAGACAACAACAACAGTAACCAGACAACAACATCAACAGTGTCCAAACAACAACAACAGTAACCAGACAACAACAACAACGAGTAACCAGACAACAACAACAGTAACCAGACAGACCACAACAACAGTAACCAGACAACAACAACAACAACAGAAGTAACCAGACAGACCACAACAACAGTAACCAGACAACAACAAACAACAGTAACCAGACAACAACAACAACAGTAACCAGACAACAACAACAACAGTAACCAGACAACAACAACAACAGTAACCAGACAGACCACAACAACAGTAACTAGACAACAACAACAACAGTAACCAGACAACAACAATGCAACTAGACAACAAACAACAACAGTAACCAGACAACAACAACAGAAAAGTCCAGACAACAACAACAACAGTAACCAGACAACAACAACAACAGTAACCAGACAACAACAACAACAGTAACCAGACAGACCACAAACAACAGTAACCAGACAGACCACAACAACAGTAACCAGACAACAACAGTAACCAGACAAACAACAACAGTAACCAGACAACAACAACAACAGTAACCAGACAACAACATCAACAGTAACCAGACAACAACAACAACAGTAACCAGACAACAACAACAGTAACCAGACAACAACATCAACAGTGTCCAGACAACTACAACAACAGTAACCAGACAACAACAACAACAGTAACCAGACAACAACATCAACAGTAACCAGACAGACCACAACAACAGTAACCAAACAACAACAGTAACCAGACAACAACATCAACAGTAACCAGACAACAACAACAACAGTGTCCAGACAACAAACAAACAGTAACAGACAGAACAACAACAGTATCCAGACAACAACAACAACAGTAAACCAGACAACAACAACAACAGTAACCAGACAACAACAACAACAGCAAACTAGACAACAACAAACAAACAACAGTAACCAGACAAATAAACATCAACAGTAACCAGACAGACCACAACAACAGTAACCAGGACAACAACAACAACAGTAACCAGACAACAACAACAACAGTAACCAGACAACAACAACAACAGTAACCAGACAACAACAACAACAGTAACCAGACAACAACAACAACAGTAACCAGACACAACAAACAACAGTAACCAGACAACAACAACAACAGTAACCAGACAAAAACAAAACAACAGAAACCAGACAACAACAACAACAGTAACCAGACAACATCAACAGTAACCAGACAACAACAACAACAGTAACCAGACAACAAACAACAGTAACCAGACAGACCACAACAACAGTAACCAGACAACAACAACAGTATCCAGACAACAACAACAACAACAGTATCCAGACAACAACAACAACAGTATCCAGACAACAACAACAGTAACCAGACAACAACAACAACAGTAACCAGACAACAACAACAGTAACCAGACAACAACAACAGTAACCAGACAACAACAACAGTAACCAGACAACAACAACAAAGAACCAGACACAACAACAGTAACCAGACAACAACAACAACAACAACAGTAACCAGACAACAACAGTAACCAGACAACAACAACAACAGTAACCAGACAACAACAACAGTATCCAGACAACAACAACAACAGTATCCAGACAACAACAACAGTAACCAGACAACAACAACAACAGTAACCAGACAACAACAACAACAGTAACCAGACAACAACAACAACAGTAACCAGACAACAACAACAGTAACCAGACAACAACAACAGTATCTAGACAACAGACAGACCACAACAACGAATCCAGGAAAAAAGGCAAAAGAAAATTTTTCATGTCACTCTGTATTAAATTTTAGAATTTTACAGCTGCAATCAAGAGTTTAGTCAATTCTAAGACACTTTCTTTTTCTGTGACGTTTCTCTCGCAAATGACCTAACCTAACCTCTTAATCGTGGTGTAGTGGATACTCTCCCCTACAACTGCCACTGCCGTTAGTTGCTGATCAGCCGATCCCGCGACGAAGTTTCTTTAACAAGCCTAGCTGTCTAGACTGCGCAGGGGTTGGCCAAGCAGCGACTCCTACTTCCGGCGGATGTGTATATAAGCTCACAGCCTCCCTGTGAAAGGAATTCTCCTGAGCGCTCTCAAACAGACAAGACCTCCCCTCAACAAGCTCCTCACCTCACAGCAACTCCCTAGCACTGCATTGTATATAATATATTTATATAGAAAACGCCATAGCTGAGTTTCCCTTCTCACTTCCATCCTAGTGCGATCCAACATCACGTTAACCCCACGGGCGTTCTGCTCCCCTGGTCCCCCTGGCATATACAGTATAAGCCATTTGTGAAGGAAACATCATATAAGAAAAGTAGAATTGTTTAAACTCTTGATCACAATCATTAAATTCTCAAAATTCAATACCAGATACCGTATGCAATAATAACCGGAAAAAAAGTTCCATAACCTAACTTATCCTAAACTAACCTAACAACCTAACCTATTTTATTACTATTATTGTTAATAGTATTTTTATTAAATGTGTGGGGGTTTTTCCTGAGACTTTTATCCATGCCAAAATTGTGACTTTTTTCCTGTGACTTTATATCCATTCATAACAACAGAACGAGATACTGCATAACAACAGAACCCGACAACAACATAATCTGGCAACAAGAACCTAATCAGTTAGATAACATTGGAACACAGATGACAACATTGAAAGATTACAATAGAACCAGACAACATGGACTTTTATTTTTGTAAATTAGTGAGGACAGTTTCAGTATATTTAATGTACAGTACAGTAGTAGTATATGCACTGTATATTTTGGTCGTATCAACACTCCCTTACTTTAGTTTAGGTATTTTAGTTTCGGTCATCCGAGGAATCTTAGGAATTTAGGTTAGGTTTGATATAGTTCCTGGGTTCTATGGTTAGGTTAGGTTAGATCAAAATCATTGAAAACACATCAAAAACCGTCAGAAAAACATAGGGATGACTAGAAATAAAATTTTACATTACTTTATCCTCTTCACTGTTTGAGCTGTCAGTCACATCTATTATGAACTATTGGTAAGTACTGTACTGCACTGGACAGGCATGGCTTCAGAATATAATATCTGAACCTCTGTCAGTGTTAGTTAAGTCTGGTCATGAATTGAGCTCACACTCGCAGCCATCATAACATTCTCTTACACCACTTACCTTCCTCCTTTTTTCTGTTCTCTTTCTGTCATTATGGTTATCATTACACAAGTGTCTTGGGCAGGTTGGAGCATCATCACCTCAGGGGCCCAGGTATCCTCCCTCCGCAGCGCTTTCGTTACTCCACATCCGAGACTTTCACTCACGAAAGTTCTCCCGTAACGTTGAGTTCTTCACTTCGAGTGATGTTCCACTCCCGCAAAAAACAATGAAGGTATGTATGTACTGTATTGTACAGCTTATCCTTTACAATACTTTTTTCTTGTCTCCTGACTCTTAATTTATTAGCTATTTGTAGATTTGATTTTATTCATTTTTTCCTAATCAAACCATTTGTTTCCCATAGATCTTTATTTTGATTATTATATATTATATGTAAGGTTCTGTTCCTAATATATACCTGGATCACTGGCACCCACGATGATTTACTTGCACACACATATATATATATATATATATATATATATATATATATATATATATATATATATATATATATATATATATATATATATATATATATATATATATATATATATATATATATATATATATATATATATATATATATATATATATATATATATATATATATATATATATATATATATATATATATATATTGTAAGGTGGACATGGCGATAAATTGTTTCACTGTCCGTGCTAATACAATATTAACTTTACTTTGGGTTAGGTAGGATAAAAGTTTTGGTGGGTTGGCCCGCAGAAAAATGCCGAAATCGTAATGCGGCCCAATGACTGAGGAAAGGTTGCCCATGCCTGCTCTAAGGTTTTAGGGATTTTAGCCTTAAAATTTATAGATTACTGTGAATTTTGTGATATCCAAAATTAAAAAAAAAAATCATATTTTATTAAAACTAACTACCCTGTACCTGTACCTACTCGTTGAGTTTCTCAGCTGAGGCAGCTTTATATTACTGACTTAAGAGTACAGTACTAGTACCTGTGTGTGGTAAATGAAGTTACCATAAATGAAATTGTTTTTTTCCAGGTTGCATCAGCCCTCAGCCAGCATGAACGTCCTCTAACACTGCTCTTCTGCTGGCTCATGGCCAGAGAACGGCACATTAAGAAGTATGCCCAACTGTATACCACCATGGGTTTTGATGTACTGAAGATCAGATTATCTCCGTTTGACCTAATACGACCTACCAAAGGATCACAGGTCAAAAATGCCATTCTTCAAGTTTACCATTGCACTGTACATTATAATTTTGAATGTTAGCATCAGCAGGTTGACTTCAGCAAATTCCTCTCTTCATATGTTTTTTTCCCCTTAATATATAAATGTTTTCAGCCTTCTATCCATTTCTCTTTCTTGTATTGCTTTGTCTAACTTTTATCTTCCTTCTCTTAGTTCCTGCTTCCTAATTATCACTTTCCTTTGATTGTTTGAAAAAGTATGTGATGAAGGCTTCTTAGATTACCTGACCAACATCATAATGTCTTTTAGCATTTGGTAGCCAAAAATTTTGTTTCATTTTGGACTTTGGGTTAACATATATGTGCATCCTACTAAATTCCCACGCATCCAAGGAGTCCATCTTAAAAATCTAGAATTATTGAAGCAAAAATATCAAAAGCATTGTATCCAAATTTCTATTCTTGCAGTTCATTATAGCTTACAATATCCCCCCTTATAGGTTCCTGGTCTTGTAGGAACAGTTGCTTTTGACTGATGGCTAACATTCCCCTCCCTTCTTATACCTACATAACAGGACAGTTGACAGCAGTTCATTGAAATGGCTAACAGTGTGCTTACATCTTAATGTGTGTTTATTGTACAAGTCACTCACTTTTGTTTTTACTAAGAACTGTACTCTCCTGCCCTTGTTTTGGCAGTAAAAAGCTGCCAATGCTGGTTTTAATAATTATCAATGAATTTTTTACTGGGTTGGACACTCAGACTCCAGCATTGAAACATCTCTGAGCTAAATTTCTACATAAGCAAGTATGCCATCATCTCAGTTGTGCACCACGTATTGGTATTGATGTTGAAACAGTTTATTTAGCCAGAAAAATAGTGTCGATAAGAAAGATGCTCATATTGAATTACTATACCTACAGTCTCGTTCAAGATTCTTTGAACACTGTTGGAGAGAGCTGGCAACTCAAGGCCATTTGTTTACTATAGTACGTTGTAAAAATAATGAATGAATGTAAAAGTGATCGGTGATTGGTTACTTAGTTCCCCGTTGCTTAATTAATGGTTGGGTTTTGTTGTTTCGTATTATATTATACTTTTCTGCAGGTAGATACTGTTAATTTTATTTTAAAATGAATAGAGCAATGGGCCAACCTATATGAATTCGTGTTTAGACAATTAATCATGGGTAAATATCGGTAAGAATGTTAAAGAACGTCATGCATCAGGCATAGCTGTGTGCAGGTTGTGTATGAGGGTGCTTGTTTATCATTAATTTATTCTAATGTCTTCAAATGTTTAATTCATTTCGGGTAATAAATCCAGTCGTATTTAACCGATGTTAAACAGACTCTTTCTAAAGACGCTCATTTCATGCAACACAAACTGCTGTTTTAATTTGCTGTGGGATTAAGCAGAATCATCGGTTCACTGATACCTGTAGTGTGTGTGTGTGCGTGTGTGTGTGTGCTTGTGTGTGTACATGTGGAGTTCGTGTGTGAGCAAGTGGAGTGTGTGTGTGTGTGTGTGTGTGTGTGTGTGTGTGTGTGTGTGTGTGTGTGTGTGTGTGTGTGTGCGTGTGTGTGTGTGTGTGTGTGTGCGCGCGCGTGCGTGCGTGCGTGCGTGCGTGTATGTGGAGTGTGTGTGTTTGTACATGTGGAGTGTACACATGTGTACCTTAGCCTGTGTGTGTGTCAATGCTTGTCTGTAAAAACAGTTGCATAAATGAAACAGTATTATGAGCTTTATTTAATAAAATTATTTATTTTACATTCACCTGTGAGGCATTGGAAATAGAAATCTATATACAGTATTATGTTTTATTTATTCATCTATTTATTTATGTCATGAAATGAATACTACTGTACACAGTTTTTATGAAATGAAAGACTTTCCAATGTGATCCTGTGATGAACCAGTTTAAAAACAAGGTTTTTTTTGCAGGTTATCAGTCAATAATATCGAAAGAAATGTAATTTGAAATATATAATAAGCTAAGTTTACTCAGATGACAATCGTAATGACAGTTGAAAGGTCTACAGCGATACAATGCATATGCTACCGCATTAGCTACACCTTCAGTACCAGATTTCAGTAATTAATACAGTGATCCCTCGGTTAACGAGCGCCTTGGTTAACGAGATTTCGGTTAACGAGATTTCGGTTAACGATTTACCTTCCATAAGATTCTTAACTTCGGTTAACGAGCAATCCCTCGATTAACGAGTTTTTTACGAGCCGACTTCAACATGTTTTCGCTTGCATTTGGCGGTCCACCAGCTGTAGTATTAGTCCGCCAATACAGTAATTGGTTTTAGGCCTTAAATTCCCTACTATTTTAGTAAATATCAAGAAGTTTATATTATTCAATAATTTTCAATGTTTAATATTAACTTTTTAGTCATTTTAACAATTATTGAACATAATTGAAGGTAAAGAAACTAGTTTCTGGCGTGCCATCCAGCCTGTTAACACACCAGACAGGCGTTAGTCTCTCTCTGTTTTCAGTGGAGGTAACATTTTGCTTGAGACTCTCTTCAACTAAATGCTTTTTTTCTGTGTTTCCAAGCAAATTATTGGTCATTTTGAAATTTATTTTACATATTGACAATATATAATGCAGTGCAGTGTTGATTTAGAGAAAATAATCTTGAATTACACCAAGAGAACTAAAATTTTATGGGTGAAATGGTGCCATGGGGTGACTTCTCTTCCACCCCAAAGCCTTCTCTTCTCCCTTCTCCTCCACCCCCATTCTAATTCCCATCATCATCATCCAGGAGCCTTCTACATACACACCTCAAAGTAAGTGTACTTTTCTACCTTTTTTGTTGAATTTAGGCAATTTTCGGTGAGCTGGAACCAATTACCCAAAAACCCATTGAAACAATGGTTTCGGTTAACGAGTTTTTCGGTTAACGAGCAACCTGCTGGAACGGATTGTGCTCGTTAACCGAGGGACCACTGTACATATTATATTTTTTTTTATTAATAAAAACGGCAAGGGACCCCGTTGAAATCGACTTCTTCACGAGTGCGTGCGTATGTATATGGGTCTATGCATGCAAGTGTGCGAGAGTGTTTGACCATTATTGTAAGTTATGAAATAATTGTGAGGTAATGTTGAAACATAGTTTGATATTTTGGCAAGGATTTCTTCCCATTTCTTATAAATAAATGAAGAGAAAAATATATACAAATACAATTACAGTAAAATCCCGATTAACTGACTTTTTGATTAACCGTCAATCCCGAACTCCTAATTTTTTTTTTTTTTTTTACGGGGATTAGCCCACCCGGGCACAGGTCACTGACCCACATCGGGGCCTGGGGGGTGATAATGTAATAATATTAATAATGATAATGATAATAATAGTAATGAAGAACCATAAATAAATGCAAAAATGCAAAAAAAAATCAAGAGTGTGAAACAATATATGTATGTTGTGTTGTCAATAGTAAGAGAAGCAATTGAGACCCTGCTATTGTGTGTAAATGAGGTAGAAAGTCAGATTAGCAACCTGGGACTTGGTCACAATTTTTGTGATGACATACTGTATGTTCTTTGACTTTTCCATTTTTTATTCACGGTTTCTGTGCTGGTTCATATTTATTTACTAAAGTGGTTAATGTTTTAAAGCAAATTCTATTGAAATATGAATGGCAAATGAACAAAAATGAATAGAGGGAATTAAATGAGGTAGGTTAAGGAAAGGTACTTTGAAAATGTATGTTTTGTTTCCGTAGACTTTATGTTTTATTAACCGACCTTTTGGATTATCCGTCGGCCCCTTCCCCCCATATGTGGTCGGTTAATCGAGGTTTTACTGTATTGCAGTAAACTTTTTTCAAGAATATATAAATACTGTATATTGTGAACGGCAATTTATTAAGTATGAGATTATGAGATTTAAATATGAAAGATCAATTTCCTCGCCACAAGTGTCTTGAAGAGCCGGATCGGACAGCTGTGATCGGACCATTACACACTGTATGAATTGTGTCATAATACAGTTGTTTCTCTGTCTCCGTCTTCCTCTCTGATTTATTCCGTGGTATATATGGTAATTATTTCACAAGCAATATATTTAACATAATAATTATAAGTGCCTGTGTTATGATTTGTTTGACTTAAATCATCCTGAATACATACTGCATAAGTGAGGATATTAGGAGAGGATTGTTTTCTCTACTTTTATGATACAATTTGACATAGTTCATGAAAATTTTATTTATTTCAGTTAACATAGAAAAAATGAATATCGATGTGCATTCAGTATGTAACGTTGATTACATAGAAAAATTATTTCTGACACGTTAATATTTAGTCCAGCCACCTTCATTCTCGATTACTTGCTGCAGCCTGTTGCGAATGGAGGCGACATAATTGCGTATCAGTTGCCGTTTCCGCCTCAGCAACTCTCACTCATGGTGTGTATGCTCCTGTAGCTGCACCCTGGTTCTCTCTTCAGCTGACTCCCACACGTTCACAATATTGACCCAAACGTTCTCTATAGCAATGTTTTTCAAAAGTTTTTTACTGCGACCCACAGCCAGAACAACAATTTAAATTGCGACCCATTAAACCTAAGTGTAATGATATGAAATGAGCTTAGGTTAGATTACGGGGGAAAAACTACGATTACGAGTTTTCTGCGCAAAACGGATGACACGAGAGGTAAAGAAAGAATCGGGAAATGCTCTCCTTGCAGTCGCTTCCTAGACTGTGGAGTGTACATTACAATAACCAAGCCTAAATTATGGTGCATTTATTTTTATTTTCTTATTTATTTTCGCGACCCAATTTATTTATTTCGCGACCCACTGAAGGGTCGGGACCCATAGTTTGAAAATCCCTGCTCTATAGGGTTCATGTCACAACCTTTACTTGGCCAGTCTAAAACTTGCAAATTTCTTTGTAAATAATAATAATAATAATAATTAACGGTTTATTGAAAGAGCTTGGCAGCCAGAAGGCTGAAAATATACAGTTACATATTTGGGGAATGGGTTTCGAATTACAAATAATATACAAGTAACATAAGTGATACAAATAAGATATATAATAACTAGATGGGGAAAAGCTCAAACTACAGTGCATTTCAACATAGTGACAGTGCAAGAAGTAGTATTTACTGGGAGTGAATACACTGGTTTATTACAAGTTATTGATAATTTTGGCAATGGTTGGGACTGGGCTGTTCTTATAGCGATCAGTTCGTGCACGTATGGGCTGGATGCGGTTGTAGTGTCGAACAGCAATTCTCGGGCTAGGGATCTCAGGTGGTAGTAGGAGCCGGTGTCGAGGATGGTGTAGAAGCTTCTTACCAAATTTGCAGATGAGGTCGTGGTGATAGTCAGTGAGAGTCGAAAGGGTCATTGTGTTGAGCGCTTCTTGATATGTGGAGTAGGAAGGGGAGAGAATAATCTTGCATGCCCTCTTTTGCACTTTTTCTAGGTGTTTACGTTGTGTGGCATTTAGGGAGGAAGACCAGGTAGGGGAGGCATAGGTGAGCTTGGGAAGTATGAATGTTGTGTAAACACTGAGGAGCTTGGGTGCAGGAACTCCGAGGGACTTGAGTCGGTGGAGGAGGTGGAGACGGAAACTGGAGGATTTGACAACTTCACTGACGTGTGGTTTCCAATTTAGTTTGTTGTCTATGGTGACGCCGAGGAGCTTCGTGGAATCTACAACCTGGAATGTGTTCGGACCTAAAGTAATGGAAGGAGGTGGGACAATGTCGGAGGAGAGGTTGATGTACTGCAAACCACCGCGTTACAATCCGTGCAGTATGGATAGGACATCTATCTTGCATGAAGATGAT
Source organism: Homarus americanus (assembly GCF_018991925.1). Classification (NCBI taxonomy): domain Eukaryota; kingdom Metazoa; phylum Arthropoda; class Malacostraca; order Decapoda; family Nephropidae; genus Homarus; species Homarus americanus. The sequence goes on along the minus strand of NW_024723050.1, from coordinate 2,782,756 downwards.
GTTTTCGGGAAACGGGAAAGCATATGCATGTACTGAGGGAAGCATAACTACTTCGCGTACTTCTAAATACTGTTCAGCTGTGAATCTCCCTTCTATGTCAATCAGCTCTCCAGCTCTGTGCAAATATATCATCCCCAAACATTGCAAGTCACATGGCCACTCCTTGCTTCCTCATAAATATGCTGTCTAGCATATCGGGTGTTGTTCCTCCAGCAGTGCAACCTTCCGTGAGAGGTAGATGAGAAAGTTTTTCCATCAGTGAATATTACTCTTCCCCAGAAATCTAGGCTTTCTTCAGCATACCGTCGAGCAAACTGCAACCTGCCCTCATGATATTGCTCATTTTACTTCTCTTTGGTGGCAGGAGTTCTATGGTGAATGCCTCCTTCATGAAATCTTCGCCTGATTGTTAAAGGGGAAATATTTATTTGGAGATCCTCTCTTATTGAAAATGAAGTCTTGAAAGGGGTTGGCCTCAGCAAATTCCGGATGGTTTCAAATTATGCAGGTGTTGTTCTGCGCGGCATTCCCGTCCTGTGGTGTCCTTTAAACTTCCCTCCTCTTCCCATCGCTTAATCCAATAATAGTATACAGTTGACCGAGAAACCCCCAATTCTCGGGCAATTTCAGTGGGTGAAAACCCAGCCTCCTTCATACCGATTATTCTTCCACGTTCAGTGATTTTCTGCGTGTGGTATTCCATGTTGGCAGGGGTCTTTTACAATTGAGGGAGTGGAAGGGAAGTCAGCACTGACAACACCTCTTGTCTTCCTCACCTTCTCCCGCCAATAACGTCAGCGTTCTATTTATATTTTATTAGACATTTATAAAAAATAAATGAATGAATAAATAAATAAGATAAAAAATTTATAATACATCATACACTCCACATGTACACATACACACAGGCCCGGATTATGGGGAGGGCGTACCGGGCGCACGCCCTGGGCTTCCCACATCTAGGGCCCGCAATCAACATTGTAAAAAACAGTTTTAAAAACCTTTACCACAGAGCAATAAACAAATGGAACAGATTGCCTCACACTCGCTGTGCACCACTTACCGTAACTCCACCAGGCCGCCACAAATATTTCCTACTAAAACTCGTGTTTGGTGAACTGATTTAACTTATTTAAGACAGAGATTAAAATAAAATAATAAAAAGGCTGTATAAACAAGTGAACACTACACCACACAAACTTCTTCAAGATCCAAAACTAATTCTTCAATCAGCAGTAAATTTGCTGGTTTCCTTGAAATGTTTTGTTGAAAGAAAGCGAGACAGTTTTGACGCCTGTGAGGAAAAAGCAAAAGATCTGGCAGGAAGCACCGAGTTTGTCCATTCAGGTCGTCAGAGGCGATCAAACATACGTCTCGCTCCACTGGATTATGGACGTTCAAGTGAAGTGGATCTCAGTCCAAGAGACAATTTCCGAACAAAATGCTGCCTCACAGTCATTGATCACCTAGTGGTATCCCTGAACGAAAGGATTTCTGCATACACGTTGGTGAAGGATTCCTTCGGCTTTTTAAGCAATCTGGAAGCCATGTCAGCCGATGCCATTCATTTTTTCTTCAGAAAATCTTCTGCAAACTTATGGAAAAGATATTAATGAAAACATCTCCAATGAAATGATTAAATTCTCGTCTCTGGTAAAGTTGTGTGCAAAAGCCGCGGATGAGCCCAATGATTCGTTTTATTACAGAATTATAAAGGAAAACGATGGCTTACAATCAGCATTTCCAAATGTAGAAACGGTTTTGAAGTATATCTGGTGTTAATGGTCTCCAATTATACCGGGGAGCGTTCCTTCTCAAAAATGAAACTGATCAAAAACAGGCTGCAGACCACGATGCGCCAGGAGAGACTTAACAATCTGATGCTATTAAGCACCGAGTCAGACATTTCAAGAGAACTTCCATTTGACAATTTGATACATTTATTTGCTAGAAAAAAATCACAAAAAGTGCTTTTATAAATGAATGTACAGTCAGTCCTCGACTTATGACGGGGTTAGGGACCGTTGACCAGGTCGTAAGTCGAAAATGCGAAAATAATACATAGAAAATCTAAAATGAAATATGGTACAGTAAAAGTAATCAATATTGAAAAATTAATAAAGTGTTTCTGTGCACTTACCTTTAATGTAGTCAACTGAATGCACACGGGGCCCCAATAATTTTTTAATTAAACATAGAGATTACATTAATTGGATGAAGCAGAGGAGGAGACAGGGCTGGGTGGGTTATCAATTTCGCTTTCTTCAGACAGGTTAACATACTTGCTTGTTGAAGGTATTGGATCATCCTTGGGGAGTGAAGAGGCAGCAGTGGTGGGGCATGAGTAGATAGCAGTGGGGGACTTCTTAAAATATGTGTCCTATTTAGACTGCACAGTTTGCCTTTTCTTTTCATTGTAAATCTCCCTGTAGCAAGCAAGTGCATCTTGGATCTGTCTGTCAACTTTTGCAAAACGCTCAACATTTTGATCCATTTCTTCAAACATTTGCATCCCCTTATTAATAGTAGCAAATGACTCTGCCTTGTCCTTCAAAATTATTGATATTTTCGAGTGAGAGAAGCCAAGGTCGCGTGAAATGGTTGCTACCGTTTTTCCATTTTCACATTGCATTATTATTTTCATTTTCATCTCAAAAGTAATTGACTGTCTTTTTTCTTCTGAGCACCATCCGAACTCTCACAACAAAACGTGATTTTCGTAAGGATTTCGTTAATTGAATTTTTTTTCGTTAAGCGATTTGAAGATTCTTATGGAAGGTAATTCGTTAACCGAAGCGTTCATTAACTGACGGACCACTGTATTTATTTTCAGTTGTCAGCAGGGGGCCCCCCACTGCTAGGTGTCGCCCAGGGCCCCCCAACCCCTTAATCCAGTACTGCATACACACTCCACACGCATGCACTCACACACACACTACAGGTATCAGTGAACCGATGATTCTGCTTAATCCCACAGCAAATTAAAACAGCAGTTTGTGTTGCATGAAATGAGCGTCTTTAGAAAGAAGTCCGTTTAACATCGGTTAAATACGACCGGATTAATTACTCGAAATGAATTAAACATTTGAAGACATTAGAATAAATTAATGATAAACAAGCACCCTCATACACAACCTGCACACAGCTATGCCTGATGCATGACGTTCTTTAACATTCTTACCGATATTTACCCATGATTAATTGTCTAAACACGAATTCATATAGGTTGGCCCATTGCTCTATCCATTTTAAAATAAAATTAACAGTATCTACCTGCAGAAAAGTATAATATAATACGAAACAACAAAACCCAACCATTAATTAAGCAACGGGGAACTAAGTAACCAATCACCGATCACTTTTACATTCATTCATTATTTTTACAACGTACTATAGTAAACAAATGGCCTTGAGTTGCCAGCTCTCTCCAACAGTGTTCAAAGAATCTTGAACGAGACTGTACCTGCAGAATTTAAGCCTTTTACTTAATGCTTAGGATTTTATTTATTAGGAGTCTTGTGTGTACATGCTTCATTGAACTAATTTTTATAGTCTGCAGTACTGATATTTGTTGGACTTATTTTCTGCAAATTTTGGCAGTCTTAAACTTATATTGAGCAACCATACAGCTTCTGTATTACAGGTTGGGTATCCCTTATCCAAAATTCCCAAGTCCAAAATGCTCTGAAATACGAAAGTCTATTTCATTCTATATATGGTAGAAAATACACTCAATATGGCATATATCATAATTTTTACTTGGGTAAGTATGTATGTGTAATGAATAAAGGTAAGACACAGGCTGCTTAGCACCTCAGAGTCAGGTGTCATGGTGATGCCAAACAGATGGTAGTGATTTCTTACCTTTCTGAGTCTATAGTGTACATTTTATCAAATATTTTATAGCCAAAATTATTGAATTATATTTCATAAAACTACCTACAGAATATATGCATCCATATACTGTAAATGATATATAAATGAATTTTGTGCATAGACTTGGGCCCCAACCCTGTTGGTGAGCAACTGCATTATACAGGTTCTGTTTACAGTACAGGATATGGGTATTCCAAAATTCAAAAATATCCCAAATCCGAGACCCTTAAGACCCCAAGCATTTCGGATATAGTAATGGATACCCAACCTGTATAAATACCCGGAAGACTTATAATTATAAAAAAGAATGTCAACAACAGTTGGTTTATTGAATATGTAACTTGAGGATAAATATTTTGGTGGCTTTACAATATTGTGCCCATATTGATCTAATGAAATTGTCTTTACCTTTATAGTTAGTAGCAGACCAAGTGTTAGAATTCCTACATGCTAACCCATCACATACTCCACTGCTGGTCCATGGTTTGAGTGTTGGTGGTTACCTGGCAATGGAAGTCATGGTTAAGGTCAGTCTCAATCGCTTTTACCTGTATGTGAAAAAGTTTTGTCGGGAAGAATAAGGTGAAACAGAGCTGTGTGAATTAGGAATATAAGCTGATACCCTGTACTTATTGTTAGAGATTATGGAACAGAAATCAGCTGTACTTTTGTGAAATGAATTATAGTGTAGATCTGGAACTTTTACTGACAGAATTGATTTGTGATACTTTAATTTTTTAATAAGAAATATTTTAGCTTAAACATTTGTTGATACATTGAAGTTTGTAATGAAACTTATGAGCCTATGATTGCAATAATTATCATCTGCTTTCACAATTAATAGAATTTTTCATGCACTCAAACCTTTTTGAGTTAAATGTTTTGAGATATACCTATACTGTACTGGTAATAAGAATAAGAGTGCCCCTAGCAGGGCAGCGACTGTAGGTGAAATAAAGTACAGCTTTCTAGAGTACAGGTTGTACCTCTCTAGTCCGGCAACCTCGGGACCTGACCGGTGCCGGACCATGGAAATTTCCGGACCATGGAAATTCACCCTTTTCCTGGACAGATAGTGACTTGCGCTTACGTTAGCACCACTTTCACTGCTTCGTGGTCTCTTTGAAGACATATTGAAGGGTTAAATGTCGTACAGTAGCTTCTCAAATTTTGCGAGTTTTTAATTCAACGTTTTTTATTTGGACACAAAAAAGAAAAAACTACATAATTTAAAATTTTGGCGGCGGAAACTCGAATTTCGACGGGTTTGAACGGCCCACCAATGTTCAGACGACGTGCACAATCGTGTAAACCGTCATTTCTCTTCTGTACAAAAGATTCATTTTTGTTTATTACTGAATGTCTTTTTGATTGAATTAATGTTTATGTGTGCAAAATGAGCAATACAATTCATTTATAATACGTAGAATATTAAAACACACGAGGAAATGAGACAGCATTGTTTTCGTTGATTACAAAACCAGTGACTGATTGGTTCTACATATAAAACAAGAAAATAAAACCCTGGTTGTAGCTGTAGTAAAATTAATGTAAAAAATTAATATGATTGTTTTAAGTAATGTTATTTAATGTTAATAAATAGAACAATAAAAGTAGCAAACCATTAATGTTAAAGGAAAAAAGTGAGACTGCGCGTATGTAAGTGCGCACATGTGAAAAACATATCATCATTACTCTACATAAGAATATGAAAGCAACACTTATTTACTGTTCATATATGTTTTAATTAATGTTTCTGATTTTTTTTTTATTGAATTAATGTTTGTGTGTGTAAAATGAACAATACAATTCATTAATAATTCGTGGAATATTAAAACACACGAGGAGACGAGACGGCTGCCGGCATTGTTTTCGTTAATGTTTACAAAACCAGTGACTGATTGGTTCTACATATAAAACAAGAAAATATGACCCTGGTTGTAGCTGTAGTAAAATTAATGTAATAATTAATATGGTTGTTTGAAATAATGTTATTTAATGTTAATAAATGGAACAATATAAGTAGCAAACCATTAATGTTGAAGAAAAGTGAGACTGCACGTATGTAAGTGAGCACAGGTGAAAACATCGTCATTACTCTACATAAGAATATGAAGGCAACACTTATTTACTGTTCATATATATTGAAGGGTTAAATGTTGTACTCTGTACTGTATAGACAAACACAGAGAGAGAGCCGAACTGCCGGATGTAAACAAACCTTAATTTCCCGCGGCTTTGTTGTTGTTTTTTTACGGGGATTAGCCCACCCTGGCACAGGTCACTGACCCACATTGGAGCCTGAGGGGCAAAAATGTAATACTCCTGTAATAATAATAAAAATTCAGAGAAGTAAAAAAAAAAAAAAAATAGCTGCCTATCTACCTATTGGGCAAACTAAAATCGTTCCGGACCATGGGAGTTTCCGGACCACAGAATGCCGGACTAGAGAGGTACAACCTGTACTGTAGTGGGCATTACACTCATATTTCTTCCTCTTCAATTCCTCTGACTAAGACTGCAAGGACAACAATTATGGTCTTTTAAGAATAAAGTTCATGACAAATATTTCCCCTCCTTTCCTTAATGGTTTTGAAGATTGATAAGGTGGTTCCAAACATGGCCTGCAAGGGATTGAGGCATGCCTGAATTTCATAATGTGAAGCAGTGCTTCACAAAGTAGATTTTTTTAAAATGTTTTCACCTTTCATTAGCCTATTCCAAATGTATTTGATTCAGCCACGAGGGATGAACTGTTCATATGAACAATGAGATTTGTGAAAATTTTTACTCAAGTAGCGATGGATAACCTATTTTCTTTGGAGGCTGCAAAATCCACTTTAATTTGTTCAAGCCTTTTTTTTATTGTCCTTACAAGAGAGTTGGCATAATGGGAAGTGTTGGCCCAGCACTCTTCCATACAGTACAAAAGAGTGCAATAGTTTATGGACGGTATAAAGCTGCTTGGGTCTGTCTGGATTGTCTTAGTAAAGGGGCATACAGTGGTCCCTCATTAACGACCGGTTCAATTTACGAGATTTCAGTTAATGAATTACCCCTCATAAGGATTTTCGGTTCTATTAACGAGTACAACTTCTATTAACGACAGCCTTACGAGAAACACGCTTTGGTGTGCTCATCAGCTGATCGGTTAGTCCGCCAATACAGTAATTGGCTCTATGTTTACATTCGTTTCCAGTGGAGTAAATATCAAGAAAGATGTGCTCTTGAATATTTTTTGCATTTTTTTTTATATTAAAATTATTGGTCATTCAGAAATTTAGTTAACATATTGATAGTATGTACTGTACACTACAGTACAGGGTACAGTTTTGTGTGCCCTCAGCTGATCGATTCGCCCACCAACGCTTCTCAGTTTAACTCTGTTAACAGTAGAGTAAGCATCGAGTTTGTTGGTGTCTTGAATATTTTTGCATTTCTACATTAAAATTATTGGTCATTCTGAAATTTAGTTAACATATTGATAATCTACAGTGCAGAAATTATTAAGAAATACGAAGAAGGCATTAGAACCATTACACTCTGTAAAGAATATGGCATCATCGACTGCCTCTACAATCAGCTGTTTGCTATGTAAACAAAGCTGCTGGGAATACGACATACACACCTCAGAGTAAGTTAAAATACAGTATTCTATTGTTTTTATTTATTATTGTACAGTATACTGTACAGTACAGTACAGTACAGTACTGTATTTTGTTTATATTTAATGTTTTGTTAATTCTATTACCGATATACAGTACTTTGTATGTGCTTTTTCTGTTAGTTGGAACCAATTACCCAATATTCCATTGAAATAATAGATTCAGTTAACAAAATTTTCAGTTAGCGACCGACTCAGTGGAACCAATTGTCCTCGTCAATTGAGGGACCTCTGTACATTGCAAGCTATTCATAACTTCTTTTACATGTGAAAATAAATGAAATAGTAGTCATTACAGTACAGGTACTTGTATTTATTGTAGTGAAGGAAAAAGGTATGCTATGAAATATTGTGATGTTTTGGGCATATGCAAAGAATGGTTGTCATATGTACAACATTAATAGTCTATGAGCTTAAGTTGAAAGATGAGGTGAGGAGAAGCAAATTAAAATTGGAGCAAAGAGTGGGGGAATATGTGGCACAGAAGGGGTGTAAACACTGGACTGTTCAAATTTGTAATTGCATGATCCTACATCCTTACTCATTTATGTAGTGGTGGATGAAGTACACTACACGAGTCTTAGAGTATGCGAGGGTTACATTCCTGGGATCCTGTATAAGAGCGAAATTTGCACATACTGTATTCAGGTCCCCACTGTATATACAGTCATGCGCCGGTTAACGTCCAACCGAACAACGTCCGATCGCATATACGTCCGTGCCCCCCAAACAATAAAAAAATAAAAAATTAACACTTCCGTGATGCCTGCTGGACCACCATTCCACGACCCCCTGATGGAGACACGATGATCCTCCCCATACTGGCCAGATATTATGTGTTAAAGGAATATCCTTCCTTCCTTAGGCTTTAGTAAGCATTTGAGGATAAAATCTTTCACCTACAAATTGACAATAACACATTTGCTGTAATCAGACGTATCTAGTTGCCTCAACAGGTTGCAATTGGGGTTGCAATTTCAAATTCTGTGTCATTACTAAGGAATAACGAATTCTCTGGTGCACTCTAAGATTGAGAGAAAACGGAGGACTCAGGCGTCCTGAAGCGAGAGAAAACGGACTCCTATGATGGGGCACTCAAATAAAGAAAGCATAACTACATGTTTTGTGGACTACCCACTGTACAGTATTGAGCGTACCCTTTTCATCACTTTGTGATAAACCTAGTCATGCCTATGTGTGTTTCTGCTACAGTTGGGTCTTCATTTATGCGGCCAATTGAACCCGCGTTGTACCGCGTAAAACGAGAAACGTGTAAATAAAATAACAGAACATATAGGATTAATTGAAATAGAGACTGGGCCCACCCCCAAACTCCACTTTTTCCGACACAATACTGACACAATACCTACGCTGTAGTAAAAATAACATCTTAATTTTATGATGGTATGCACACACACACATAATATAGAAGAGAAATATCAATCAGAGAATAATATACTGTACCAGGTAAAAGAAAAATCAAGGTTTAACACTAGTTGTACCCCACTTAACGCGGTCAATTGAACCCAGAGGGTCCCGCGTTAAGTGAAAACCGCGTTAAGTGAATAACAGAACATATGGGATTAATTCCAATAGAACCCAGCCCGACCCCCAAACTCCACTTTTTGACGACAAATAACTATGTTGTAGTAAAAATTCTATCTTAACTTTATGGTGGCATGAAAAACAAGTAATATAGAAGAGGTTAGGTTAGGAAAGATAAAGGTTAACATAGGAAAAATAAAGAATAGGTTAAAAAACGAAAATTTTTGAGGAACACTCACGGTAGTAGAAGAGATGGGTCGGCATACGGGGATGGAGGCTGGTTCCGAGGCAGAGGGCAGATTACTGCCCCTCAGGTGAATCACCATTACTAGGTGAATCACCATTACTAGGTGAATCAATATCACTGTCACTTACAGTTGTCATGGCTTCCCTGACAAATCCCTCAAAATCAACTTCACTATCACTATCACTGGCTTGGGCTGGCTGTGGTGGGTTGCGGGCGAAGAACTCGGTTATGCTTTGCTGACGGCTGGCTTTGATGTTGTCATGATACACCGTGATGTACGGCTCCATAGCCTGCACCAGTCGGGTATGGAAGACGTCATGGCGTTCATCGTCAGTGTCGCGGGAAACGATGGACTTAATTTTTTCTGTTAACTCTATGAGACACTTAATATCACTATGACTTAAACTAGGTTCTTCGGAGAATGACGCACCTTCTTCCTCCTCTTCACTGGCGGGTTCTTCTTCCAACATCTCGTCGGCAGTCACTTCAGGATCTCTGATCACCTCCATGATGTCTTCGTTGGTGGTCTCGGAGAAGCCTTCAGCTGTAATACTGAGCGCAGCTTCTCTGGCAAGGTCCACTGCTACTGCAACAGTCTGAACCTGACCAGTCACAGGTTCACTCCTCCTCTCACCTGGTATGCCATGCAACACATGTCTCCATGCGTGACGAATCGTAGCAATAGTCAGCAGATCCCATGCCTCCACCAAGAAGTCTACAGCTTGTTTGACGTTAAACTTCTTCCAAAATTGTTTGACGAGAAGTTCTTGAGTCGCCGCCTCTTGTTCCTTGTCCTCGTCGCTTTTACTCTCGCTGTCGGTGTCACCCAGCTTACGCAACTCATCCTTGGTGTTGGTAGAGTCGTTCAGGAGCTTGAATTTCTTTGCCGAGTATGCAGCTTTAACATTGCAGATTAACTCCTGGTCCATGGGCTGGATTAATGACGTAGTGTTGGGAGGAAGGAAGACCACTTTTACGTTGGGGTGACGATCCATAAGTAGGGGCGAGTGTCCAGGTGCGTTGTCAAGGAGCAACAAAATATTGAAAGGAACATTCTGTTGCTCGCAGAATTTCTGCACGTCAGGAACAAAACAGTTGTCAAACCAGAAGAGGGACAGAGAAGAGGACATCCACGCCTTACGTGCGGTTAGCCAGTGGACATTAAGCTTGTTCATGTCCATATTCTTGTAGGCGTGCGGCTTGCGGGCTTTGTGAATCACCGATAACTTTGGTTTACAGGTACCGGAGGCATTGGTGGTAAACAGGACGGTGATGCGTTCCTTCTGCATCTTCCGGCCCCTTACCTTGCTCGCAGACTGGACAACGAAGGTCTTGGAAGGTAACTTTTTCCAGAAAAGACCAGATTCGTCCATGTTAAACACCTGGTCGTCACTGTACTGTCCTTCCTCCATAATCTCACGTAAAAACGGAGGAAAATCTCTAGCCGCCGCACGGTCAGCACTCGCTTCCTCACCAACAATGCTGATGTTGGTGACCTTGTTCCTCCTCTTAAACCTATGCAGCCAACCATGGGAAGCATTGAAGGGTTTGGGCTCTGCAATTCCCAGTTTACGTGTCACTGCTGCGTATAGCTCACGTGCGTACTCCTGCACTGAGCGCGTGTCCACCGCCATGTTGCGTCGCGCCTGACGCACCAAATAACTCACCAGCAAAGTTTCCACTTTTGCCAGCACCCTGTTCTGGCAATACCTGATAGATGAAGCACCTGCAGACTTTGTGATCTTCATGTGCTCCTTTATCTTGGCTGCATCCTTCTTTATTGTACGAATCGTAGATTCGTTGACGCCATGCTGGCGCGCGAGATCAACTTGGCGTCTTCCTTTCTCCAAATCTTGAACAATTTGGTACTTCAGCTCGTAGCTTAATGAACGTCGTGTCTTCTTTGGTTTAGTGCCGCTGGGTCCAGGTAAGGAAAGGTTTCTCTCTGGGGGTGGTGGTCCGGCGGAAGCCATTTTACGGAACAATGGATGCGCGTTAACCCGGCGTGGCCTTGAGGGATGAAACTGCCGCGGCTAGGTCAAGCGTCGTCTCTCCTCCCTCCCTCCCTCCCCGGGGTAGTCACGTCATAATACTTTAAGCCAATTACAGCTAGCAGCAGAGGGGGGTAGGGCTGCATGGCCAATCACATTCCGAGACGTCATATGACGTCAGTGATAACGCAACAAAGACACACACTGCGCAACCTTACCGCGCCGCTTACCCAAGCGGAGGGAGGAGGAGGGAGAGGCAGGCGGGCGGGTGGGTGGCGCGTGGGCAAAATCTAAAAATAGCATCCGAGCCGGACACTCACCGCGTATATGTGGAAAAAACCCGCGTTAAGTGAAAGTTCAGCTTTGGCAAGGCACCGCGTATATGCGAAAACGCGTTAAGTGAAAGCGCGTTAAGCGGGGTAAAACTGTACATTAGGTTAGGTTAGAAAAAATCAAGGTTAGGTTAGGTTTAACAATTACGCTAGTAGAAGAGATGGGTCGGCATCCGGGAATGGCGGCTGGTTCCGAGGCAGAGGGCAGATTACTGGCCCTTAGGTGAATCACCAACACTATCCACCATAGTTGTCAGAGCCTCCCTGACAAATCCCTCAAAGACACCATCACTGTCACTATCACTGGCTTGGATTGGCTGTGGTGGGTAGCGGGCGAAGAAGTTTGTGATGTTACGTTGACGGCTAGTGTTGATGTTGTCGTGATACACCTTGATGCACTGCTCCATAGTGTGCAACAGCTGGTTATGGAAGCCTTTATAGCGGTTATTGTCAGGGTCGTTGGAAAGGATGAGCTTCAGTTTCTCTGCACACTCGATGGCATCCTTAACATTGCCATGTGTTAACTTGTGTTCTTCTCGGGATGACGCACCGCCTGTCTCTTCACTGACGTGATCGTCTTCTAACATCTCGTCGGCAGTCACCTCAGGATCCCTTATCACCTCCATAATGTCGTCGTTGGTGGTTTCGGAGAAGCCTGCAGCTGTAACACTGCGCAGCTTCTCTGGCAAGGTCCACTGCCACTGCAACGGACTGAACCTCACCAGTCACAGGTTGACTCTGCCTCCCACCTACAGTGCCGGATTTTGACCTGTGGAGGTCCATGGGCAGCCTCTTTGTGGAGGCCCCCCTCATTATAACTAACCAAGAGGGTGGGGTGGCGAGTGAAGCGAGCCTAAATATATGGGAGTTCCGGGGGGCGCTGTAAGCCCCCCGGGAAAATTTTTAAATTTTAACACTTCTTTGGAGAATTTTGAAGCCATATGCAGTTATATTGAGGAAATTAGAACATTGAAAATTTTTTAATTAACTGTATATTTATTGATAGTGTACAAATTCCCAACACAAAAGTGAGACATGACTGGAGTCATTCATGTGGTTTCAAGTCAACCAGCCCTGATATAGCTACTACCACACATGTCAAAAATTTTCAAGAGACTTCACAGAAAAGAATATATTATTAGTTATTACAGAGAGATGTTTGTGGAATTCTAAATATATTATTAGCAACACAAACAATAGCATTCATTAAAAATATACGGTTCGTAGGAAAACCAGGTATTCATGAATTTCAAGGAGTAGCTAGCCTAATTTCTATCACGCTTCTTGCTGAACATAGTTTTACGTGATGGTATAGATAAACATGAATTTTAAAGAATGAAAATAAAAATAATCCAAATGAATAAACAAATAAATAAAATATTGTAATATGTGGAGGCCCCCAGATTGTGGAGGCCCCTGGGCAGCTGCCCACTTTGCCCACTCCTGAATCCGGCCCTGCCCACCTGGGATACCTTACAACACATGCCGCCATGCGTGACGAATCGTTGCTACAGACAGCTGATCCCATGCCTCCACCAAGAAGTCAACAGTTTTCTTGACGTTAAATTTCTTCCAAAACTGTTTGACGCAAACTTCTTGATCCGCCAACTCTTGTTCCTCGTCCTCTTCGCTCTGGCTATCGGTGTCACCCAGGTTACGCAACTCATCCTTTGTGTTGGTACAGTCGTTCAGGAGCTTAAACTTCTTTGTAGAGAATGCAGCCTTAACGTTGCATATCAACTCCTGGTCCATGGGCTGTATTAATGACGTAGTGTTGGGAGGAAGGAAGACCACTTTTACGTTGGGGTGACGATCCAACAGTAGGGGCGAGTGTCCTGGTGCGTTGTCAAGCAGCAACAAAATGTTGAATGGAACATTCTGTTGCTCGCAGAATTTCTTGACGTCGGGAACAAAACAGTCGTCAAACCAGGAGAGGGACAGAGCAGAGAACATCTACGCCTTACGTGCGGTTAGCCAGTGGACATTTAGCTTGGTCATGTCCATATTCTTGTAGGCGTGCGGCTTGCGGGCTGTGTGGATCACCGATAACTTGAGTTTACAGGCACCGGAGGCATTGGTGGTAAACAGGACGGTGATGCTCTCCTTCTGCAACTTCCAGCCCCGACACTTGCTGGCAGACTTGACAACGAAGGTCTGGAAGGTAGCTTTTTCCAAAACAGACCCGATTCATCCATGTTGAACACCTGGTCGTCGGTGTACTGTCCTTCCTCCATAACTTCTCGTAAGAATGGAGGAAAATCACTAGACGCAACACGGTCAGCACTCGCTCCTTCACCACCAATGTTAATTTTGGTGATCTTGTTCATCTTCTTAAACCCTAGCAGCCACCCAGAGGAAGCAGTGAAGGGTTTGGGCTCTGCAATTCCCATCTTACGTGCCACTGCTACGTACAGTTCACGTGTGTACTCTTGAACCGACCGCGTGTCCACCGCCATGTTCCGTCGTGCCTGACGAATCAAGTAGCTCACAAGTAAATTCTCCGTCTTGAGAAGCACCTTGTTCTGGCAGTACTTCACCATTGAAGCACCTGCAGACTTTATGATGTTCATGTGTTCTTTTATCTTGGCTGCATCCATCTTGATCGTCCGGATCGTAGATTCGTTAACACCATGCTGGCGCGCGAGATCGACCTGTCTTGTTCCTTTTTTAACTCTTGTATTATATTGTACTTCATCTCGTAACTTAGGGCACGTCGTATCTTCTTTGGCTTAGGGCAGCTGGGTCCAGGTAATGCAAGGTTTTTCTGTGGTGGTGGAGGTCCAGTGGAAGCCATTCTTACGAGATTAGCGAGATTATCCGAACAATAGAACACAGTATACACGGGGTGACTGGGAGGAGAGTAACTGACGCGGCTAGGTCAGCGGCTTCATCCCTCCCGCTGCAGGGCACGTCATATTACATTAAACCAATCACAGCTAGCGGCGGAGGGAGGTAAGGATGCGTGGCCCAATCACAGTCCGATACGTCATATGACGTCACTGATAACGCAACAGAGACATACACTGCGCAACCTACTCGCACCGCTTACCCAACATGGCCGGAGGTTTGAATCCAAAAGTGGCGCGGCGCGAAAGGACCGCCAGTCGCTCTCCGCGTAAATGACCAAATTTACCGCATAAATCAAGCATCCCGCTTCCGGCAAAGTACCGCGTAAATGACAAAACGTGTAAACGAAAACCGCGTAAATCCAGACTCAACTGTATTTACCATAACATTATATGTTTAGTGGGTCTGATTGAAAGCGGTTGTACAAACACAAGCACTCACACATGCCACTCAGACTGACAGACTTGACAAGTTTTACCAACCATAAAGACAGTTGAAGCTTTCAACATCACTCACAATGGATCTTGAATATTCCAACTGTAATCAGACATATCTAAGTTGCCTCAACAATTGCAACCCCAGTTGCAATATCAAATTCTGTGTCATTACTACGGAATAACGAAGCCTCGGGTGCACTTTAAGATTGAGAGAAAACGGAGGACTCAGGCATCCTGAACTGAGAGAAAACGGACTCGTATGATGGGGGACTCAAATAAAGAAAGCATAACTACATGTTTTGTGGACTACAGTATTGAGCGTACCCTTTTCATCACTTTGTAATAAACCTAGCCATGCCTATGTGTGTTTATGATATTTACCATAACATTATATATATATATATATATATTTAGCGAGTCTAAATGGTCGTAAAATGGGAAACTTGGGGTTGGGTCTTGGGTGCCTGGAACCAATTAGAATTTATCCCAAAGGTTCTGTACTTTCGTTATCGCGTTTTTGTGATGATCGGACAACGTCCATTTCGGTTAACGTCACGTTTCCAAGAACGTATCTAGGACGTTAACCAGCACATGACTGTATACTGTACGTATGATCTTTTTTATACTAAGATAACCGACACGCAATATCAGAGTTTGATACACCACTCCTTTTTCTCACTCTCATCACGATGAGCACTGACACTAATTCACCAGTAGAGAAAAACTTTACCAGTGTGAACACCTAGGAGATGTTCACACAACCAGTGCAAGAAAGAGAATCACACTAAGGTTATGTTATGGTTATTTTTAAACTTGTAATTTCAGGTAGTTACAGTATAATTTCTTTTTTACTCTGTTTCATGCACATTTAATCGTTCATACAGAGTGAAGAAAATTATCATAAGGTCAAAAACATAATGGGAATAAACATTTCTTCGTGTGCTGGAGTTAGCACACAGAGCTGACGGGTGGGAGCAGCGTAAGAGATCTCAGCTGCTAGCGCTGTCCTGCATCCAGTGCTTAGTGAAAAGATTGCCAAATGGCAATGGAGTATTTTTTTATTGTTATTTTTATTTATTCCTCACTTTTACTGGTACAGTGTATATTATTTTATGCACAAAGAATAGCTCCTTCCTGATTGCTCAACCGGGCAGTCACCCAGAAGGGAGGGAGCTCGGCTGGAAAAGTGAGTCGGCGACACAGTTACAGCTCACTGTCTCCACACAAAGGTTCACTTCCTATACACACATCGATGCTCTTCATTTTTCTTATTTTCTAGTTTTATGTAATATTTTATTTATTTCTAAGCCACATAAAAGTATTGTAATGATTTAATTTTTTCTCAAACGACATAGACAAACGATAAATGGGGAGATAGCGAGAGATGCTGGGTGGGTTGGCTTGCGCATGAACTAGACCTGAGCGTAAGGGTAGTTCAGGGGCTCAGACACGTATAAGCGGGGTCACTTACTCTGAGACTCTACTGTACTGTACTGGAAAAAAATTACCTGAGCTAAAGTATTGTTACTCTGAGAAGAAATTACTAAAGTAAAAGTAATTCTCGTCTTGTTGTACTTCAAGTAAAAGTAATATGTTTGCAAAGTACTCAAATACTCGTAGTAATATTACCATTGCAACAAAATTTATGAAAGAATTACGACATCTGGTAATGTAGTCTCAATAATATACCGTACTCAACAGAGTAAATAATTCTGTTCACCTGGCTGCTTCCCGTAACCTGTAGG
The DNA here is from genome assembly GCF_018991925.1 of Homarus americanus. Lineage (NCBI taxonomy): Eukaryota > Metazoa > Arthropoda > Malacostraca > Decapoda > Nephropidae > Homarus > Homarus americanus. The sequence continues at coordinate 2,766,072 of NW_024723050.1, read as the reverse complement.
CAAGAGTATCTTAAATGTAATGCATTAAAAACAAACTAGACACAGTATACCTGTATATGAAATGATTCTTGGCATTATTTGCTTAAAGGAAATTAAGCACCAATGATTATATATTAGATACATGTACTGTACTGTACTGTACTGTACTATGTGAGGAATTTAAACCCTTCATTTTATGTATGGTATACAGTATACAGTTAATAAATCGCTGCACATATCTTTTCTTTCATTCATATATGGCTAAGAGAATTGTTTTCAGCCATGTTGCTAAAGATAGAGCTCATTAAATAAATGTTTATACTGGAGCTGTACACAGAAAAATGAAACACACGGGGTACAGTATACAGTACTGTATGTGGCTTTTACTGGCTGGGAACACAGCTGTTATGATTGGCTTGCCTAAGCAATTGTCACACATTCACCGCTGAGACGCCCAGAAGGTAATGAGAGGCCAAACAAAAATAAGGAAGGAAAGGTACCGATAATTGTCTGAAATGTTACTCAAGTAAAAGTGAAAGTACCAAGAAAGAAAGTTACTTTCAAGTAATTAATTATCCCCCAAAAAAGTTAGTTGAGCTGGGTAGTGAAGTAACTGTACAGTACTTCATTACCATCCACCTCGTTAAGTTACCAGCCACCTCAGCATTTATGTTAAAAATTAGATTAGGTCAGGTGACTTTTCATTATCACTTTCTAACATGGCATTAATAGAACCCCCATTTAAATTACAGATACATAATAACATGCAGAAACATGGACATCTCTTGGACCGTTTTGTTGGCCAAATCTGGGATAGTGGGGTGGACATTGATGGAATCCCTGATGGTGTGCCCAGAGCAATCACCAACAATAAGGCTTTACAGAGGAATATCAAGAAGTATCTACTGTGAGTTATAGCTTATACAATACAGTACTATCTGCATTGGTTAGTTGCATAGAGGGTTGCACTGACATCACAAAAAACATGTGCTTATGTTTATTATGTACAGGTATGTGGAAGGCATTGGAGATGTCATGTACAGTATATCATGGAATGTACTAGCATCAAGAGCATCAAGAGCAAAAGGGGAGAAAAAATTAAAAGAGAGAATAATAATTTCATCATATGTTCTTGTGTTTTAAAATTAGTCTATTACCTATTTTCTCTCTTAGGTGAAGCACTGTACTTGAACTCTGAACACTGGCAAAAGTGGGTTCTAATTCTTCTTTCCCATTAGGGAAAAAAATACCAAAAATATGTTGGATATTCTGTGACAGTGTATTAGGAATTTAAGATTGTAGCGGGTCTGCAGTACTTCTGTTCCTCTATTATGTTTACATTAATTAAAGAAGACATGATAGAAGTGCCTTCCAGTTTGAAATGCCCATAAGTTAAGTTTGTGATGCTTATTAATGTATATCCATGGGCAAACTGCCTTCACCCCCAAATCAGGTCTGTTATTGAGGAAGGTATATCTTTTTCTTTCTTTTTTTATCCTCTTCCCCACTGATCAGCTCGTTAGCCGGTTGGGCGGTCGGTCACATCTCTGATACACACTGTTGGCAGATACTGGGCATGCACTGGCTCCTGAATGTACCTGAACCTGCTCCAGTGTTAGGTCAAGTCTGGCTTTGAAAGAGCTCACACTCGGTGCAGTCACACTTTCTGGCAGATTGTTCCAAGAGTTCACAATTCTCACTCCGAAGAAGTTTGCCCTCACAGTTTTCTGGACCTGCTGCTTCTTCAACCTTGAGCTGTGACCCCTTGTGGGGTGGACGTCTTTCAGCTCCTTTTTTTTTTACGGGGATTAGCCCACCTGCACTGACCCACATCAGGGCCTGAGGGACAAAAATTTGTTAATAATAATAATAAATTAATAATAATTCATAAAATAAATAAATAAAAATGAAAATAATGAAATAATAATGATAATAGTAATAATAATAATAATAATAATAATAATAATAATAATAATAAAGACATACAAAAATGAAAAAAAAAAGAGTTCAAGAGTGAGAAACAATATATGTATGTTGTGATATCAATAGTACGAGAAGCAATTGAGACCCTGCAAATGTGTGTAAATGAAGCAGAAAGTCAGATCAGCAACCTGGGACTTGGTCACAATATTTGTAATGCCGTTTGGCAGCAGGGTTTATCATTAGACAACACATTATGCTTCCAATATCTTCCCAGGCAGTAGTACCTCCCTGTTTGGTAGCTGCCTGCTACCTACTACCTGTAAGGTATGTACATTCGACTGAGAGTGTCCCCTGAGATATTAACAGTATACACTTCAATTTGGTCACCCCTCGCCCGTCTGTAGTATAAGCTAGGTAGTTGCAGGCACTCCAATCTCTCTGGGTAACTGAGGTTCCATAGTGCAGGCACCAGTCTGGTGGCCCTCCTTTGGGCATGTTCAATCAATTGACCTTCTCTAGCATATCTCGGGACCAGACGGGGAAGCACCTCACTCTTGAAGATCGTGATGAGCGACGGACCATCCAGATATCTAAACAGCCTTTCTACTTTACTGCATTCACCACCGTCCTAAACGCTGTACGATCCATGTTGGTAGTAGACAGCTACCAAACAGGGAGGTACTACTGACTGGGAAGATATTGGAAGCATAATGTGTTGTCTAATGATAAACCCTGCTGCCAAACGGCATTACAAATATTGTAACCAAGTCCCAGGTTGCTGATCTGACTTTCTGCTTCATTTACACACATTTGCAGGGTCTCAATTGCTTCTCATACTATTGATATCACAACATACATACCATATTTGCCAGCATGTACGATCCACCACCACATAAGACGCACCTCTAATTTTCAAGGATATTTTGTAGAAAAATATTTTTTAGTACGTTTCATCATACAATTATTGAAAGTGATTTAAATTGATTTTGTAGGGGAAAACATATGATTTTGTGCATGTAATTACAATATACAATTTCTCCTCGACTTACGACGGGGTTCCGTTCCGACGACCAGGTTGTAAGTCGATTTGGTCGTAAGTCGAAAAGGCGAAAATAATACATAGAATTTCTGAAATGGGCGTCTCTTTTTCTTCTCAGCACCACGAGAACTCTCACTTTTACGCTTGCCAGCCATTTTAAAGGGAATTACAAAAAAAAAAAATTGTGAGAACACAGCGCGATCACTAATGTCAGGACTTGAAAATACGTAAAGAAGAAAAAATATTTTATACAACCATGGCCGTCGTATGTCCGGGTTGTCGTAAGTCGAGGAGAGACTGTATACTGGAATCAAGTAGGAAATCATATATAGTAACATTATACTAACCCAACTCTACCTCTGATCTGAGCAGCTGTGTGGCTTGTTTATATTTTGGTCAACAGAATTAACGACAGGATGTGAAACTCATATTTTGGGCTGTGATGTTTTGTGTTGCCGCGATCTGCCACCAGGGTGTAGTGTAAGGAACTCTTTTTTTATACTTCATATTTATTCTCTTTATTTTTCAATACTTATATACTTGCTTCATATCTATATTTTCTAGTAATCTTTTCTTGTGTTTTTTTTATTTTTATTTTTATTTTATTATTATTTTTTTTATACGGGAATTAGCCCACCCAGGCACAGGTCAAACGACCCACAACGGGGACTGGGGGAAAGAACAGATAGAAATTGAATATAGAGAAGAAAAAGGTTATACTGTACAGTATACTGTGTTAATCTACACCATGAAGATGCCGGAAAACCAGCCTTTTAAAGTGAGACATTGTGTGAGTATGGAAACACAGAAGAAGGCAGAGCATTCCACAGTTAGGCTGTGTGAGGAAAGAAGGAGGTACTATAACGGGTTATTCTAGTGTGACCGACATCCACAGAGAAATGGTGGGCACCATGGGCAAGACGTGTGTTACGAGCCCACGGCCTTGCCGGCGGTACACAGGATGCCAAATCCACTGAACATTGCCCGTTAAAGTACCTATAAAAGAGTGAGAGTGAAGCAACATTGCGGCGAAGAGAAAGGGAAGAGAGATTGTCGACTAAAGGAGGAGAGTTAATAAGACGAAATGCCTTTGATTCCACCCTATCTAATAGTTGGACAGAAGAAGAGCCACCCCAGATATGAGAGCAGTACTCCAAGCTAGGACGAATGAATCCCTTATATACTTGGAGCAACTGCTCAGGAGTGAAGTAGCTACGGCATCTGTACAGCATTCCCAACTTTCGGGAGGCAGCTTTAGCTATATTAACGATGTGTGATTTCCAGGACATATTGGAGGAAATGGTGAGGCCTAACATATTTATTTCAGAATTTGGGGGGAGATCGTCTAATTTACAAAGTGTAATTGGTAAATATTGAGTTTTATTACTGTTGAACTTAACCAAGTTTGTACCTCCCCATTCAGAGATGCTGCACAGATCCACATTGATAGAAGTAATGATATCAGTTCTAGAAACAGATCTAGTTTGAGAGTTAGGAGGAAGGGGAAAATGTGAAGAAGAGTGAAGAGTAGAATCATCAGCATAAGAATGGATAGAATTAGTTGTAGTGTGAAGTAAATCGTTGATAAAAAGTAGGAAGAGAGTAGGTGAAAGAACAGAACCCTGTGGGACACCACTACTGGTAGAGAAAGAGCGAGAGATCGAGCCCTCGACAACAACTGCCATGGATCGGTTCTCAAGGAAGCTAGAGATGAGAAAACAAAGTGGGGGAGAGAAACCAAAAGAGGGAAGTTTAGATAGCAAAGACTTGTGCCATACCCTGTCAAATGCTTTGGAGATGTTGAGGGCCACGACGAAAGTTTCCTCATAATCCCTAAGAGAGGATGACCAGAGATGGGTGCAATAGGAGAGCAGATCACCAGTAGATTTCGCCTGGCGAAAGCCATACTGGTGATCCGACAAAAGAGAAAGGCTTTCAAGGTGACGGAGAAAATGGGAGTTCAAGATGGTTTCGAAAATCATAGAGAGGGTTGAAGTTAGGGCAATGGGGCGATAGAGAGATTCGAATGGTCACCCTTCTTCGGGATGGGCTGAACCAAGGCATGCTTCTAAGAAGAAGGAAAATTTTGGGTTTTGAGGCAGAGGCGAGCAAGCACAGGGGCCAGAGCTTCAGCACATTCCCTCAGAACACGAGGGGGTATTCCATCCAGACCATGTGCCTTACTCACACCCAACCTGGATAACACACCGGCAACCCTGCAAGTGGAGATTATAGGAAAGTGCATAGGTTCAGTAGAAGGTGCAGGGGTAGGAGAGATAGAGTAAGAATCGTCTAAGGTGGAATTAGAGGAGAATAAGGTGCCAAAGAGGTTGGCTTTGTCAGGGGGAGAGTTGGCTATAGAGTTATCGGGTCGGAAGAGGGGAGGAAAAGAATGCGTGCAGAAGTTGTTTCAGATGTTTTTAGTTAAGGACCAAAAGGATTTACTAGAGGAAGAATTAGTCAGGACAGCGGTCTTTCTTTTTATAAAATTCCGCTTGGCCCTATGAAGAATAGCCTTACAACGATTCCTAAAAGTAATGAAAGAGTTGTGGGTAAAAGGAGATGGAGATAGTCTCATAGCTTGATATGCCTTATCTCTCACCCTGCAAGCAAGAGAACAGGAGCGATCAAACCATGATTGTAAATTGAAAATTTTGGTAGAAGATGGAATAAATGTACTCATACCGCCCTGTATAACCCCAGCAATGCTGTCAGCACATACCGAGGCGTCCCGAGTGGAAAAGCAACATTCATCCCAAGGAAAGTCGGTGAAGAATTCTCGCAAGGATTGCAAGCTTGCCCACCGATAGCGCCATAGTTGACGTTTAGAGGGGGGTGGGGGAGGTGGTCATACCCAGTTTGATTTAATAGAGATAAGGTTGTGATCAGAAGACCCTAAGGGGGCAGAAATTGAGTATGAATAGTGTGAAGGGTTAGAGGTAAAACAAAGATCAAGAATGTTAGCAAGTTGATCGTGTCGATCAGGAACGCGTCTAGGGTGTTTGATTATTTGTTCCAAATCATTAAGTTGGGAAAAAGAGAGTGCCTCAGCTCCACCTGGTTCATCACTTGCCGAGCCAAGCCACTCTCTGTGATGTACATTGAAATCCCCTAGGTAGAGGATCTCAGTGTTGGGGTGTGTGGATAGCAATGACTCATGGCAAGAAGTGAGACAGTCAGAGAGTTCGAAATAGTTGGTAGAGTTGGGAGAACAATATAGGAAACAAAGAAAAATAGTTACAGTAGGTAGAGATATTTTGAGCCAGATGACATCATAAAGGGAAGATTCAAGATCCCTGAGTCGAGCTATAGGTGTACGTAAATAATAATAATAATAATAAACGGTTTATTAATAGAGTTGCAGCCGGTGGCTGAAAATATACAGACTTACATTTGATTTAGACATAATGATATAATATGCATTGAATACATTTACAGGGATGTACAGTACATAAATCAGGAGTTGTTTATTATTTTAACAATAGATGGGATGGTGCTATTCTTATAGCTATCGGTGCGGGCTCTTATGGGCTGAATTTTGTTGTAGTGGCGGACTGCGCGAGGTGGGTGGGGGGCTGCCGGTGGCAGGAGGTGGCGATGACGAGGGTGGTGCATTAGTTGGCTGCCAAACCTTTCCAGTGCTTGGTGGTGGAGGTCACTGAGGGATGGCATTTCCAGGGTGGAGAGGGCGTTGGCGTAGCCTGAGTATTCTGCACCGAGCATGATTCTGCAGGCCCTTTTCTGTACCTTCTCTAGCTGACTTTGTTGGGTGGAGTTGAGAGAAGACGACCAGGCTGGTGACGCATACATTAGTTTGGGGAGAATAAAGGCGTTGTAGATGGTTCTCAGCTCTAGTGTGGGTGTCCCAAGTGACCTAAGTCGTCGTAGCATGTAGAGACGGTACGAGGCTGCCTTGACTGTGTTATTTACATGGGCCTTCCAGTCCAGTTTGTTGTCTATAGTTACACCCAGGAGTTTGGCAGACTGCACCAGCTGGAGAGGATGGGCACCCACTGTGACTGCTGGGGCTTGCACTGGAGTGGTGGTGGTATTGATATGCTTGACTACGGTTTTGGTGTGGTTGATGGTGACCTTGTTCTCCGTAGTCCATGCCTGTAGCCTGTCCAGGGTGCCTTGTAGTTATGAGTAGTCTGGTGCGGTGTTGTCCACTGAAACCCCCACAGTGCAGTCATCCACGTACTTCCACCTGTGAGGAGTGTCAGATAGAGCGTCGTTGATCAGCATGGAAGGAGGTATAAAGGTTGTAGTTGAAGACTTGAAAAGGTTTGGGTGAATCTGCTTTGGTCATTTGAAGTTCGGAAAGTAGTAAGAGGTCAGGGGAAGAGGTTAATAGATGGTACTCCACAGAAGGAAAATTGGATCTCAGGCCGCGAATGTTGGAAAAATGAAGTGTGAAAAAAGCCGATCCTCCAGCAACCGTTGTGGCGTCAGTTGAGGCCCCAGTAGCTTGATGATGATCAGGTTTGCCCTGGGTTCCACAACCTTCCTGACCAGTGGGACCCATCCGAGAAGGCCCCACTTCAATATTAATATCAACTGACTTAGGAGAATAAAATAGAATGAATAAAACAGATCAAGAATGAGTACTGTTATATTTGTGGTATTGTCAATAGTAAGAGAGACAGTTGAGACCCTGCAATTGTGTGTAATTGAGGCAGAAAGTCATGTTCAGCAACCTGGGACTTGGTCACAATTTTTGTAATGCCATATGGCAGCAGGGTCTACCATTAGACAATACATTATGCTTCCAATATCTTCCCAGGCGGTAGTACCTCCCTGTTTGGTAGCTGCCTACTACTTAGGTAGTAGGTAGTAATTTTATTTTCTAAGTCCTTCTGTCTATAAGTATATACTATCTTATATTTCTTTGTTTATATTTTCTGAGTTAATATTCTTTTCTATACTTTATTTCTTCTGTTATATGTATTATTGTATTTTCTAGATTTTATATATTTTCTTTCTCTCAATTTATTATTATGCCTTAGTTATATTCTATACTGTACCATGGATTAGTCGGGGAAACCTTGTCATTCTTACTATAACACTTATTATGCTTACAGCAGTAGCCTGCCACCACCCAGACTTTTATTAGAATATAACATATCTCATTGAACTGTTAGGTAGAGTACTAGCGAGCTTCTAGGCACGTGAGTTACAATAGTTATTTTCTGAGAACCAACGGTTAGAAGGAATAGAGCGGTGATACTCGTAGTTTACTTATTCAATGTTTATTAACATAAGGAGTGAACAAGATGTTAAGTAAGCACACTCAGACAAGACTGAACCCCTTAGGTCTTCCTTTACAATTCATAAAATAGATCTTCAATTACTTATTACATCATTAAACAACTGTTATATTATTTATTTGACAAGTAGCAAAATAGATCTTAATTCTTGGTTACAATTTTAAACAATCATTATATTACTTCATTGTCAATACAGATGGCTATATGACACACTTGACAATATCTCAAATTAACATATTATTTATAATATCATGTTATTTCGGAATGAACAACATGGCACTTTTCTCTCAGTTGGTAGTACATATGAATAATGTACTCACAACCCACACAACACGTTATTACTGGTACTATCAATATTTATGTGTTCACTACTCATCGTGGGATAACTATATTTCTGCTAATTATCCCCAATCATATACAACAATAATACTTTGGCCCATATAACTGTAAGGAGTGCCCCAGGGTGTCACACTGGTGTCACCACAACAAACGAAGAGTTCTGTTAGGGTCGGCTGCAGTCCGACACACTGCGAGAGAGTTCGGGCCTTGTTCCCAGGGTGCGGACTCGCACAATTTAATCGTGCCGAATTAACAACATCCTGCAAGACAGCCAGCTGGTATGCAGCTACCGGTCCCCCGGTGACTGTCGGTATTCAGCTAACACACACACTGTGCCTGAGATATAATGGAACAGCGTCAGCGATGTCAAATAACTCAATCACAAACAATCTTTCGTCTGGCAACGACAGAAGATATTTATGTGACATTAATTCTTTCACTGGGTAAATGATAATTTCGCTGTTACAAAATGAACAATGATATTCACAAAATTCACTGAGTTAAATTGACTTAATGTGGCGGGCGTGGGAACATACCCATACCCGAGATATGATGGAACAGCTTCAGAGATGTGACGCTGCTCCTCGTACACGAGTTTATATAAGGCTAACTAGCAACTCAGTCCTGTGCGCTACACATGCCAGAAAGGCTAATCACGCAATGACAGAAATTACATTCAACTCAGTCGCTGTGCATTTAACTATGAAAATCAATGCCATGGGTCAGGTGAATTTCTTACGTCTATTTTCATAATCTAATCAGAGATTGAGCTTGCCAAGAAAAAGTGAATTGGACGTCAAATACACACACTAACAATACTATTTTTACAACCCAGCAAAACTATGAACAAGGAACTATTCATGGGATACGGTAGATTTTGGAGATTATACAGTTTGACAGCATCTTTCAGGAGATAAATGACTTTCTTAAATAGACAACTGATACTAACTGAACTACAAACATCAGATTCTCTGATGTTTGGGCATCAAAATGATCTAATTTCAGTGGTACTTATAAACTCATGGCTATCCCCAAGGACGATATAAGGACATGCCGCTCGTACTGGCAGACTTGACACTCACTTACTTGACAAGTTTCACTAACAATAAAGACAGTTGAAGCTTTCAACATCACTCACAAGGGATCTTGAATGTTTCATCTGTAATCAGACATATCTAAGTTGCCTTAACAAATACAACTACAGTTGCAATTTCAAACTTTGTGTCGTTATACTAAGGAATACGGAGTCTCGGGGAGCACTCTAAGATTGAGGGAAAACGGAGGACTCAGGAGTCCTGAAGTGATGAGAAAATGGATGCATCAGATGGGGGACTCAATAAAGAAGGCATAGCTACATGTTTTGTGGGCTATTGAGTGTAATATGAATCGTCTGATTTTACGTTAACTGACGTGTACATCCGTGGTCATTACAGTAGCACCATCGCTATTGTTTTTGGCGTCATCGACTCATTGCAAATGGCTGGCTGGAGGCTGAACTTTCTGTTAACATTTCTTTAATCTTTCTAGGGGCATTTTTCATTTAGATAATAAACAAATGTTTCTTAAAGGTAACAGTCATTAAATAATGTAAGACATGTATTTGGTGTGGGTTACGTATGCTGGGGAAGGAGGTTCGGTGAGATGTTGTGAGTTTCTCTCTGCCGTTAAGCCAATGTAAGCCAATATTTACATCTTCGGCAAATTTGCCGTAAGTTTGTGATAATTTGGCTTGTTAATAGCAACAAAATTTTTTTTGCTTAGCGGACTACTGCTAGTCCCAGACTCTCTAGCTTGGCACCTCCGCCTACGGTGCTCGGCCTCCCATCCGTAATACAGGCACATTAGACGCAGGGTAATTTGTGATACATTAAGCAACAACAAAAAAGCGTCTTTTACGCCAGCAAATACGGTACAGGTTGACAACCCTTTATCCGAAATTGCGAAAACCAAAAAGCTCTGAAAACCGAAAGTTTTTTTTTGTGGGGCAATTTTGTATTTTATTTTATTTATTTTTATTTTTGTTTTTTTAAACAGGGATTAGCCCACCCGGGCATAGATGACTGACCCACATCAGGGCCTGGGGGGTGAAAATGTAATACAGGTGGCCTATCAAAAATCTGGCAACTGATAAACCGGAACCTTCAGTTTTCCGGCATGGATTTCGGAGCGCATTTTGAAATATTTCTTTGTTTATTTAATGAAGATATATGTTTTAGCTCATAAAATTCATACAAATTACCAGGCCAGAATATAATTTACATTGCTGGAATTCTTACAATTTGATGATCATTTTGAATATAAACATCATAGATTTTGCATTAGACATACAAATTTTAGATATAATGTTTACTCTGAGTAAATATGTTATCTTTTGTGCAAAATATATGACATTTATATTCAAAATATTCCTGATCTTACAAGGAATCCAGCAATGTCAATTATATTATCCTAACTTCAGTCTGAGGTATTATTTATTACTAAAAAGGTAAATAGTCTGGTTTTCCCACACATTTATCTGGTAGGGAGGGTTGGTGGGGGGTGGGGGGGAGGGAGGGACCGTCCGACCATCTGGCACGGTGTGAAGAATATTTTTTTTTTTATTAACTGAAGATATTTGTTTTAGCTCATAAAATTCATACAAATTACCCGGCCAGAATATAATTTACATTGCTGGAATTCTTACAATTTGATGATCATTTTGAATATAAACATCATAGATTTTGCATTAGACATACAAATTTTAGATATAATGTTTACTCTGAATAAATATGTTATCTTTTGTGCAAAATATATGACATTTATATTCAAAATATTCCTGGTCTTACAAGGAATCCAGCAATGTCAATTATATTATCCTAACTTTAGTTTGAGGTATTATTTATTACTAAAAGTTAAAATTAGTTTTTTCACCCAACATTTCTCTGGTAGGGATGGAAGGTGGGGGGTGGGGGGAGGGTTGGGACCGACCGACCATCTGGCGCGGTTGGAAGAGGGGGGGAGGCAAGTTGGGGTACTTTGATTGACAGATAGTGTCGTGAAGAATATTTTTTTTTTATTAACTGAAGATATTTGTTTTAGCTCATAAAATTCATACAAATTACCCGGCCAGAATATAATTTACATTGCTGGAATTCTTACAATTTGATGATCATTTTGAATATAAACATCATAGATTTTGCATTAGACATACAAATTTTAGAGCTAATGTTTACTCTGTGTAAATATGTTATCTTTTGTGCAAAATATATGACATTTATATTCAAAATATTCCTGGTCTTACAAGGAATCCAGCAATGTCAATTATATTATCCTAACATAAGTGTTTAATTTTCTTTGTTTAAAGGACTGTACAGGTAGTCATTTTCTGTTAAACTTATACAGCAAATATAACCATCAGTTTTCCGGCATTTTCGAAAATCCGGCACTCCTCAGGTCCCGAGGTTGCCGGATTTTTGATAGGCCACCTGTAGTAATAATAATTATAATACATGTAGTAATAATTATTCATAGTAAATAAAATATTTAATACAAATACACCAAAATAAAATAATATAACATTAATAATAATAATATATAAAAATAAAATTAATAAAAATAACAATAATGCAGGAGTAATGTAATAATAAAATAATAATAATAAAGAAATACAAGAATGAAAAAAGATCAAGTGAGAAACACGACCTAGACTTGTGAATTATTATTATTATTATTATTATTTATTTATTATATTTTCGACCCCCATGCCCTGATGTGGGTCAGTGATTTATGCCCGGATGGGCTAATGCACATTAAAAAAAAAACTAACCATTCTGAAAACCGAAAAATTCCGAAATCCGAAATTCCTCTGGCCCCAAGGATTTCGGATAAGGGATTGTCAACCTGTATATTGTTTCTCACTTTTGATCTTTTTTCATTTTTGTATTTCTTTATGGTTCTTTATTATTATTATTAGTGGTGTTATTATTATTATTATTATTATTATTATTATTATTATTATTATTATTATTATTATTAATTTTATTATTATTATTATTACAGTATTATTGTTATTATTATTTATATTTTTACTATTATTATTATTACATTTTCGCCCCCCCAGGCCCCGGTGTGGGTCAGTAACCTTTGCCCGGGTGAGATCCCCGTTAAAAAGTAAAATAAAAAAAAATAATGTTCATCAGACTTCATCTTGCAGTTTTTGCATCTCAACAAACTTCCTGGTGATGCGGGGGTTTTAGTCTCTGATTCCCTACGCCTATTCATGTCTTGTCACTAACTTTCCTCTTTCTTTTATGTACTGTACACCTGTGGGACACCGGTGCTAGACAGCTGTCACTGCTGGGGATGGGGGTGTGCAGACTCTGTAAAAATCCTCTGAGGCTTAAGCCCACTTTACAATGTGATATAATTCTGATCATCTGCCTGAAAATAATGATAATAATCTTTATTATTACTGTGATAATTTCTTGAGTGTCTTGGTGGCATGGCTTTAGTGTTAAAGGTCCACTTTAAGGCCCCACCACTGCATTCATGTAGGCCTCTTTGTCTGGTAAGTAGGGGGGGGGGGTGTGATGCCAACCACCGGACTTGCACATAATTCTTCTGATAAAGAAATTTACCCCTTACTGGGATAACTTCCTTTATAATCACATCTACTTATTGTAATCTAAGTGAACTAAGATGTGTGACTGATCATGCCCTTGTGACAGACTTATATTATATAAAAAAAATCACTTGGCTGCCTGCCGGTGTTGATCTCGCTTGCACCCTCATTCATCCAGTGTTGCCGTCGAAGACAGTTTGACTTGTTTTCTGCAGTTCTCCTCGACGAGATATTGGTATTTCTATGTGTAGTCACTTCAAACACTGCATCTCGCTGTGAATGGTGGATCATATGCACAATCCCAGTCCTTTAGAACACACATGAAAAATTAAATTAAACTATCTTTGTGGAGGCAACAATGCCTTCGGGACAGTTCATCTTTTTTTTTTCTATTATTTACCTATACTGTATTCTCTTTTCCAGTTCTCATTAATGAAATTATCTATATGCTATCACTGTGTACACTGTATCTCCCCATGAATGGTAATCATAATCACAATTACAGTCCTTTACCCTTAAGCCCCGGGTTAGGGTGCTGCTGGCAGTAACCCCCCCCCCAGGATAAATCGAGAAAAAAATCAACTGTTCCAAAAATAATTAAAACAAATAAATAAATAAATAAATGACGGGAAAATAGGCGGACATTCTGGAACATCACCCGGGGCCTACGGGTTAAGAAAACACACAAAAGAAGAACTTTCTTTGTGGCAAATACTATACAGTATGTTATAGTGACCTTGTTGTAAGCTGATTTGCTGAAAACTCTCAATCCAGGAATGCATCCTGAGTGATTACTTTCAAATTCAGCTTATCCTTTTATTTTCAAGTTAAATTATAAATTATATACAGTATTGTATTTTTTCTATTATTGAATATGTTATATTAATCATGAATAACACACCCATAAGAGGCTGATCATATGACATTATAGTACTGAATCAATGAATAAACCTGGTGAATGCATCAACACCCCAAGCCTCTTTACATACGCAGTACAGTATCTTAGCTCTCGTAAGGGTTATATCAAATCTGATTAGACCACTGTACAGTAATCAGTGTGCAAGTGTTTTTCTTTTCTTAAGAATTTTTTTTTTACCCATTTCTTAAAGTCCTCAAGTAGCCTCATTAATGATAATACAGTGGTCCCTCGGTTAACGAGCACACTTCATTCCAGCAGGTTGCTCTTTAACCGAAAAATTCGTTAACCGAAACCATTGTTTCAATGGGTTTTTGGGTAATTGGTTCCAGCTCACTGAAAATTACATACAAACTAAAAATAAATGCAGTAAAGTACACTTACTTTCAGGTGTGCATGTAGAAGGCTCCTGGTTGATGATGATGGGAATTAGAATGGGGGTGGAGGAGAAGGGAGAAGAGAAGGCATTGGGGTGGAAGAGAAGTCACCCCATGCTGCCATTTCACCCATAAAATTTTAGTTCACTTGGTGTAATTCAAGATTATTTTCTTTAAATCAACACTGCTCTGCGCTATATATTATCAATATGTAAAATATATTTCAAAATGACCAATAATTTGACTGGAAACACAGAAAAAAAGTATTTATGTTGAAGAGTCTCAAACAAGATGTTCCTTCCTCTGAACCTGTAAACAAACTGATGCCAAGCTTGGTGTGTTGAGTGGCTGTTTGGCGGGCAAAAAACTAGTTTCCTGTACTTCATTTATGTTCAATAATTGTTAAAATTACTAAAAAATTTAATATAAAACTTTTAAAGTTATTGAATAGTACAACCTTCTTGATATTTACTAAAATGGTAAGGAATTTAAGCCCTAAAACCAATTACTGTATTGGCAGACTAATACTACAGCTGGTGAGCAGCCATATGCAGGCGAAAACACGGGAAAAATTCGTAAGGAATTCATTAACCGAAATTTTTTCGTTAAGCGAAGTGAAGAATCTTATGGAAGGTACTGTTATTCTTTAACCGAAATTTCGTTAACCGAGGCGCTCGTTAACCAAGGGATCACTGTACTGTATCAACTCTACATAAAAAATTCATCTAAATGAGTGTAGGTAGTGAGGTGCCACGCGACACCCACTGACAGACGTTCAACCACATTTACGAACACACAAACCGTCTGGACTGATGCTGGGTATTCCTGGGGAAAATAAAAGGAATTCTGGTGTATTGAAGTCCAGTGTATAGAGATTCTACTGTATACTGTATTAAGAAAATATTATGAATTATCAGTGCTCAAATTGTATCATCTTTGAAAGTCATAAATGTCAGGAAACTTTAAAATAATATGTGACAAACCACTAAAATATTAAGGGGGTGTAATGGATGAGTTGACACAGCATTCATTTCCTTTTCTAAAGGTGATTGGTTCACTCCTGGGGCACTCCCAGTTGACCCTGCTTGACTATGTACCTAACATTATAGTTAGAGAAGTGAAGGGAGTTAAATGTGTTAACAGCCACATTCCCTGCCTGTATACCTGAGGATTCATACTCAGAGTGTCAGATCTGTGATTACCCTGATGAACAGTCTGGCCAATAAGACCCACTTTCTCTTTTCTTCACAATAATGATATATTTTTGTTTTTCCCATTAACCACTTTAGGCATTGATGTCATCTGTACTGTGCATGGTAATTACTCCTGTCTTACTGACTTAGATTTACTAAAGTTTCTTTTTATCCTTAATAAGACTGTAATACATGTACCAGCAAGTACTCTCTTCCAGTGCATATCCCTGTTAGATTAATTCGCTGAGGTGCCTCCTTTGAAAACCACACAGAGCATCACCATTGGAAGCCATCCCAAGAGCTTTAAAAGTATCACGGAACCAGAAACAAAGATTGAACAGTGCATAATATAGCTAAGCAGAGACAACACAGGACAATGTGTGGATAGCTAGCTTGTGACAAGTGTATACAGTACAGGAACTGGGACTGAGTGCATAGGGATGTAAAAGCAGAAGCAGGCACAGATCTCACATTACATGGTATTCATCTGAGAAGTTATTATATGGGCCACCATTATTTCATCCTACAAGCCTAAGATTTTTCTTTTTTTTTCTGAAATCATAAATGTTTGTTCCAATATTCCTGGTGTGTGAAAATTACCAGACTGAAATTGTATGTATTTACTGCAGACCAATGTATGCCTTACTAACATTTTGTTGACTGTGGAATACTATTGTGGAACTTTTAAAGGTTAAACCCAGTAAAGTCAGTATTTTATCTTTCTGCAGATGGTACCTGAAGATTCAGTACCACACATCAACAATTCACTACGAACGAGCAAGTGCTAAGATGCATGAAAACTTCATTGGGGTTCCAGCACTATTTTTCTTCTCAGAGAATGATCCTGTCTCCACTCCAGAGATGAATACAAAAGTATATAGTAAATGGGAAGAAAAAAATTACCCTGTAAGTTAATTTGAATGTATTAATTCTTTATAATTGTTGCTTCATTTCCAGTGCATGTTTTATATCTTTGTCTTTGATTTGTAATAGAATAAGGTAAAACAGTCAGTGAACACAAGGTTGTAGCAAAGTGCAACTTTGGAGCTCATAGTATGTAAGGAATAGCAATCAGCAAGCACAAGGTAAACTGTTTATTCTTGGTATAGTACTACAAATGATGGATTCATCCTGAATTTTCATTTTGTACTTAAGACTGGGCTGATTGACCTGTATTATTTAGCCAGCCAGGGCTACAGGACGAAACCCAGATTAACCTCCAAAATAACAGCTAAAGCTAATCCAGTTACAGTATTAGTTTTATCTTCTTGCTGCAACCATAGCATCAGACAGGTTCTTTAAGAAGCAGGAGTTGCCACTTAAAGAAGGCCAAGGGGCTCTGTGGCATGTAAGTATTGTGCATCACTCCAGGTCATTGTTGAGGCTTAGCACAGAATCCACAACAGAACACTTTAATACAGTGGTCCCTCCATTAACGAGCGGTTCAATTTACGAGATTTCAGTTAACGAATTATCCCCCATAAGGATTTTCAGTTCTATTAACGACAGCCTTATGAGAAATGTGCTTTGTTATGCGCATCAGCTGATCGGCTAGTCGCTAGTACAGGAATTGGTTCTTTATTTACATTCGTTTCCAGTTGAGTAAATATCAAGAAAGTTGGTCTCTTGAATATTTTTGCATTTTTACTTTACAATTATTGGTCATTCTGAAATTTAGTTAACATATTGGTAATATACAGTGCAGAAATTATAAAGAAATATGAAGAAGGCATTAGAACCAATGCACTCTGTAAAGAATATGGCATGTCATCATCGACTGCTTCTACAATTAGCTGTTTGATATGTAAACAAAGCTGCCGGGAATACGACATACACACCTCAAAGTAAGTTAAAATACAGTATTTTATTGTTATTTATTTATTATTGTACAGTATACTGTACAGTACTGTATATTGTTTATATTTAATGTTTTGTTAATTCTATTACTGGTATACAATACAGTCATCCCTTGGTAATAGCGCACTTGGTTATCGTGATTTTCATTATCACGCCTCCATCAAAATCTTCACACCTGCTGTTATAGCGCATTTTTCAAGCCGAGAATTTCGTTATCACGCAGTTGCCTCCAGGTGTTTTGACCCATTTGCTTCACCTACATCTATTGAGGATAAAATCTTTCACCTACAAATTGACAATAACACATTTGCTGTAATCAGACATATCTAGTTGCCTCAACAATTGCAACCCCAGCTGCAATTTCAAATTTTGTGTCATTACTAAGGAATAACGAAGTCTCGGCTGCACTCTAAGATTGAGAGGAAACGGAGGACTCAGGTGTCCTGAAGCGATGAGAAAACGGACTCCTCAGACGGGGGACTCAAATAAAGAAAGCATAGCTACATGTTTTGTGGACTACAGTATTGAGCGTACCCTTTTCATCACTTTGTAATAAACTTAGCCATGCCTATGTGTGTTTCTGATATTTACCATAACATTATCTATATATTTAGGCCAAGAATTTAGTTATCACACAGTTGCCTCCAAGGTGTATTGTTACCCCCTTGCTTCACCTACGTCTATTGAGGATAAAATCTTTCACCTACAAATTGACAATAACACATTTGCTGGATGAAAATGGATGGAGGTAACAAAACTTGAAAGTAGTTGTACAAACACAAGCACTCACACATGCCACTCATACTGACAGACTTGACACTCACTTACTTGACAAGTTTTACCAACCATAAAGACAGTTGAAGCTTTCAACACCACTCACAATGGATCTTGAATGTTCCAACTGTAGTCAGACATATCTAAGTTGCCTCAACAATTGCAACCCCAGTTGCTATTTTCAAATTCTGTGTCATTACTAAGGAGTAACGAAGTACCGGGTGTACTCTAAGAGTGAGAGAAAATGGATGACTCAGGCGTCCTGAAGCAATGAGAAAACGGACTCCTCAGACGGGGGACTCAAATAAAGAAAGCATAGCTACATGTTTTGTGGACTACAGTATTGAGCGTACCCTTTTCATCACTTTGTAATAAACTTAGCCATGCCTATGTGTGTTTATGATATTTACCATAACATTGTATATATCTTTAGTGAGCCTAAATGGTCGCAAAATGGGAAACTTGGGGTTGGGTCTTGGGTGCCTGGAACCAATTAGAATAAATCCCATAGGTTCTGTACTTTCGTTATCGCGTTTTTCGTTATCACGCACTTGGCGCGGTCCCAATTAGGCGTGATAACCAAGGGATGACTGTACTTTGTATGTACTTATTCTGTGAGTTGGAACCAATTACCCAATATCCCATGGAAATAATAATTCATTTAAAATTTTCAGTTAATGACCGACTCTGTGGAACCAATTGTGCTCGTTAATTGAGGGACCTCTGTATATGGAATGAGTCATAGTAATGTGAATGTCAGCTTTGGAAATTTAAACCCACATTTAAAGTGAAAAATTATAAAACAATACAGTTTTGAAATCCATTGGCATCCTTTGCAATTGTGATTTTGTTACAACTGAAGTGAATACAGTATTACCCCGCCTAACGCGGTTTCACTTAACGCGTTTTATCATATACGCGGTGCCTCGCCAGAGCTGAACTTTCACTTAACACGGATTTTTTCCACATATACGCGGTGAGTGTCCGGCTCCAGACGCTATTTTTAGATTTGCCCCACCCGCCACCCTGCCTGACTGCCTGTTTTAGCTCATAAAATTCATACAAATTGCCCGGTCAGAATATTATTTACATTGCTGGAATTCTTATAATTTGGTGATCATTTTGAATATAAACATCATATATTTTGCATTAGACATACAAATTTTAGATAGAAATTTTTCTCAGAGTAACTATGTTATCTTTTGTGCAAAATATATGACATTTATATTCAAAATATTCCTGGTCTTACAAGGAATCCAGCAATGTCAATTATATTATCCCAACTTTAGTTTGAGGTATTATTTATTACAAAAAAGGTAAATATTCTGGTGTTCCCACACATCTGGTGGGACGGTTGGTGGAGGGTGGGGGGGAGGGAGGGACCGACCGACCATCTGTTACCCTGTGAAAATATTTTTTTTTTTTTATTAACTGAAGATATTTGTTTTAGCTCATAAAATTCATACAAATTACCCGGTCTGAATATAATTTACATTGCTGGAATTCTTATAATTTGATGATCATTTTGAATATAAACATCATATATTTTGCATTAGACATACAAATTTTAGATAAAAATTTTTCTCAGAGTAACTATGTTATCTTTTGTGCAAAATATATGACATTTATATTCAAAATATTCCTGGTCTTACAAGGAATCCAGCAATGTCAATTATATTATCCTAACTTTAATCTGAGGTATTATTTAATACTAAATGTTAAAAACTCTTGAAGGGAGGATTGGTGGGGGGTGGGGGGGAGGGTTGGGACTGACCGCGCGGTTGGAAGAGGGGGGGAGGCAAGGTGGGGTACTTTGATTGACAGATAGTGTCCTGAAGATTATTTTTTTTTTTTATTAACTGAAGATATTTGTTTTAGCTCATAAAATTCATACAAATTACCCGGTCAGAATATAATTTACATTGCTGGAATTCTTATAATTTGGTGATCATTTTGAATATAAACATCATATATTTTGCATTAAACATACAAATTTTAGATAAAAATTTTTCTCTAGGTAACTATGTTATCTTTTGTGCAAAATATATGACATTTATATTCAAAATATTCCTGGTCTTACAAGGAATCCAGCAATGTCAATTGTATTATCCTAACTTTAGTTTGAGGTATTATTTATTAAAATTTAGTGGTTTTCCCCCAAAAATTTCTCAGAGAGGGAAGAGCCGGCAGTGTAGTGTGAGAGGGGGAGGGAGTTGAGTCCATTATTTGAATGGACATTAACTTGGCGACTGTATTTCTCTATTTCTCTTAAGTATTAATTGTGTGCATGTACCATCATAAAATTAAGATGTTATTTTTACTACAACATAGGTATGTGCCTTCAAAAAGTGGAGTTTGGGGGTCGGGCCGGTTTCTATTGGAATTAATCCCATATGTTCTGTTGTTCACTTAACGCGGATTTCACTTAACACGGGACCCTCTGGGTTCTATTGACCGCGTTAAGTGGGGTACAACTGTACCAATAGGCATCAAATATTATTTTGATTTAAGTTCATATATTTTAAAGTGAATTTGCTATAACGAATCATATTGGTTCTAGAACATCGTTCGTTATAGGATTAATCCGTTCCAGGCCCCCAAATACAACCACTTAACACCGAAAAATATAATATAAAATTGTAAAAATTAAAAAAAGTGCATAAATATGCATCGAAACCCCTGAAATAAAGAATATCATTAATACTTGTAATAAAAAAACAATAAATTAGTAAAAAAAAATAAATAAATAAAAAAAAAATTACGTTTATAGGAGTTTCGTTCGTTATAGCATTCTCAATTTTATAGGTAAAACCGTTCGTTATAGGAATATTCGTAGTAGAATCCATTCGTTATAGCATACCCCACTTTACCTATACTTGAGGTATTGTTCAAATTACTCTCTGAAGGGCAGAGGATGACTATATGTGGCTTACACCCCACTAAGAAAGATAAACAAATGCAGTAAGAAAAACTAACCTACAAGTTTTTCCAAACCACAGTTTATCTGCATGATCTTATTAGATACTGTTGTACTGAATTTTTGGTGGTATGACCATGTGCAGCATTTCCTGCAGGATGGGGGTGGGTGTAATTGACAGGAGTTATAGTCCAGTAGGTCATTGACAGGGCCAGCTGATGTGTATATGTTGTCTCATATGGAATCATTAGATATAACACCATTCCTCTTATGTCTTATGAAGTTATTGTAACATACTGTAGTTTTGTCATTGAATATATAATTTTTAGATAGTGTGGATAGATACAGTACAGGTGCTCCTCCACTTATGATTGAATTACATTCCTGATGCTTGTTTGAAGTCCAACTTTACTCTTGTAGATACCAAACATATTGTAAAACATTTAAAGATAATGGGTGTTTAGTACAGCTATACCCTACAATACAGCCTTAAAACCTGGCTCACTCTTCTCCTCTTAGGTAATGTTTGTTCTATCTGGAATTTTCTTTAAAATAATTCAGTCTCATCCACATTAAACATCTGCTCTGGCAGGTAACCCCCTTAATGATGATGTTTGTTTCTCTGAAAGTTTGTAAGTCGAATGTTCTTAAGTAGAGGAGCACCTGTAGTTAGATATTTATTCAGTAAAATTGTCATACATGTAGTATCTTGCGTTATTTAAAGGGAGAATGACGAGCACATGGTCATTCTGGCTGGGCGTTTATTCTCTGTTCCTGGTTACAACGTGCCTAACACATTTCGTGTTTACACAAGCCTAAACACTTTCTGACTTTGGTAAGCAGTAACATAATATATAATATATATATATATATATATATATATATATATATATATATATATATATATATATATATATATATATATATATATATATATATATATATTCAATAAAGGCAGCATATAAACATACATAGATATAACAATACAAATTTACAATTAGTTCTGCATATATGTAGCTAGTGCAAGTATACAGTTCAGCATGTGTATAGACAATGCACATACTGTATACAATTTCCAAAGTACCTAGACAGTGCAGGAATACAAACTATGGGTGACCCCCTGGGAACACCAAATGCTGTTGGCATTTAAGCTAAAGAACACTTCTGGAAATAGCATCTCATGTCTTTGTCAGCTATCCTTTGTCAAATTGCCGAAACATCAATTATTATTATTATTAAGACTACAGTAGATACTTTGTAGGCTGCATATTGTAATGATGTGGGGAGAATGTAAATTATCATTTATTGGTGATGATGTGAGTGTAATTTAATTCATTTAAGTGAGAGGAAATATATTCTTTGTAATATTCAATGAAAGAAAGTTCATGCAATTATAATGAGGAAAAAGTTAGAACTATTAATAATAGATGAGAGCTGGAGTATGCATTACAAGGGTACAGTATAAAGATTTAATTATATATAGTTAGTTTAGATCATTTGAGTTTTCGTAGGAATGTATTTCTTGAGAGTAATAAAGTGTGTGTGTGCTAGATACTGAGTAAATGGATAAGTATATTGAATGTGTGTGTGTATTTCTATATATCAACCTAGCAGTTGATCCAGTAACTTTATTTGAATTATACTCACAGGTATATACCAAATGCTGGACAGATTCAGTCCATGTGAGTCATTACCTGAAACATCGTCAAGAGTATGAAGAGGAGGTGGCAGCATTCTTAGAGAGCCTTGGTATGATTGAGCTATCCAGACGTCGAGCTACATCTGTATGAAGATCAGCAAATCTACATAACGGGTGTTTTATTAATTTTGCCAAGAAGCATGCATCAAAAAACAATGTTATGTAGTTTATGGAAAATGATATTTTCTAATTAAATTGTATGGAACATTTTTATAGTTGTAACTTTTTATATTTTTGGAAAAGTCAGTTGAGCACTTTGTCACCTAAAATGAAGTACAGTATTGTGGGTTACATTAAAGAAATAAATGTCAGGGGGAACACAGAAGGCAGCAATTTATATATTTAATGATGCAGTCTGGACGAGCATCTCTTAGAGCAGTGGTTCTCAAACCATGGACCATGAGCTGATTTTCAGTGGATTGTGATGACCCAGCAAAGTTATCCATTTTGCCTGTTTTTTATTTAAACCGTCTATGTCATTGGTGCAAAATGGGAGTCTTCAGTCATTTTATTTATTGTTATTTATACTTTGCTATTAAATTCCTAGTTGATATGACAATAAATTTTATTTGACTGTTGATTTTTTGTATTTGGATCAGTGGGCTGTGTAGTTCCGAGATATTCAAAATTGGGTCGCACTCCAAAAAGTTTGAGAACCACTGTCTTATAGTAATATGAACTATAATATATACACACCCAAAATATAATTGACCAACTGCACTGTGTTTGTTATCCGTAACCTACATATTTAGTGTTCCTAGTAAAATGATCATTAAATTAATAAGTGATAAATACTGTAAAAGATTATTATTACAGATATTGGAGTACAGTAACTGTACCTGTTGTATTAAACACTTGACAAAACCAGAACAATTTGATGTTTATACTGTACTGTAAAAAGATGTACATAGCAAGATGTTAATCTGAGACATTATTTTGACTTGTAGCTAGGTAGATGTGGTCCAAACTTGGAGCTGAATTCGATATTCTTTTTGTTAGTTTATACTGTAGTGTATTTTGAATACGTATCTCAAAGTCAAACCATTTATTACAATATAGGAGATGTAACACCTGTATTGAAAGATTGCAGCCAGTTCTTTCATGACTAAACATCTTTATTGTAATTTTCTTTCTCAGTTTTTTTCTTTCTCATTTAAAACAGTTGGAAAAAATAGGGATAGGGAGATTTTCATTTTTTTTTTCTCTGACTGAAATTGGCTCATACAGGCAGATCTCTTGGAAGGAACAAAAGATTGTTATAACTTGGTGCCTTTTGAGATGTGTTCCTGACAGTGCCATTCTTACTCTATGAATGCTACAGGATGGCTTTCTTTGGCAATGGCTCAGCATGTGTTGGCATGGCTTGTTTTATAGATAAAATGATGACATTAACATATTTTAAGAAACCATATTTAATCGACATTCAACAATTAATTTTGATGCCTCGACTATCCATGTCTCACTTGCAATTTCACATCCAACCTAATGATGTTCTGGTCACCTTGACTATTTTACCAACACTCAATTCAAGACCATTTCCAGATATGATGGGCCTAAAATTTTCACTTAATACACTCGAGAGATAGTGAAAAGGAAGAGAGAGTTTTGGTGGGCTGTATAAGTTGATGAGACAACCACTGACTGGCTGAAGGAATGTAAACAATGAAGCCTGAGGATATGTTTGTTAAATTAATATTTTTTTCATGTCTAAAGTGAAAATACATACATTAGATGAGGCTCTGTTATAAGAGGCCTTCCTGCATGTGGAAGAACATTGGCTGTGAAAGGCCTTGAAGTTACCAAATAAAGATTAAAACTGGCTAGAACAGTTTAAAGGAGTACAGCAGAGAATCATACTTATGAGACACTAGTTTCTAAACCAGAACTATTCACTGTCCATTATGTGACTCACTGAAACAGATAATTAAATGAGCTAGAGTTTTTGAATCACCCAAACACATAATAGGAATGTTCAATGCAATAAATAAATTCTCTGACAGTGTAGTGATGTGTTTTCTTGAATATTTATTTTATTAACTGGATACCAAATACATGTAATCTGTTACTTTCGTTTGGGTTGCAGGAAGGTGCATTAATCCTTTTGTGCACACAATATGTTTTTAAGTTTCTGTGATCATAACAAAAGTCATGTGGGACCACTCATGTGAGGTCTGGTTATCTAAGTTCTGCAGCCAATATAAATATAAATAAATAAATATATATACAGTGGCCCCTCGATTAACGAATGGTTCAATTAACGAAATTTTGGTTAATGAATTAGCTCCCATAAGGATTTTCAGTTCCATTAACGAACAAAACTTCGATTAATGACAGCCTTACGAGAAACACGCCTTGTTGTGCGCATCAGCTGATCGGCTAGTCCACCAATACAGTAATTGGTTCTATGTTTACATTCGTTTCCAGTGGAGCAAATATCAAGAAAGTTGTGCTCTTTTTGCATTTTTATTTTAAAATTATTGCCCATTCTGAAATTTAGTTAACATATTGATAATTATCAATATGTTAACTAAATTATAATATATACAGTACAGGGAACAGTTTTTGTGTGCCCTTCAGCTGATCGAATCACCCACCAATGCTTCTCAGTTTAACTTTGTTTACAGTGGAGTGAACATCGAGTTTGTTGGTCTCTTGAATATTTTTGCATTTTTACATTAAAATTATTGGTCATTCTGAAATTTAGTTAACTTATTGATAATATACAGTGCAGAAATTATTATGAAACGTGAAGAAGGCATTAGAACCAATGCACTCTGTAAAGAATATGTCGTGTCATCATCAACTGCCTTTACAATCAGCTGTTCGATATGTAAACAAAGCTGCTGGGAATACAACATACACACCTCAGAGTAAGTTAAAATACAGTATTCTATTGTTTTTATTTATTATTGTACAGTATACTGTACAGTACAGTACAGTATTTTGTTTATATTTAATGTTTTGTTAATTCTATTACCGATATACAGTACTTTGTTTGTACTTTTTCTGTTAGTTGGAACCAATTACCCAATATTCCATTGAAATAATAAGATTCAGTTCGCAAAATTTTCAGTTAACCACCGACTCAGTGGAACCAATTGTGCTCGTTAATTGAGGGACCTCTGTACATTGCAAGCTATTCATAACTTCTTTTACATGTGAAAATAAATGAAATAGTAGTCATTACAGTACAGGTACTTGTATTTATTGTAGTGAAGGAAAAAGGTATGCTATGAAATATTGTGATGTTTTGGGCATATGCAAAGAATGGTTGTCATATGTACAACATTAATAGTCTATGAGCTTAAGTTGAAAGATGAGGTGAGGAGAAGCAAATTAAAATTGGAGCAAAGAGTGGGGGAATATGTGGCACAGAAAGAGTGTAAACACTGGACTGTTCAAATTTGTAATTATACCTCAAGGTTGATGAGGCCACAAGTCTAGAAAATTGTGAGGGCTAATTTTTTTTAAGTGAGAAATGTAGACTCTTGAACAAAATGCCTGAGTGTGAGCTCTTCTAAAACCAGACTTGACCAACACTGGATAAGCCGCTAACGAGCTGACCAATGACGAAAAGGTTAAAAGCAAAAGTAAAGTATAAACTTCTATTAAATCACCCCTCGTCCAACTTTAGGATTGTTATAATTACCGACTAATGTTCTACTAAGCCTTCGGTACACAATGATACTTCGTGACACTGAATCTCAACAGCCATGATTTTTTTACCACTCCTGAAGCTGACATCTTTCTGGGGCTCTTCACAGTTTGTTTGGTTCTTAAAAGACCCACTAGTCTTTATTTTCTTTTCTTTTTTTAATTGGGCACCCTCCTACATCCTGTGCAAGGTGAAGCGCTTACAGCGCCCATCTGGGAAGCATGCTAAGTTCGTGCTTGCCTTTATGTCTCATGAGTTAAGGGCTTAGAAGCCTGAAGGGTCATAGGTTTTTGTCAGCAAGTTATTGGAAGCTTCAACAACTTTCCCTGAATACGAATTCGCAACTTTTTTATTTACAACAGGTACCTACTTTACTGCTAGGTGAACAGGGACCAAGGGGGGCTAGGAAGTGTGTCCAAACAACTTGCCACGGCCCGGGAATCGAACCCGTGACATCTCGCTTGCGAGGCAAGAGCGGTACCGCTCTACCACCGGCTACCCTACCCACTAGCTTAGTTACTTGATACTGCTTCATTTTGGGCAAACTTTTTCGGAGTGAGAATTGTGAACTCTTGGAACAATCTGCCAGAGAGTGTTGTGACAGAACCGAGTGTGAGCTCTTTCAAGGCCAGACTTGACCAACACTGGAGCAGGTTCATGCCAACAGTGTGTAACAGAGATGTGACCAACCACCCAAGCAGCTAATGAGCCAATCAGTGGCGAAGAGGATATACGTAAAAGTAAGTCAAATCACCCTTCCTGAAAGATGCCACAGTTAAGCATCTAAATTTGAGACGAGGACATTACTTTTACTTTTATCCTCTTCACCACTGATCGGCTAGTTAGCCTCTTGGGCGATCGGTTACGTCTTTGCTACATACTGTTGGCAAGTACTGGACATGCACCGGCTCCTGAATGTAACTGAACCTGCTCCAGTGTTTATCCGATATGGTCTTGAAAACGCTCACACTCGGTGACCCCTCGTGGGGCGAGCGTCCGCCAGCTCCGGGTAGGGGCACTCGACTGGGTAGTGCCCTTTGAGATGCTTGTACACCCCAATTAGATCTCCCCTTGCCCGTCTGTAGTATAAGCTAGGCAAGTTCAGGCGCCCCAATCTCTCAGGGTAGTTGAGGTGCCGCAGTGCAGGCACCAGTCTGGTGGCCCTTCTTTGGACATTTCAATCAACTGACAGTCCCTGGAATATCTCGGGAACCAGGCGGGGAAGCACTTTACTCTTGAAGATCGTTACGAGGGACGGACCTTCTAGATATCTGAACGACCTTCTTATAAAGACCTAATAATTTAGTCGCCTGATTTACCTTCTTCTTGCAATGGCCCGAGAACTTCAGTTCATTGTCAATGTACACACCTAGGTCCTTTTCACATCCGTCTCATTTAATGCAGTCTCTGTCCCGTTGGGACATATGATACGCCTCCTTACCGTTGGTACGTCCCAGGTGCATCCTCTTACACTTCATGACATTGAATCTTAGCAGCCACTTCATCGACCATTCTTGAAGCCCACAGAGATTCTTCTGCAGCTCTTCACAGTCCGCTTGGTTCTTAATTTCCCGAAATGACTTGGCGTCATCTGCAAACGTCTGTATGGAGGAACGTACAGCTTCAGGCATGTCATTTATGAAGCAAACAAACAGCAGCAGGCCCAAAACACTACCCTGTGGTACCCCGCTTGTGATGGGTGCAGATGATGATTTCATGCTATTAACCACCACATACTGCTTGCGGTCATGTAGAAAGTCTTCTATCCACGCTAGGACATTTCCCCGAATCCCAAACTGGATCCTCCCACAACTTGAAGATGGACTATGAAAACTTATATCTATAAAGCTGAAGGACTTGCTTGATAACATTCCACTTGTTTCTGGCAAATACTAGGCATGCCCTGGCTCTGAGAGTATCTAAACCTGTTCCAGTGTTGGTCAACACTCGGTGTTGTGACGGCACTGAGTGTGAGCTCTTTCAATGCCAAAATTGACAAGCAATGTAGCAGGTTCTGATATATTCAAGAGCCAGTGTATGCCCAGTACTTGCCAACAGTGTGTAACAGAGACGTGACCGACCACCCAAGCGGCTAACGAGCTGATCAGTGGCAAAGATGATAAAAATAAAGGAATAGACCTTTCTATTGAAACATTCAAGCACCTGAAGTTAATGTAGATGAGGATAATTCATTATTTAGAGGAAGAACCCAATACGTGAATTCCTACTATACATTACAATACATTGTACTCTATTTTGACATTACTGCATACCCAAACATTAGGTCTTATAAGAAGGTCGTTCAGATATCTTGACCGTCCGTCCCTCATAACGATCTTCAAGAGTGAAGTGCTTCCCCATCTGGAAAACTGTCTTTTCTTTTTCTTTTATCCTCTTCATCAATTGATCGGCTCGTTAGCTGCTTGGGCGATCGGTCACGTCTCTGTTAGGCACGGTTGGCAAGTACACTGTACTGGACATGCACCGGCTCCTGAATGTACCTGAACCTGCTGCAGTGTTGGTCAAGTCTGGTCTTGAAAGAGCTCACACTGGGTGCCGTCACAACACTTTCACCCCGTCTGCTCCCCGAGATATACTATGAACTGTCAGTTGGTTGAAAATGTTCAAAGGAGGGCCACCAGACTGGTGCCTGCACTTGGCACCTCAACTACCCTGAGAAATTGGGGCGCCTGAACTTGCCTAGCTTATACTACAGACGGGCAAGGGGCGACCTAACTGAGGTGTATAAGCATCTTAAGGGGCATTACTCGGTCGAGTGTCCTTACTTGGAGGTGGCGGACGCTCGCCCCACAAGGGGTCACAGCTCAAGATTGAAGAAGCCACAGGTCCAGAAAACTGTGAGGGCAAACTTTTTCGGAGTGAGAGCTGTGAACTCTTGGGACAATCTGCCAGAAAGTGTTGTGACGGCACCGAGTGTAAGCTCTTTCAAGGCCAGACTTGACCAACACTGGAGCAGGTTCAGGTACATTCAGGAGCCGGTGCATGCCCAGAACTTGCCAACAGTGAGTTACAGAGACGTGACATATCGCCCAAGCGGGTAACGAGCCGATCAGTGGTGAAGAGGATAAAAATAAAAGTATTGGTTTTCCTTTTCCTTTTATCCTCTTCACCAAATGATTTTAAATGTTAGTGGAAAAAGGGCCAATGTTTATAAGTGTAACACTTACTGACATGGAAGAATAATGTTTTCTTTTAATTAAAAGCTGAATTGCAATAAATAAAACAAACCTTAAACAGCGTTTTTATAAAATTTCACAATTTGACATTGGCTTTGTAGTGTACTGTATGTGGCCAGTTGTCAAATTCTCTTTGCTTGTCTATTACCTCTTTGTATGGGCTCACATACGTACGTACATGTAAGATATCTCACACTCAGGATGGAGGTAGAATAGAAACTCACAATGCATTTTCTGTATATATATTGTATGTACAGTGCAGTGCTAGGGAGTTGCTGTGTGGTGAGAAGCTTGCTCAGAGGTCCTGTTGGGTGAGGAGCTTGCTGAGGGAGCTGGTTGGTGAGGCGCTTGTTGAGAGGTCTTGCTGGTTCAGGAGAGTAGAGTAGAATGACCTCCGGTCGGTCAGTGATACGGAGAGAAAAGAGCATTAGCTCTGAGGGTGCAAGAAGGGTACAGTACAAGGTAAAGTTCAGAAGTGGGAAATAGAGGAGGAGGTTAACAGCAGGTGGGCTATCCACCTTGCGGAGACGAAGTTTTTGTCTTCCGTCAACAGTGCTGCATTAGAGGTCTCATGCGGTTAGGGAAGGCCGGTCTCAGCCAAGCTAAGCTAAGTTGTTCTATTTGACGTTTCCTTGGGGCATATTATGTTAGGGGGGGGGGGGTGTCCCTCCAGGTCCTTGTGGCACTGGAGGAATGTTCCCCATCTTTTTCGTTTCTAGTTTTTATTGTGGGTGTTTGTGAACTTTTTAGGTCTTTGTTTGTGTGACTGGAGAGTTGTTCCCATCTTTTGGTTCTTTTTTATTGTGTATATAGAGGCTCTGATTCTTCGTTATCATTTTTTATGCTTCTAGGCCACCATCAGTGCGATGTGTTGTTGTTTTCCTCAGCTAGTATGGGATCCTGTTCTTGCTGGATTTTTTCCCATATTGCATTTGCTTGGGTGTGTATTCTGGTGTTGAGTGGGTCTATGCCGTGTTCTGTGTGTATGTCTTATACTGTTTGTGTGTATCGTGGTCTGTGTTTTACCACTCTTCTGAGGGCTATATTTTGCACTGCTTGAAATTTAAGTTTGTTTGTTCTTGCGATTGTGTTCAGAGGTATCGGAAGGTATTCTAAATGTGGTGTGATCAGTGCTTTGTATTGGTGCAATTGCGTGTTGGTGTTTAATTGGCAGAATTTTCTGAGCTTTGTAAGTTGTGATTTTGCAATTGCTATTCTTTCATTGATGTGGGGGGTTATTCCGTTTCTGGTTATCTTGAGTCCTAATATTTTTCCGTTGGCACCATATGGTATTTGTTGGTTATTGACAATAATAGGGTAGGGGTTTGTTTTTGCGATGTGAATTATTTTGAGTTTTTGGACATTGGTTTTTATCTTCCATTTTCGTTCATAGTTGTTTATTATCTCTATTTCTCTGCATGTTCTAATGGCCATTATTTGTTTGGATTTTCCGGGGTACCTGACTATCTGTGTGACATCATCTGCGTATGCTATATATTCTGATTGCCGTAGTTGCGGCATGTCTGCTGTGTATACAGTGTATAATGTCAGCGATATATTACTGCCTTGGGGAACTCCACTATGAAGGTTGAAAGTTTGTCCTAGATGATTGTGTAGGGGTATCGAGATATTAATGTTGTCTAGCACTCAGGATGGAAGGAAACTCTAATGTGGTTTTCTTGTATAATATATAAGTTATATGATAGACAGTCTGGTGCTGGAGGTGCCGTGTGGTGAGGGGCTGCTCAGTAGAAGCGTTCGGTGAGTAGCGTGTTGTAGGAGGTAGATGTGCAGGAGCTTCGTTAGAGAAGATGTTGCCTGTTGCTGGCCTCCTGGTTGAATGAATGGTGACAGCGTGGAGCTTGCTGGGAGGAGGTGTTGCTTGTTCAGGAAGATGGGCAGAATGAGAGTTGGTTGGTGAGGAAGCTCAGAGAAGGACAGCTGGTGGGTCGCCATGCTCGCTGGCGGGAGCGAGGACCGCCAGGCAGGCGAGGAGAAGCTAAGGCAGCCAGGCAGCGGCGGAGGAGGAGGTGTTGCTTGTTCAAGAAGAATGGTCAGAATGAATCTCAATGGAGAGACAGAGCTTATATACCCAGCAGCCGCTATGAGTCATGTTGGGAAAACCCAGAAAGTCGCCGGTTCCTGGTTCCGTTGCTAAGATACGGTAACATCTGGTTGGTTGCTAGGGAAGGCGGTAGCAGGTGGTGGCTGTGGCTACGCAGTTGTAGGGAAGACGTCCACTACAGTTGTCAATGATTAATTTGGCCTTTCTGTTGTTTAAGAAATTGCATAGTAGTGTTGTGATATTGGAAGGCATGTCCAATTTGATTATTTTCAACTTCAATCCTTCATGCCAGACTTTATCAAATGCTTTTGACACATCTCTTAGAATTATATTGCATTGGTCTCTGTTGCTTGCAGCATTTGCAATTGATTCGTATATTAGTGCTATTGCTGTGTTGGTTCCTCTATTTTTCCGAAAGCCGTGCTGTCTCGGGTTATATTTGTTTTCTTGGTCTAGAAAATTTCTGAGTCTGTGGTTGACTATTTTTTCCAATATTTTACCGGGTGTTTCCAGTGGTGAGATAGGTCTGTAGTTCTCTGCTTGGGTATGGTTCTTTCCTGCTTTCGGGATGAGTCTGATTTTGGCTATTTTAAATTTGGTAGGGAAGAAGCCAGTTGCAAGTGAGGCATTATATATATTTTTAAGCTGCTCGATCATAGACTCAGGAATGTTTTGCTGTACAATTTTATTAATTTGGCTTATGCCAGGTGCTTTATTCTTAAAGCTTGCTATTGTTTTTGTTTTTTTTCAATATAATTTTGAGTTAATGGAGCAATTATTGGGTTATTAATATTTAATGAATTGAGGTTGATTTTTCAAGTAGGTTTCCATTTCTCTGTGTTCTGGCTCAAATATGTTCTAGTTGCCTGTTCTGTTTCTTGGCAGAAGATTCTATTGTCTTCGTCGTTGATTCTGAATATGTCTTTCCAGTATTCTCTAAATATTGGTTCTTTATCGTGTGGTTCTGTTGCCTTTCTACCGTTTTTGTCCTTTATGTAGCTAGTTTCTTCCGAGTTAGTTCCCATTAGTTTTTTCCAGAATGCTTTTGGATTTCTGTAGTCTGCTTGTGTATCATTGATCAGTTTGTTCCATGTTTCATTGTGTTTGTTCTTGCTAATGTCTTTCAGTTCTTCTTTTAGATTCCTGTATAATATTCTGTTGTCATTGCTCCACCTGTGTGTTTTTGTGTATTCATATAGATTGGTGAATCTAGTTTGGATCATTTTCTCCTCATACTGTATGTTAATTGTGCATATGGTAATGTACGGTATGTTGTTTTTCATTGCTGTTATTACTTCATTGTACCATGTGTCCAGTGTTTTGTTAATCTCTGTTGTGTCTTTGTTGTGTAGTAGTGATGTTCGTTGTTGCTAAGACCCGATTTAAATTTTTCCCAATTTGCTCTATTGAGTGAAAGTCTTGGGATTGATGGAATTTGTATCGGGGATGTGGATAGAGTTGCTATTATGGGCAGATGATCACCGGTTGTTGTGGGTCCAGCTTTTAGATGTACGTTTAGATGGTGATGCCTATTGGTTAAAACAATGTCAGGTTTCCCAGAGTTACCGGCTGATACGTAAGTTGCGAAGTCGGGCCCGAGGTGTGTTATTGTCCCGTGTTCGATAAGAGCATGGAGGATTTTTCCTCCTGGGTTTCTATTATTGTTTCCTAAGGTTGTGTGTTTAGCGTTGAGGTCTCTTATGAAGTATGCTGGATTGTTTTGCCTCATTAGTTTTAAGATGTCCCCTGTAGGGAATATTGGCCTTCTGAATGTTAGATATGAAGTTCCAATAGTTATTTGGCCTCTTGTTGTATTTATTTTGGCTGCAAGAAAGTTACTTTGAAAGTTGTCAATGATTTTGTACTGTCCGTTGCGTTTTATAGCTATTGCTATTCCGTCATGTGGTTCGTCATGTATGTTCATTTGGTGTACATGGTAGTTAAAGATCTTGATTTTGTTACTGTTTTTCCAACCATGTGAGTTGATTAGTATTATGTCCGGGTCTAATGTGTTATATGCATTTGTTAGCTCTGTTTTCCGTATCTGTGTCCAGGCAAGGACATTATGTTGTAGAATCTTTATGTTTCGGTTCTGTTCAATCGTGGATCCCGCGAACTCAGTCTAAAATGCTTGCCGGCTCTTGACTCTCCTGTCGGGTATCTCTGCCTTTCCTTTTTTAGGCCTGTTTTTATTTTCCTATATATTGAAGTGTCGACTTTTTCAATGTTGTTGTATTTGGTGTTGATTCTCCCACTTCTGATTAGGGTTTCAATGTGTGACTCCTCCACTCTATTGTCCCTAAATGTGTATTTTATGTTGCCTTCTTGTATTTCTTGTATAAGTTTTTCATTGGGGATTATCGGTTGTGAGTTGACGGAGAAAATCGAATGCCGATATTCTCGCCGTAGTCAGGAGTCTTCTGAGATTTAGTTGGTGATGATGGTGGTGCTCGGTGGCCAGTGGTGATCTCCTTCCGTGCCTTTGGTTTTGTTGAGTCCGTTCTTTGTATCTGTGGCTTGTCTGTTGTGCTGACTGCTTGAGGGTATGATCTGTTTAGTAAGTCCTCGGTATCTGTCTCCATTACCATCTCCTCACTTTTCTGTTCTGGATTTGATGCTTGCATTTTGGTTCCTATCTTGTCTGTTGTTTTCTGGTGCGGTTGCACCTGAGTTTTTTCTATTCCCAGGCTGCTTTCTGTTATAATTTTAAATATCTCTGTCGATGGAGTATCGTCTGGGAAGTTCACATGGGGTAGATTGTTTGCTGCGAGCATCTCATTTATGGTTTTCCCGAATGTTCCTGGTTTGGCAAAGTTGTTGATGTGTGCGTGTATTATTGCTGTCAAAATTGTGAATGGGAGGCCTTCGTTAAGTTTAAGGTAGGTGGCTTGAGTTGGCTGCACTTCTTTTGATTTTTCCAGGGCCTTTTTTGTTGTGTCCTGAAGTTGTGCAATGGCTGCATTGGTCTTGTTTGGGTCTAGTACCATTTTCTTATTGGCTTTTTTTTTCTTTTAGGTCTTTTATTATTTCTTTTCTTGTGGGGCACCGGGCTGCCAGTGTCCGGTGATCCCCTTTGCAGTTTAGGCATTTTGGCTTATCCTTGTCTGTGCAGTCCCTGAATGTGTGGCTGAGGTATGGTTGTACTTATAGCATGTCCAGCATGGTGTTATTGGGTAAAATTCTTCCTTTTCTATTTGGTGTTTCGGTATATGATAGTGTGATATGCTTATACCGCTTTCCATCGCCTTCTGAGCCATGGAGATCTCAGTGAATCTGATCTTCATCATAGTTGGTGCATTTGGCATCAACACTACCTCCTCCACTTTTGCCCAGGTGTTTTTCTCTTCTATTTCGTTTACGATGTCGCTTGGTGTCTTCTGCGTGATGAACTTGTCCACCCTCTTCATTACGATGGATTTCCTCGCTCTTACTTGGGGTGGTACAACTATTTCAAAGTTCTCCCTCTTCAGGTTTTTGACAGCATCTGTGGCAAGCATAAGGTCGACATCTTTTTCTTCTAAGCAGAGAACTATATATGAGTCTCTTGCTTCGATGAGGGCCACGAATTTGATGTTGAGGTGGGCACATAAGATAGTGCCTAGCTCTTCTTTGCGTTTTTCGGATACACCCCCATAGAGGGAGCGCACCTGAATCCTGCTACTCGCTGTCGTTGTCATGCTTGGGTCGTCATTTTTTCCATCCGTCCAGTGGTGGGTAAAGCCACCGTTACGTGGGGCGAAGCTTGTGTCCTACCTATTCCGGGAGAGTAGCCTAACAAAGGAATTTCAACACCCCCCACCGCCGCTTAATGGTCGAGTGGTCGTGGGGGTGGTTCCAATGTCTCTCTCCCAGAAGCCCCGTTAGGGGAGCCTACTTTCCTAGTGTTTATATAATCTGCTCACTTATAGGCATGAGCCCTAGTGTACCTACTTGGGGGGGGGGGAGGATACGGGATATGCGACCCCCTTCCCGGGTGGACCCGCACGATCACGGTTACCCAGGAAGGCTCGGCGGAGGGATGAGTACTGCTCCTGCCCCCTTTCTTGTTCACAAACTCTTGGGAGGGAGGTGAACAGTTACAGGGGGGGCCCAAGGACGAATACACCTTAAGGGTGCAGGTCCCCAGGCCAGAGTGGAAAAGAGGAAGAATAGCCACTGGTGTAAGTAACACCGGTGGGATCGCGGCCCAAGTCCGCTGCAAGAAGCCGTTACAGAGCACCTAATCAGGGCTGCCTCTGATCAAGAGTCACCCCTGATCAGTGGGGAGGCGCAGAAAGGGCGTTGTCTGGAACAAGCTTCCCACATGTAAAAGTGATGGTTAGGGAGGTGGTCGTTTGCGTTCAGTTCGTCAACGGTAAGAGACAGGCTGGCTGGCTTGGCAGTGAAGGGTCTGGAGAGAAGTCCAATCACAGCGAAGGCTGGCTGGCGAGTGTGATGACCTCCGAATCGAATCGATGGGTGAAGTAAAGTATGAAGAGATCTTGATGCTGGTGCGTAGATTGGTGGTGCGGGAACTGGACTTGAAGAATGATGGTGGAATTTGGAGGGACTTGAGGTTGGTGGATAGTGCAAGAAGAAAAACGAGGAAATCGGAAAGTAGTAGTAGGATGCTAGGTCTTGGGGCTCAACCCAAATACTTCTGTTATCTCATGTTTGTGTTTCAGTTAATTTTCGTCTTAGGTGATATATTTATGTCAGGTGTTTGTATGTTTAGCAAGTGTTGCAATTTTATGCCTTACATTTTTGGGTCTTGTGTCCTAGCCAATGGTGGGGAGTCTAGGGCAGGTACTTGTGTTTCTGCTGAGAACATCCCGTCATTTTATGATCTAATGTTGCAAGTGGTAGGGCTGCCAAGGTTGTCACTGGGGTAACGTTGCATCTTTCAATAGAGTGGAGTTGGTGTGGGTTCTAGGGCTCTTCTTTTACTACGAGGGAACCATGAGTGTTCTCTTCTTCCTTCTTCTGTCTCTTCCATCCATTCTATGATTGATCCTGCCTCTATTTCTTCTAACTTAGTCCATATTCTTTTTGAGTGTTGGTGTAGGTAAACGCTTAGGGGTTCTATTTGCGCTCGTTGGTGTAGTTGACGGTTGGTGACTATGTCAGGATATCTGATGTTATATACATCCCTTAGGGCTAAATTTTGAATTGTCTGCAGTTTCTTTATGTTTGTTTGTTTTATTGCATGTAGGGGAATTGGTGGATATACTAGTCGGGATTGGACAAAGGCTCTATATAATTTTAACTTGTTTTTTGCTGACAGGTTTCTGAAGCGTTTTAATTTAATTTTCATGTTTCTGGTTTTTGCAAGTTTTTCGGTGATGAATGTTTTGTAGCCTTTTGTTGTTATCTTCAGCCCTAGGACAGTGCCTTCCATGGTATATGGAATCACTTTGTTGTCTACTATAATGGGGTCTTTTTTCCTTTTAGCGATTGGTATTATTTTGAACTTGTTGGTGTTCGTTTGTATCTTCCACTTTTTTTCGTACTGGTTGATGTTCTCTATTGCGTTGGCAGTATGTTGTGCCATTATTGCTGTTGATTTGCCGGGGTATGTGATGATTTGTGTGATATCGTCTGCAAAACTTATGTATTCACTGTAGGGAGCTGGTTCTGGTAGGTCTGTTGTGTAGATATTGTACAGCGTGGGTGAAAGGACACTGCCTTGGGGCACTCCACTTTTCAGTTCTACGGGTGGTCCTATATAGCTGCCAATTTGTATTTGTGCCGTGCGATCGTCTAGGAAGTCACAGACGATTTTTTCTAGTGGGTCTGGAAGATTTAATTGAAGCAGTTTAAATTTCAATCCTAGGTGCCATACTTTATCGAACGCTTTCTTAACGTCTCTTAATACAACGTTGACTTGGTTTCTTTCTGCTTTCTTGTTGGTTAACGTTTCCGTGATTATGGCTAGTGCAGTATGTGTTCCCTTTCTTTCAGTGAATCCATGTTGTCTGGAGTTTAGTAGTCCATTTTCGCTCCTGTGTTTTCTGATTCTCTTGTTTATTGCCTTTTCAAATAGTTTTCTTATAACTTCGAGTAGAGAAATCGGTCTGTAGTTAATTACTTCTTTTATCCTCTTCACCACTGATCGGCTCGTTAGCCGCTTGGGCGATCGGTCACGTCTCTGTTACGCACTGTTGGAAAGTACTGGGCATGCACCAGCTCCTGAATGTACCTGAACCTGCTCCAGGGTTGGTCAAGTCTGGTCTTGAAAGAGCTCACACTCGGTGCCGTCACAACACTTTCTGGTAGATTGTTCCAAGAGTTTACAACTCTCACTCCGAAAAAATGTTGCACTCACAGTTTTCTGGACTTGCGGCTTCTTCAATCTTGAGCTGGCGGACGCTCGCCCCACACGGGTCACAGTCCGCTTTACTTTTATCCTCTTCGCCACTGATCGGCTTGTTAGCCGCTTGGGCGATCGGTCACGTCTCTGATTACTTTTCCTTTTCATTTATCTTCTTCACCAAAAGATCGGCTAGTTAGCCGCCCGGGCGATCGGTCACGTCTCTGTCACGCACTGTTGGCAAATACTGGGCATGCACCGGCTCCTGAATGTACCTGAACCCGCTCCAGTGTTGGTCAAGTCTTGTCTTGAAAGAGCTCACACTCGGTGCCTTCACAACACTCTCTGGTAGATTGTTCCAAGAGTTTACAACCCTCACTCCAAAAAAGTTTGCCCTCACGGTTTTCTGGACTTTCCGCTTCTTCAATCTTGAGCTGTGACCCCTCGTGGGGCGAACGTCCACCAGCTCCAAGTAAGGGCACTCAACTTAGTAGTGCCCCCTGAGATGCTTATACACCTCAACTAGGTGCTTGTACATCCCAATTAGATCTCCCCTTGCCCGTCTGTAGTATAAGCTAGGCAAGTTCAGGCGCTCCAATCTCTCAGGGTAGCTGAGGTGTCGAAGTGCAGGCACCAGTCTGGTGGCCCTCCTTTGAACATTTTCAACCAACTGACAGTCCCTAGCATATCTCGGGGACCAGACGGGGTGACAGTACTCCAGATGGGGAAGCACTTCACTCCTGAAGATCGTTACGAGGGACGGACCGTCTAGATATCTGAACGACCTTCTTATAAGACCCAATAATTTATTTGCCTGATTTACCTTCTTCTCACAATGACCCGAGAACTTCAGTTCATTGTCAACATACACACCTTAGGTCCTTCTCACACACAGTCTCAACTAGCGCAGTTTCTTCATCCCGTTGGGACATATGATACGCCTCCTTACCGTTGGTACGCCCCAGTTGCATCCTCTTACACTTCGTGACATTGAATCTCAGCAGCCATTTCTTCGACCATTCCTGGAGCCCACAGAGATCCTTCTGTAGCTCTTCACAGTCCGCTTGGTTCTTAATTTCCCGAAATAACTTGGCGTCATCGGCAAACATTTGTATGGAGGAGTGTATAACGTCAGGCATGTCATTTATGAAACAAACAAACAACAGCGGGCCCAATACACTGCCCTGTGGTACCCCACGTCATGTGTAGTTATTGGAGCAATTAGTGGCTCGTTATTATCTAACGTGTTGAGGTTGATTGTCCTGGATTGTTGCCATTTGTCTGTGTTTTGGTTCAAGTGTGTTTCAACCACTTGTTCTGTTTCTCTGCAGAATTTTCGGTGATTTGGTAGATGCTGCTCCAGAATGTTCTGAATATTGGTTCTTTGAGTTTAGGTTCTGTAATCTTCTTGCCATTGTTGTCTATAAGGTAGCTGCTCTCCTCTGAGTTGGTTCCCATGTGATTTTTTATTTTAGTCCAAAAGGCTTTGGGGTTTCTGTAGTCTGCCTGTGTGTTGGCTATTAGCTGGTTCCATTTCTCGTCGTGTTTTACTTTGCATCTCTCTAGTAGTTCTTCTTTGAGATTTCTATATAATGCAGTGATGTGTGGGCTCCAGCCATATGTTTTTTATAAATTCATGCAGGTTGGTGAACCTGGTTTGGATGATTTTTTCTTCGTGTGTTAGTTGTGCATATGGTAGTGTGCAATATGTTGTTTTGGGGATGTTGTTTTTCATGGCTATTGTGATTTTCGAATACCAGGTTTCTAAGGCAATATCGATCTCGTTGGTGATTTTGTTGCGGAGAGTTATTGTTTCGTCG
This sequence comes from Homarus americanus, assembly GCF_018991925.1. Lineage (NCBI taxonomy): Eukaryota > Metazoa > Arthropoda > Malacostraca > Decapoda > Nephropidae > Homarus > Homarus americanus. The sequence continues at coordinate 2,726,166 of NW_024723050.1, read as the reverse complement.
GTGTTGAGAGCTGTTTTGAAACTTTCCCAGTTAGCTCTATTAAATGAATATCTTGGTGTCGAGGGAATTTGTATTGGAGATGTGGAAAGAGTTGCTATTATGGGTATGCGGTCACTGATGCTGGCGGGTCCAGGTTTTATATGTCAGTGAAAATGATGATGTCTGTTTGTCAGAATTATGTCGGGATTCCCAGAGTTTCCCGGTGCTATGAATGTTTGAAAGTCTGGGCCTAGGTGTGTAATGTTGCCTTGCTCAATTAGGTTGTGCAGTACTACTCCAGCGGGGTTTCTGTTGTGATGTCCAAGGGTTGGGTGTCGAGAGTTCAGGTTGCCTAGGAAGTATGCCGGGCTGTTTCGCCTGGTTAGTTTTAGGAGGTCGCCTGTCGGGATGATTGGTCTTCTGAATGGTAAGTATGATGTTCCTATTATTGTTGGTCCTTTGGTGTTGTTTATTGCTATTGCGGGGGTCAACTATCTACCCACGCCTACCCCCGCCTTATAAGGCCTGACACCTCTGTGACCAGTCTCTGTCTTTCTACACAGTGCCACCAGCAAGCAACACCTCCTCCTCCGCGCCAGCCTTGCGGCTGCCGCTCCCGCCAGCGACCTTGGCGTCCCTCAAGCAGCGTGCCCTCACTCTGGGCACCCTCACCACCCAGTTCTCTCTACTCAACGCTTATTACCATGCTACCTACCCAGCAACAAGCTGCATTGTACATCCAATACAATATGTATACAGTGAGCACATTGTGAGTTTCCTTTCTCCATCCCATCCTGAGTGTGAACCAATATCTCACAACCCCACACTATCCCGTCATGTAACTCTTCGTGGATATTTTTTTGGGTGGACATGATAATTAAATAATTTTATTTTTTCGTTGTCTTTTCGCCCGTGTGCGTTGATAAGGATGATGTCTGGGTCTATTGTGCTGTATATGTTAATAAGTTCTGTTTTCCTCGCCAGAGTCCAGGACGTTGTGTTGAATTATCTTTAATGATTTGTTTTGAATGGTCGTGGATCCCGAGAACTTGGTGTAGGGTGTTTGCTGGCTCGTGTATCTCCTGGCGAGTGTCTATTCTTTTCCTCCTTTAATCCCGTTCTGATTTTCTTAAACTTAGTTATATCTACTCTTTCAATTTTGTTATATTTGGTGTTTATTAGTCCTGCATTTATCAACTGGTCTATGTAGGATTCTTCTACCCTGACATCTTCGTAGGTGAATTCGACTGTGCCTTCCTTGATTTCCTGCAGAAGTCTATCATTTGTTATTGTAAGTGGTGTGTTGTCTGTGTAGAAGCGGATACCGATCTCCTTTTCTAGGTCTGCTGGCTGCACATTGGTTGGTGAAGATGGGGGGGGGGGGCACGATGGCCAGAATAGGATTCTTTTCTTGTTTTCGCTTTGGTTGGGTTAGCTTTTGCAGGTTGTGGTTTCTCTGTTTGCTGAGTTGTGGAATCTGATGATTTGTGGTGTGCTGTGACTGGTTGGCTGATAGGGTCTATTTCCATTACGTTTTCTTCTGTGGCTAGTTTGGTTGTGTGCTCCTGTGGTTTGGTTATTCCTAGGCTATTCTCGGTGACAATTTTGAATATTTCTGTTGAGGGGGCGTCGAATGGGAATTTCACCTCCGGCAGATTATTTGCAGCAAACATTTCCATGGTCTTTTTTCCAAAGGATCCTGGTTTTGCGATGTTAATAATAATAATAATAATTAACGGTTTATTGAAAGAGCTTGGCAGCCAGAAGGCTGAAAATATACAGTTACATATTTGGGGAATGGGTGTGCATGAATAATACTAGTTAGAATTGTGAATGGTAATCCCTCGCTCAGATTAAGGTATGTAGGTTGCATGAGGGGGTTTTCCTTGGTTTTCTTCAGGACTTCGGAGGTGGTATCTTGCAGCTTTGCAATTGCTGCATATGTCTTGTTAGGGTCTGTTTCCATCTTCTTATTTGCCTTTTCTTTTTCTCTCAGATTCCTGATTATTTCTTTCCTTATGGGACAGCGTGCTGCTAGTGTTCGGTGGTCCCCATTGCAGTTCAGGCATTTGGGGTTATCTTTGTTGCTACATTCTCTGAATGTGTGGCCCTCTGCTGCGCATTCGGATCAGAACTTCTTATCTTTTTGGGGACAGTTTATTGCTAGATGATTGTATTTGTAGCAGTTCCAACACGGTGTTAGTGAGTAAAATTCCTCCTGCTCAATTTGTTGTTTTGATAGGTGGTAGTGGGAGATGCAGAGGCCATTCTTTAGGGCTTTTCGTGCCATGGAGATCTCTCCAAACCTGATCTTTATCATGGTGGGAGCACAGGCATTAGCACCACCTCCTCAACCCTAGCCTGACCTTTATAATTTTTTTTTTTTTTTTTGTGTTACGAACCCCGCCACCAATTGTCATGATCTACCTACCCAGCACTACGAACCACGCCATCTATTGTCCTGATCTACCTACCCAGCCCCACGAGCAACGCCATCTAGGGACGAAACCCGAGTATGACTACTCTTAGTTACCACTCCGGGGTTTCCCTTCTCCATATCCTGGTTGTTGCGTCACCTCCTCAAAGTCTTCCTCGTCAGCTCCAGTTCGATGAGAGTGCAGTTCACTCTGGGAAGTGACTACAGGATCACCTATCCTGGAAACCTACGGCACAGTGACTACCTACCGTCTTCTACAATACTCAGCCTTACTCGTCAGCCATCTCAGCTCCGCACTTAAGTATTTGTAATCTTATATTGCCTCCCCACCTCCACCTTGCTTCAAATTATTGTATGTTGTATAAATATGTATATACTGTTAATGTTTAGGTTAAGTATGGTTAAGGGTAAATTATAGGAAGCTGAATATTTTGTTAAGGAATTTATGGTACTTTATTATGCACAACAAAAACTCGCATCCTTTGTCTACCCTTTTATAGTCCTATTGTCTTTGTTTTTTTATTGTTGTTACCTGTTGGGATCTGGGTAGACTTTTAACTATATTCTAAATCCCCAACTCGTAACAAATGGCGACCGTGACAGGATCCAACATTAAGTGCCATATTCCTTCCTCCCAGTCACTTCTGTTCACAATTGCTTTACGGTGGTTTAAAGTTTCCTTCATATGTGTGTGCATATATTGGTATTATCGTACAGTAAGAGTGACAGACGTAGGATATTAGGTTCCAAGTGTCATAAGGCTTACCTGTTATTACAAGTGGCAGTCGTGTAGTAAGTCTTATCTAGTGTAGGGAAGAATCCGGATCTATTTAATGCTGTACCCTCGCTCCAGAGTAGGCTGTTCCATAGTCACTAGTTTAGGGTGAAGTGATATCTTGGGACGCCCCTCTCTACCAGTACCCCATAATTATAAAGCCTCAATTATTGTTCTTCTCATTATCTCATTCGGGGTCAATAATCTGTAACTCAAGGGTCGTTAATCCGAATCTTTATATTAATGCCGTAATACGCCCTTCCTGTTTACTCCAGGGTTGTTAATCCGGATCTTTATATAAATGCCGTAATACGCCCTTCCTGTTTACTCAGGGTTGTTAATCCGGATCTTTATATTAATGCCGTAATACGCCTGTAGTGGACGTCTCCCCTACAACTGCGTATCCGCATTCCGATGCGCCGCCGTATCCTAGCAACCAAGCGAGCGGCGACAGCAGATGTTACCGTAACCTAGCAACGAACCAAAGACCGGCGACTTTCTCGGGTTTTCCCAACATGACTCATAGAGGACTCACGGCTGCTGGGTATATAAGCTCTGTCTCTCCATTGAGATTCATTCTGGTCTCTCTTCTTGAACAAGCAACACCTCCTCCAGCAAGCTCCACGCTGTCAGCATTCATTCAACCAGGAGGCCAGCAACAGGCAACATCTTCTCTAACGAAGCTCCTGCACATCTACCTCCTTCAACACGCTACTCACCGAACGTCTCTACTGAGCAGCTCCTCACCACACGGCACCTCCAGCACCAGACTGTTTCTCATATAACTTATATTATACAAGAAAACCACCTTAGAGTTTCCATCCATCCTGAGTGCTAGACAACATTATACCACGAACATCTACAAGGAGTAAGAGGATTGACATTTTCTAACACACACACACACTTCTTGTCTCGTCCTCTACTCTATAAAGGTCAAAGGTCAGCCATGTGTACGAATATATAGCTTATTGTAGAACTAGAATAGAATTAAGATTTTTTGAGTAGAGAGAGTGAGAGAAAGAGAGACAATGGATGTGTTTAATATACATTGTGAAAAAAGGGAAGCTGTTCACTACCGTTTGGTGTCATATTTTAATCCATGGTTTAAGTAATTTTTGGGGTAATAATGATAAAATGTTGTTGAGTTCATTTGATTTTTATGAACTAGTAAATGACATAAGTGTGGAAGGCTCGTAGCCTTTGTTGTTAAGTGTGTACATGAGGGTGACATTTTATCTGTTGTTATTATTATTATTATTATTATTATATAGGTCAGGTAGACATACACAGGTGTTGATAGACATAATTGTATCTTACCTGTGAGTGTGTCAAGTCAAGGGGTAACAATACATCAGGCTACGATCAACGAAAATGAATGGCTTTCGTTTAAATTTAAATTGGTAATATTTTATGTACCAATTGACTGTATTTTTCTTGTAAATGTCAATAATCTCACCCAAAGGCGTTTTACCGCTATGCAAAGTCGAAATTGAAAACGCGAGTAGGAGTATCAGACCTGAGGCTTGAAGATGGTAGTTACGCAGATTCTGACCAGGATAAAGCTGAGGCAATGAACAGCTTCTTTTCCTCAGTGTTCACAAGAGAGGATGCAACTAACCTTCCTGCGTTTGAGGACAGACGGTTCGACACAGCACTGACCCACATTGTGTTCACAGAAGAGGGTATTAGAAATAAACTGTCCAGGCTAAAGGTCCATAAGAGTCCTGGACCTGACATGGTGCATCCTAGAGTGCTAAGAGAGCTGTGCAACGAGCTTGCAGAGCCCCTGAAGATTCTGTTTTGTAAATGCCTGGATGAACAAATGGTCCCCAGTGAATGGAAAGTGGCTTATGTGAGTCCTATCTTCAAGAAGGGCGATAGTCACTCCACGAACAACTATAGACCGGTGAGCCTGACCAGCATAATATGTAAAGTACTTGAGAGTATTATCAGAGATGCCGCGATGGAACATCTACTACGAAACAACCTTGTAAAAGATTGCCAACACGGTTTTATGCCGGGGCGCTCTTGCTTAACACAATTGCTCAAGGTATTGGATATTTGGACCCATATTCTAGAACGGGGTGGTAATATCGACAATATTTACCTAGATTTTGCCAAGGCTTTCGACAGTGTACCCCACGAAAGGCTGAAAATCAAACTGGAAGGGTACGGAATTCGGGGAAATGTCCTAGCGTGGATAGAAGACTTTCTACATGACCGCAAGCAGTGTGTGGTGATTAATGGCACGAAATCGTCATCTGTACCTGTAACAAGTGGGGTACCGCAGGGTAGTGTATTGGGCCCGCTGTTGTTTGTTTGTTTCATAAATGACATGCCTGACGTTGTACACTCCTCCATACAAATGTTTGCCGATGATGGCAAGTTATTTCGGGAAATTAAGAACCAAGCGGACTGTGAAGAGCTGCAGAAGGACCTCTGTGGGCTCCAGGAATGGTCGAAGAAATGGCTGCTGAGATTCAATGTCACGAAGTGTAAGAGGATGCACCTGGAGCGTACCAACGGTAAGGAGGCGTATCATATGTCCCAACGGGATGAAGAAACTGCACTAGTTGAGACTGTGTGTGAGAAGGACCTAGGTGTGTATGTTGACAATGAGCTGAAGTTCTCGGGCCATTGTAAGAAGAAGGTAAATCAGGCAAATAAATTATTGGGTCTTATAAGAAGGTCGTTCAGATATCTAGACGGTCCGTCCCTCGTGACGATCTTCAGGAGTGAAGTGCTTCCCCATCTGGAGTACTGTCACCCCATCTGGTCCCCGAGATATGCTAGGGACTGTCAGTTGGTTGAAAATGTTCAAAGGAGGGCCACCAAACTGGTGCCTGCACTTCGGCACCTCAGCTACCCTGAGAGATTGGAGCGCCTGAACTTGCCTAGCTTATACTACAGACGGGCAAGGGGGGACCTAGTTGAGGTTTATAAGCATCTCAGGGGGCACTACTCAGTTGAGTGTCCTTACTTGGAGCTGGCGGACGCTCGCCCCACAAGGGGTCACAGCTCAAGATTGAAGAAGCCGCAAGTCCAGAAAACCGTGAGGGCAAACTTTTTCGGAGTGAGAGTTGTGAACTCTTGGAACAATCTACCAGAGAGTGTTGTGACGGCACCGAGTGTGAGCTCTTTCAAGAGAAGACTTGACCAACACTGGAGCGGGTTCAGGTACATTCAGGAGCCGGTGCATGCCCAGAACTTGCCAACAGTGTGTGACAGAGACGTGACCGATCGCCCGGGCGGCTAGTGAGCCGATCTTTTGGTGAAGAATATAAATGAAAAGAGACGTGACCGATCGCCCAAGCGGCTAACAAGCCGATCAGTGGCGAAGAGGATAAAAGTAAAGTAAAAAAAGGTTTATCAATGATTTACGGTAGAATTAGTGTGAGTTTCGTGTGTTTCTCGGTAAACATCCAGGCGATATTTTGTAATAACGGTTGTAATGGCGGTGGTGATTCTGTCTTCGTGATCGGGTGAATCTTTTTTGTATTAACGACTGAAGTTATGTAGTTCCATCATGCAAGCACCATCCCATTGACCCGCTGTTGTTCCATCATGCAAGCACCATCCCATTGACCCGCTGTTGTTCCATCATGCAAGCACCATCCCATTGACCCGCTGTAGTTCCATCATGCAAGCACCATCCCATTGACCCGCTGTAGTTCCATCATGCAAGCACCATCCCATTGACCCGCTGTAGTTCCATCATGCAAGCACCATCCCATTGACCCGCTGTAGTTCCATCATGCAAGCACCATCCCATTGACCCGCCACTGTGTTTTATTTTGAGAGAAACCGATATTCTACAACAGTGAAAATTTAAGAGTATATGATTGACTTTTCATGCATGTAGCAGTAAAAATATAAATTTAACGAGTCTTTTGGTTGATATTGAGAACAAATATTTTTTTATCGCATTTTATAGAACCATCGCACCAACTCGACCGATCAGCTGTTACTGTTTTGTTAAAATGGCTCTACGGCTGAGCACTTCACTGCTTTCTCAATTGTCAAGAGTTGGGCGGCTTCAGGGGTAAGGAATTTTGGCATGTGCTAGTATTATCAGCATTAAAATGGTATATTATTAATGTAGGACTAAATTAGACTGGTAAAGGTAATTCGGGTTGTAGCCGGGTTAGGAAGGTTTGAGACAACCACAAATCTTACAGCTTCGTCCAAAGGTTTCAGTCACCTGTTAGCAGAACTGTAAAAACAGGAGGTGTGGAGTTAATGAAAGAGAAGGGTCACTTTATAGTATAGGACAGGGTAAAATTATCGATTTGGTTGTCCACCTATTTGGAATCTGAAAATATGGTTTTCCGGTGTTTTTTGCGTGTGTAAGACGAGTCTGACGTTTATTTCTACTGGAAATCACTAATTTTTTAGATCCCCTCTTAGCCAACGATAATGGGAGACCCCCAGTGGGAACCAAGGGTTTTGGGTGGGGAAAAATCACAAAGTAATAATTTTCGATAGAAATGAAGGTCAGAATAATCCCAAACCTAACCTAAATTTAACCTACCCTAACCCAACCCTAAACCTTAACCTAAACCTTAACCTAGCCTATCCACCTGTGTGCTTACCTTAATTAGACTCAGAAGACTTGGAGTTGGGGTCCCAGACCGTATGGAGCCAATGATTGATAGATAAGATCAGTTTCCATGGCTCCAGATGTGCACCTTAGAGAAATGTTTGTGTAGTGTGACACTGTATAATTGAACTTCTTCCTCTTGCTGACTTAGGAATAAAAGTTTTTCTCCCACAATACCAAAGGTGTTTTTCACCTTGGTAACTACAAGGATGTTTACACTTCACACAAGTAATTTTCGTAGGTAGAATAAGAACATAAGAAAATAAGGAGTCTGCAATAGGCCGGTTGGCCTGTGCACGGCAGCTCCTGTCGAGAGTTACTACAACTCTCTATCATCCATGAATCTATCTAGCCTCCTTTTGAAACTTTCCAGAGTTCCCGCACTTACTACAAAGTTGCTAAGCTTGTTTCACTCGTCCACCATCCTATTTGTGAACCAGTTTCTTCCTATCTCCCTCCTAAACCTAAACTTATCCAACTTGAATCCGTTGCTCCGAGTCCTATCCTGCTCAGATATTATAAGAACTTTATCTATATCCCCTTTATTGATTCCTTTCACCCACTTAAATACTTCTATCATATCTCCCGCACTCTTCGTCTTTCTAGGGAATGCAAGTTAAGTTTCTTTAACCTATCCTGATATGGAAGGTTTCTAAGTCCCGAATCATTTTTGTCATTCTTCGCTGCACCGACTCTAGTGAATTTATATCCATTCTATAATAGGGGCACCAGAACTGAACTGCATAATCGAGGTGCGGCCTGACTAGCGCAAGATATAGTTGCAATAAGACCTCTGCACTCTTGTTACTTACACTTCTAGATATAAAACCCAATACAGTGATTCCTCGGTTAACGAACTCAATCCGTTCCAGAAGGTCGTTCGTTAACCGAAAAGTTCGTTAACCGAAACCATTGTTTCAATGGGTTTTTGGGTAATTGGTTCCAGCTCACCGAAAATTTCCTAAATTCAACAAAAATGGTAGAAAAGTTCACTTACTTTGAGGTGTGTATGTAGAAGGCTCCTGGATGATGATGATGATGATGGGAATTAGAATGGGGTTGGAGGAGAAGGAAGAAGAGAAGGCATTGGGGTGGAAGAAAAGTCACCCCATGGCACCATTTCACCCATAAAATTTTAGTTCTCTTGGTGTATTTCAAGATTATTTTCTTTAAATCAACACTGCACTGCATTAAATATTGTCAATATGTAAAATATATTTCAAAATGACCAATAATTTGCTTGGAAACACAGAAAAAAAGCATTAAGTTGAAGAGAGTCTCAAGCAAGATGCTACCTCCGCTGAAAACAGAGAGAGACTAACTCCTGTCTGGTGTGTTAACAGGCTGGATGGCACGCCAGAAACTAGTTTCTTTCCCTTCACTTATGTTCAATAATTGTTAAAATGACTAAAAAAGTTAATATTAAACTTTTAAAATTATTGAATAGTATAAACTTCTTGATATTTACTAAAATAGTAAGGAATTTAAGCCCTAAAACCGATTACTGTATTGGCGGACTGATACTAAAGCTGGTTGCCCGGTCAGTGCAAGCGAAAACATGTTGAGGTTGGTTCGTAAGAAATTCGTTAACCGAATTTTTGTTCGTTAACCGAATTGAAGATCCTTATGGAAGGCAGTTCGTTAACTGTGGCATTCGTTAAACGAGGGGTCACTGTACTCTGTTTGCCTTATTTCGAACATTAACGCACTGTTTTCTAGGCCGTAGGTCCGGGCTTACAAGTACCCTGAGGTCTCTTTCACAAGTCGACTTCTCTAGGTTGATGTTGTTAAGGCTGTATACATTATAAGTATTTGTTCTTCCAATATTAAGTACGCTGCACTTGCTGGTGTTGAATTTCATTTGCCATTTTTCAGACCACCCCTGCAGTTTATTTAGATCCTCCTGTAATGCATTTGGATCCTGCCCTGAATTAATTTGCCGCCCTATTTTGGTGTCATCCGCAAACTTGCTTATGTCACTGCTGATCCCAGTATCTAGATCGTTTATGTAGATTATGAACAAGAGTGGGCCTAGTACTGACCCCTGGGGAACCCCACTGGTTACACGGCCCCACTCAGATTTAACGCCATCTACGCTGACCCTCTGCGTTCTATCGGTGAGCCATGATTTTATCCAATTTAAAACTTTCCCCTCGATACCATGAGCCTTAATTTTTCTCAGAAGCCTCTGATGCGGTACTCTGTCAAATGCTTTGCTAAAGTCTAAGTAAATAACATGGTAATTTTCGTCATTATCTACTACCTCGAAGACTTTCCTAAAAAACGTTAGCAGATTTGTTAGACAAGATTTTCCCTTTGTAAACCCATGTTGAGAGTCATAGATTAATTTGCTTTTCTCTAGATGCGATCGGATGCTATCTGCTATAATTGATTCAAGAAATTTCCCCACTACTGACGTCAAACTGATCGGCTGGTAATTTGACGCTGATGCTCTGTCTCCCTTTTTGAATATGGGTACTACATTTGCCTGTTTCCACAAGTCTGGCACAACTCCAGTGTCTAATGATTTTGTAAATAAGTTTACTGGGGGTCCGCTAATCTGTTCCCTACATTCTTTCAAGACTCGAGGGAAAATTTCATCCAGCCCTGGGGATTTTGTTTTCTTTAGTTTATTTATCATCTTAAGAACATCCTCTTTTCTGATTGTGATATTCTTTAATTTCTCTTCTTCCTTTCCCTTAAATATCAGTTCCACCTCTTGAATTTCATCGCAAATTTCTTCTGTGAAAACTGATAAGAAGTAGCTGTTCAATGCTTTGCTTATTTCTTCACTGCCATTTATCACTTCTCCCCTCCCTAACTTCAAAGGCCCAACTTTGTCCTTGACCTTTGTCCTATATACCTGGAAAAATCCCTTGGGATTTGCCTTGGATTCTCTTGCTATTTTGATTTCATAATCTCTCTTTGCTTTCCTTACATTTTTCTTAACATTCCTAGATAGTTCATTATACCTGTTTCTAAGCTGCTCCTCCCTCCCTTTAATTTCTTATATATTCCTTTCTTTATTCCTATGTCATGTTTAAGTTTTCTGGTCATCCACCTTGGCTCATTCTTATTTGACCTAATTTTTCTGTATGGTATATTTTGTTCTTGTGCTTTATGTAGTATACTAGTGAATATATTATAGTTTTGATCAATTGTTGTGTCATCTATGACCTCACCCCTTCCTACTGGGAACTGACGTGACTGTTCCCAGGTGACCTCACCTAGGTACCTTCTTAACCCCTGATAATCCGTGTACGTGTAGAAATTTCCACGCTTCTCCGTCTTTACCGTAATAATCGATGTGAAATTTGGCAATAGTTTGGAAGTAATTGAAGTCACAACCATTGCACAAGGGGGACATCTTGAAAATAAATACAAATTCGAGCTGGTGGGGGCCTATACTGAGCTGTGAAGGTTGATCCAAAATCATACCCACCAAACAATGTCCAAAGAACAACTGTGCATGCGGCAAGACTATAGCGCATGTGTAATGCAGCATAGTAACCAACAAATGAACACAGAAGCTCTCTGGGACGGTGGTAACATAAACAAGAACTTAGAAAAAATACGACTATTTTCCAACAATTTATTGCGATTTTCTTAGAAAGTAATCATTTGCGGAAGAAATGCTACAGAAGAAACGGGTCTTGGACTTGTCTAAACTACCGATTCCATAACTTAAAATCCTAAGGTTCGCTAGATGACAGAAACGATAATAATACCGAGGACATATTCTGATAGTGGATTTTTTTATTGCATAGGATAAGTACAGGCAAAAACAAGGTTTTTTATATGTTTGTTTGGTGTTCTATTTGGTATTTGACCTCATATTTTCCCTCCACTTCAAAGCCCTGTCCACGTTGAATAACCAATACAGCTACTCCTCGACTTACGACCACCCGGACGTTCGACCGCCTCAGTCATACCCAAATTTTGTCAAATTACGTAATTTTGAGTCCCGACGTTAGTGATTGAGCTGTGTACTGACAAAATTTTCGTTTGTAATTCACTTTAAAATGGCTGGCAAGCTTAAAAGTGAGAGTTATGTGGTGCTGAGAAGAAAGAGACACCCATTTTAGATTTTCTATGTATTATTTAAGCATTTTCGACTTAGACCAATTCGACTTACGACCTGGATTTGGGTCCCTAACCCCGTCGTAAGTCGAGGAGGAACTGTATTGGTAATTGGAGGGGGGGGTCATGTCTGTATAACGGATTATTTGCGATGAAAATGAACATCAGATTTGCTTCAAACACCACACAACACACCAGGAAAACCTATTTTGTTTGTCGTTTCTGTGGTCAACAGAAAACTATTCCTTACCATTAAAATTTCAGTTTAGGCTATTCATTCAGAAACCATTACTGTAGAGATCTGTAAGGGTGAAAGATATTCACAAGCATCATTTGTGAGTTTATTAAGTCATACCTCCCAAGGGAAGACAGTCTTGTATTGTTAATAAATGCTTATGCCTATGTACAGTATACTGTATTGTCTTGGCTAAAATAAGTACTGTACTGTTTAGGTATGACCAGGGTATAAACATGAAATAACATTGAATTTATTTATTATGACATACTCTACTGTACTTAGTGTAAACATAATAATACTTTTGCTAGAATGTATTAATTACCAGCATGTATTAATAAAGTACAAGACAATATTCACTTGAGGTATCATGTACAAATTGTACTTCAGGAGCAAGTAGCAGTACATGTTTAAAATTAATGAACACTAAAAATAGTACAATAGCATGATTTTTTTCTTAGTCGATGTATTACAGTACAGTATCTAAAAGTTTTGTTTCACCAGACGAGCCGTGAGTACTTCAGCAGTGAGATATGTGGATGACTTAACTGTGAAGCAAGTGGAACCCAAGGACACTAAGTCAATACTCGCCTCAGAGGAAGTCCAGCACCAAAAGGCTATTTCTGGATATATTACTATTGATACTCCAGTAAGTACAGTACAGGTACTGTATTAAGTTTACAGTATTCCCGTATTTCTGTGTCTGGGACTGTATACTGTTTATCTTTGATTGAAGTTGCCTGAGAAGAATCTTATTCAGAATGATATCACACTGTCTTAGATTTGTATATTTGTATAAATAATAATGAATATATAATTAATTAATGGTGCTGATTTATTCTGCGGCCCTGCTCAACGTTAGACTGATTAGTAATGACTGATTTTTTCTTCCTTTGAATTTATGGAGGTATTAATAAATCTTCATCACCAAGTTATTAAAATTGCTGTTGTCTATCGTCCGGATCACCCAGGTACAGATAAGGAGTTCATGGAAGAATTTGGTTTGTTTCCTGAGACTTTCTCAGGAAAGTATGGGCACCAGTTGATCTGTGGTGGCTTTAATTATTGGGTTGACAACCCATCTTTGAAGCCTTTTCCTCTAAGTTCTTGGAAATTCATAATCTAAACAATTTTGTCAATTGTGTCGTGACCAACATATCTTTCTGGACACACTGTAGACCTAGTTTTGTCTCCTGTTGATTCTCTGGTCATGCTTTGGTTACTTTGGTTTTAATGTCCCAAGACCCCCTTCTTACAGTAAAACAATTACTATACTGTACCTTCAGGAACTATAGATACATTGACCAGACCATGATTGATTAGGAAGTCGATCATTCCTTGAACTGGGTCGAGTATTGTACTCTGATAACATGGCTAAACTACATAATGATGTCTTTCAATCCACTTCAGACTATTATTGTCCAGAGGTCCTTGGTAGGACTTGTCAAAAAATTCTCTTCATAGGGATCGTAGAAGTGGGAAAAGATCATACTAGATCAGAGTACTGTATATGACTGTGTGTAGGGTTGTTGTTTGTTCAGTGTGGGCACACAAAGTTGAATACTGTACGAGTGAAGTAGCCTCATGTGGCAGTGATCAGAAATAATTTTATGCAGTTATGAATGGGCTGTTGGGTTGGAGGTGTGGAACTACTGTGCCGTGTTCCACTTCAGATGCTTAGCTTGCCTCAGATTTTTTCTTGTTTTTTATGACAAAGATATATCTTATGTAAGAAGTGAACTTGATCTTGTTTCTTTGATTGAGGAATTTTCAGTTGAATTTCAACTGAGTTACACCACAGACCTCACTCTTTCATTGTTTTGTCCTGCAGGGGTGAACAACATTCTATGCTATATCAACGATTCAAAGAAGACATTATGTCGTCTTGATCCTATACAATAAATGTATGTAAGGTACCACTCGCTTTTGAACATGCTGCAGATTTTATTTGTAGAATCATGAATATATGCTTTACGGAGGGCAATTTTGTGCAATCCGAGAAACAGGTTTTATTGTATCCACTTTTAAAGAAACCTGGTTTTGATCCTGAAAGTACAGTATTACCCCGCTTTACACGGTTTCACTTTACGCGATTTCTCATTTACGCGGTACCTTGCCAGAACCGGACTTTCACTTTCTGCGGTGCATCTACTCATATACGCGGTGAAGTATAATTTTTTTTTTTTTGAGCTCATAAAATTCATACAAATTACCCGGCCAGAATATAATTTACATTGCTGGAATTCTTACAATATGATGATCATTTTGAATATAAACATCATGGATTTTGCATTAGACATACAAATTTTATATCTTATGTAATAATTTGGTTTACACAAAGCAAATATTTTATCCTTTGTGCAGAATATATGAAGTTTACATTCAAAATATTCCCTGACCTGCAAGGAATCCAGAAATGTCAATTATATTATCCTAACTTTAGTCTGAGGTATTATTTATTGCTAAACATTAAAATCTAGTGTTTCACCCAATCATTTCTCAGAGAGGTAGGGGCCAGTGAGCTGGGAAGAGGGGGGGGGATTTGAGTCCGTTATTTGAATGGACATTAACCTGGCGACTGTATTTCTCTTAAATATTAATTGTGTAATCATAAAATTTAGATGTTATTTTTACTACAACATAGGTATTGTGTCGGAAAAAGTGGAGTTTCGGGGTCGGGCCAGTCTCTATTGGAATTAATCCCATATGTTCTGTTGTTCACTTTACGCGGTTTTCACTTTCCGCGGTACCCTGTGGGTTCAATTGACCACGTAAATCGGGGTACTACTGTAATGTTCGTTGTAGGAGTTTCGTTCGTTATAGCATTCTCAATTTTATAGGAAAACCGTTCGTTATAGGAATATTCGTAGTAGGATCCGTTCGTTATAGCATACCCCACTGTATGTGTATATATATATATATATATATATATATATATATATATATATATATATATATATATATATATATATATATATATATATATATATATATATATATATATATATATATATATATATATATATATATATATATATATATATATATATATATAATTTTTTTTTTTTTTTTTAATGGTAGCTAATTGACTGCACATTGGGGCTGAATTGAACTTACCAATTATGGGTTAAAGTGAGGTGGAACACTTCCATTTTGAGTCATCAGGATTTGTTGGGCCATGTGCTTTTGTTCATCTTATTTAACAACAAAATATTTATTGATCATTGGTGTTGTTTTTACAGCACTGTAAATTTATTAGTGCAGATATCTTTACCTTTATTATATGGATTATCATTTGGTTGGTGTATCAGGTGTAGGTAGCATTTAAGACTGATATACAGTATTTATTTTAATATATTTTCCTTAGGCACTGGATAATACAATTGTATGGTGAAGATTTTTGCCACTACAGTGAGTTGCTTCAAAATATGTACTGTAACTTACACAACAGTACAGTCACCCAACAACCAGGAGAATGTTTCATCATAGGCAACACTGATATCTCTCTCAAGTAGAGTCATCCAGACATATTTCATGAACATGTCTGAAGGTAATATGTGATAGTACCGTGAGGGAGACACAGTACCTAAGGTTATGCTGAAGGGAGTTTCCACATGGAATGACCCCAAAATTTATTTTTAGTCATTTTCGTATTCCAACATATCAAAAATTTATTTATTCTAAATCATTACTCTTCAGGTCACTTCTCTATTTAATAGCCAACTATTCTGGGTTTCAGCTTATGATATACAATAAGTTTATTCACTTTCAGGTTGATATTACACCAATTTCTGGTGTGCCGGAAGAACACATCAAAACTCGGCGCGTTGTGATCAAGCTGCCTTCCAAGAATGCCATGCAGTCTGGCACCAACAACATCCACAGGTTAGTATAGGTCATAATTCCCTCTGTTAAGTAACAATTCCTCACCATTATCATCATCATCATCGTTTTACATCCATTATTCATGCTTGTGTAGGTTAGCCACAGTTACCTTATGGTAGTCTCCATGCTGCATGATCTCTTGTAATCTCTTGTCAGGTTCCTAACTCTAATGTAAATTCTTAGTCTCTTCCTATGTCACTCTTGACCTACCTCTATCTCTCCTTCCCTGCACATTTAGGCTTGTGCATCTCTTGGCCCAATTGGTCTCATTCATTTTCTCCACATGCCCAAACCATCTCAGCCCGCCTATACGCAGGACTTTGCCAATACAGTACTCTCGATATGCAGCCACCCTCTTAGCTTTGAACAAGGCCTCCTGTCTTTCAGTCACATTAAAGATCCACCTCACCCTCAAAAAATATCATCCATCTTTCTTTCGATTTATCAACTCTATTTGATGTACCAGCTGCTCTATGAATGAACTCCTGACTGACACATTCACTAAGAGAACTTCTTGTTAAGCCTGTGCTGATTTGGCTTCTGATCATTATTATTCCATTTTTAACTAAATCGGGTGGATTAGATTCTCCAAGAAAATTTCAGAGTTGTAAATAAATATGTCCTTTGTTGATAACTGGCCTTAGAGGTTAATGAGGTATAATGAACCTTGGTTGGTTCACATACTGTATAAATGACTGCATTCAGAAACACTAACTTAGATGTCACCTTTGGTTTACCCTTGTTCTGAGTGTAGGTACTTTCTATCTAAGGATTTATTTTCATGCAGAATTTCTTCCAAAGCATTACTGTTATAATCCATAACAGTGTGTTGCCTGTCAAAATTTGAAAGGCATGAATATGCCAGAATTATGTATAATAAATTTGCTGAAATATGTTGCAATTAATGTTATACACTAAATGATTCTTGTGTATATTCATTAATTTCTGTCAAACTATAGCCTTATAAAAGGGTTTTGTCATAAAAAATTATAATCCTGTGGAGGCATTCCACCATAAAGCAACTTAGTGGTGCAGCAGTGTCATGTTTGTCTCTCACTACTGAGACCCAGGATTGAGCCCCTGTTTTAGTTGGATTAGAAAAGTGTGTTGTCCAGTGTGACACAATAGAACATCACAGGTTTTCTATAGGTTCTTCAATTTCCTCCTATAGTTACTAACGTTGGGCCCATGGAGGATGGCTCTCACTGGACCTCAAGGTAGACCATTAAGTCATAACTGATAAAGATCCCCATTATAGATGTAAAAGTCAAATGGTCATTCAAATTCAGTATATTATCGGAAAATAATTTACAAAATACCTTTTAAATTTTTCACTTTCTTCTCACCAGTAAAGGCCAGGCTTCCTCTTGGAACTGTGTCTTATTTTGTGTTATAATAACTCATGTTTTTATTTTCTTCATTTCTTTCATATTCAGATTGATTGCTGCAATCATTATTACTGTCATTACAAAATAATTTTGTAACTTCTGGGTTATCATGGGTATAAAAAAGCAGAGAATAAAAATCACCAATAACAGAAGTCACTCAATATGAAGGACATGTTTCTGACCTGACACCCTCATCATGATCAACATTTTGCAGCCATTTTCCACGCTTGTGTGAATTAGCCATGATTACCTGATGGCAACACTGTTGTATAAAATCTTGGCAAGATCCCCCCCTCAATCACCACTACACACTCAGGTGCCAGCCCAGGAAATCCAACAGAGACCAGGGGATAGGCACAGCTCTGGTGATCCAGTTGCCATCGGGCATGTTGAAGCGAAGTTTTATGATTGGAGTCCCTTCTTAACCTCAACACTGGGTTGGGAAAAAATCCTAAATGTACAGTGAAACTTATTTAGTAGAATGGTGCAGGTTGTAGCGAAGTGGTGCAGTCCAAAGTAGGTTGAGTGCAGCTGTTGAAATTTGCACAATTTCAAATTTATTGGTCCTGGTCATTAATAGAAATAATTTTTTTCTCTAGGATATGCAAAAAAAATTGTTTTAAGTACAGGGCCCCCCCCCCCAAATTCGCGGATTTTTATTTTGCGGTACTCTATTATTCGCGGATGACACTCTGGATGTACACAAGAATGTCTGTGGGTAGTTTTAAAGTTGCCGGAATTTTCGCGGCTGGGACAGGGAGCCATTCATTCTAGAGACAATAATTTACTTTATCTGTATTGTAAACATGTGTGTGTGTGTGTGTAGACACACACACACATACACACACACCACCTGAGATCCCTAGTCCGAGAATTGCTGTTCGACACCACAACCGCATCCAGCCCATACGTGCACGAACTGATCGCTATAAGAACAGCCCAGTCCCAACCATTGTAAAAATTATCAATAACTTGTAATAAACCAGTGTATTCACTCCCAGTTAACACTACTCCTTGCACTGTCACTATGTTGAAATGAACTGTAGTTTGAGCTTTTCCCCATCTAGTTATTATATATCTTATTTGTGTCACTTATGTTACTTGTATATTATTTGTAATTCGAAACCCATTCCCCAAATATGTAACTGTATATTTTCAGCCTTCTGGCTGCCAAGCTCTTTCAATAAACCGTTTATTATTATTATTATTATTATTATTATTATTATTATTATTATTATTACACACACTTACAAATGAATAGGATTGGGAAAATTCTCTCACAATTAATCAGAAACAAATTTATTAAAAATGCGAGTCTACCCTCAAGTTCGTGCTTTATTACTTTTTTAATAAAGCCACGGTCTTGTGGGTAGACTGTCACATTTTTAATAAATTTGTTTCTGAATACAGTATTTGTGAGAGTATTTTCCCATTATTATTTTTTGTATGTGTTTTGTGTGTGTGTGTCTACACACACACTGACACACATATACAGTCGGCCCTTAACATACGGGGTTACGTAACAGAGATAGCCGTGGATGTTAAAAATCCGCGAATATGTGCTGCCCCCCCCCAAAAAAAACCTGGCCCCCCATGTCCTTATTTACCGTATATACCTGTGTGTAGTTCGAGTTTTTAAGACCAAATTATTTGGCAAAAAATTGGGGGTCGACCTCTAAAAGGGTAATAGTTTCGTTAGGTTGAAAAATATTTACCAGTAACTACCAGTAAAAAATGGAAAAGATGCACCAACACACCACCAGCTGTGAGTGTCGGTACAGTTGCCAGGGCAGATCTCTTGCGAGCTCAAAGTAGCCAAATCCATGGTATGGTAGCACAGGATGATGTAAAACAAAGTATTCATTTATTAAAGTTAATTTATAGATACTGGACATAAATTTTTGTTCATTACATTTGAAACATTAATCTTTGTTAATTAAATTTGAAACGAGAAAACTACGATACTGGATTTTCATTAAAATATTACATCACAAGTATATTTTACCTTAACTGTGACTGAATGAATATATTCTCGGAAATAAATATGGAAATGTAATATTTTTGCTGGAATGACGTACATATTATAGTGGGAAGTGGGATAAAATCATGACGAAAGACTTTCGCTTTCTTTCGTTGTTCAAAATATTTTACCGTAATCGCTTTTTGAATGGTTTTCAGTAAAAAAAACTGTTATACTCGTACTGTATTACAATAATATTCTATCCTATCATTAGCCTTATAATCCCACAACTGAAAACCATTCGAAAAGCGATTACGGTAACATCTTTTGAACGAAAGAAAGCGAAAGTCATTGCTTTTGTCACTTTCCACTGTAATACATACATCATTTCAGCAAAAATATTACATTTCCATGTTCTCAGAAATAAATGGTAGTTTTGTTGAAACGTAATGTACAGTATTTAACATTAAAATGCAAAAATAGCTATAAAAACAATTAATACACCCGTAATGTACTTGCTGGCATCTCCACTCGTCCCTGCTCCCGCCAGTCACCTCCTCCCTGCTCTATCCCTCCGCCTCCTCCACGTCATCACTACTGTTGTATGACAATAATGTTCTATCCTAATTGACTTGAATAAATACTACGATACCATATTTCTGAATATTTTCATTAAAATCCATCCAAATCATTTTCCTTGCCATCGTCTGCAGCACCAAACAGCTTCTCCCAGTCCTCTCCTTGAACAGGGCTAGAGGGTACGTGTTTTTCGAATCGTTTTCAATTAAAAAAATGTTACATCACACGTATATTTTACCTAAACTGCACCTGAATGAATATATTCTCGGAAATAAATAGTAATTTTGCTGAAACGTGATGTATTTCAATGTAAAATAGGATAAAATACATGACGAAAACAAAAGACTTCACCTAACCTTCCAATGTTCAAGAGATGTTACTCGTTTTTTTAATAGTTTTTGGTTAAAATACTGTTATATTACAATGATATTATATTCATACTGTGCTTGATATACTACATTCACAGAAATGAAATATTTTTGCTGAAATGACGTAAGTATTACAGTGGAATGTGGGATAAAATCGTGACGAAAACAATGACTTTCGCTTTCTTTCGTTCAAAAGATGTTACCGTAATCGCTTTTCGAATGGTTTTCAGTTAAAAAACTGTTGCATCACAAGTGAATTAGGATAGAATATTATTGTAATACAACAGTTTTTTAACTGAAAACCATTCGAAAAGCGATTACGGTAACATCTTTTGAGCGAAAGAAAGCGAGTCATTGCTTTCGTCACTTTCCAATGTAATACGTATGTCATTTCAGCAAAATATTACATTTCCATATTCTCAGAAATAAATAGTACTTTTGCTGAAACGTGATGTATTTCAATGTAAATTAGGATAAAATTCATGACGAAAACAAGAGACTTTACTTAACCTTCCGATGTTCAAGAGATGTTACTCGTTTTTTTAGTAGTTTTCGGTTAAAATACTTTTATATTAGTGATATTCTATTCATACTGTGCTTGATATAATACATTCACGGAAATGTAATATTTTTGCAACTACGGTGCTGATGTCAACACAAGTGTGGTTACTGCGAGACTGACTGAGTGAGGGAGAGCTATGCTTGTGTGTGTGAGGTTGCAGGAGCGGGCGGTGTCCCGTGTTCGGTGCCGCGCGCGATTTGAATGTACTTCAATTACTTCAATGTACAGAATATTCCTCCGGCAGGGCAATCCGCGTATTTACAAATCCGTGTATTATAAACCCGCGTATGTTAAGGGCCGACTGTACAGTATACTGTGTGGTATGAGATGTTTGTGTTCACACTCAGGATGGAATGGAGAAAGGAAACTCACAATGTGCTCTCTATATACATGTTGTATTGGATGTACAATGCAGCTTGGTGCTGGGAAGGCAGCATGGTTACAAGCGTGATGTAGAGAGAGCTGGTTGGTGAGGACGCTCAGAGAAGGACAGCTTGTGGGTCACCATGCTCGCCGGCGGGAGCGAGGACCGCCAGGCAGGCGGAGGAGCGAGGGCCGCCAGGCAGCGGAGGAGGAGCGAGGGCTGCCAGGCAGCGGAGGAGGAGCGAGGGCCGCCAGGCAGCGGCGGAGGAGGAGGTGTTGCTGGCTGCGGCTGTAGGTAGAAAGAGGGAGATCACCACGAGGTCAGGTCTTAAATAGCGGGGGTTGGCGTGGCTTAGTAGTTGACCCCCGCTCCGTGATGTATGGTGGCGCTGGTTGACCTAGACCATGAGGCATACACTGGGGAATTGGTGGGGTCGGCTACTCAGCGACAAACAGCGTTTGTAGGGGAGAAATCCACTACAATACAATGCAGTACAGGTAAATGAAATAATTGTCCTAAGGGCAAACACATAAAGGTAATATACACTACTTTGTACAAAAATAAAAATATATTAACCCCCCGGCCAGCAAATGTTATTTACGGATTTGGTGATTCGCGGCCATTTTGAGAACCTAACCCCCTCCCTCGCAAATTTGGGGCTCCCCCGTATTTGGATAGGGAACATTTGATGGATTAGCTGATGTTGGATCATGAATCGTTTCATATTGGTACATAATCTAATTTGTTTTTCAGGTGGCGTCTTTTCTTTGATGAACGTGAACGTTGGGAGAATCCCCTCATGGGGTGGTCATCGACAGCAGATCCTCTCTCCAATATTCAGGTGAGCTATTATGAAATTTTACTCAAGGTCATTGGTGACTTGTATACCATGTGAAGAACTACATTCATTATTGTATTTTCAAGTACTGTACACCCACCTCTCGTTTTACGCGAGGGTTATGTTCTTGAAATCACCGCTTAATTCAAAACCGCTTAAATTAAACATAATTTTCCCATAAGAATATATGTAAATGGTACAGGTGAGGGGAACCATCATATACCATATAGGGTATGAGCAGTGCTCTCACTTCAACCAAGCACTCGGTCAACCTCCGAAACAAGCTCTCCTCTCTGACTCTCTGATGCGGGGGATCACATTTAATTTCACGTCCATTGCAATTGTTTTTAATGCCTTTTTAGCATTAGGCGCCCCAGAGGAGGCAGATGGACATTTTCCAGACATGCTCATTGTGGAAAACAGCATTTAACACTAAAAAGGTCCTTCATAAACACACAATGCAAATGAGAGCACAGAGAAAAAGTAGTGCTGGTGTGAACTGAGTAAGCGATATGTGGGAAGCTTGTTTGACGTCGTCATAGTTATTGTACAGAATACTTCATTATCTTCATCATTACTAGTACGGTAATAATCTTTATTATTACATTATTATAATGATAATTGTTATTATTAATAATAATATTAAAATTGTTGATATTGATATGACTGCAACTTTATAGTAATAACTTACAAGCCCTTCACCAGGCATCACACGCGACTCCACTGCCAGGCGAATATGCGTGGCAAGTTTAAGCTGTCTTGAACGTGTTATTTAAAAAATTTAGGGGCACGTAAATTAGCTTTTGGTATTAATTGAACAATTTCATTATTCCAAAACGCTTAAATCAAACGCGCATAAAATGCGAGTTACCTGTACAGTATATTATATTGATGGTTAGTCAACTCGTGTCCAGACTGTTATTAGTATTTTACACTGAATCATAAATTTATTAATCTATCAATATAACCAAACCCAGGCTAATTAAACCTACTGTAAGTTCAACCATAAAATTTCAGGAATTACTGTACTATACTGTACTGTCTTTGATGATTTAATTCTATTGCTAACTGCCTTCATAGTCATCACATTATTATTTTGTGATTTGTCACAAATTTTTTGTATGTTATAGATCAAGATACTTTATATAGGAAAATAATTGCTCTTATAGATTCAGATTTACTATTCCCAAATAATAATACAGTAAACCCTCGAAGATCCGGACCCGGTAAGTCCGGATTTTGGAAGATTTGGACAAAAAATTTGGAGGTTCTGGGCTAAGAAGCCTCCCTAAGAAACTTTCCCAAAACAGGGTGAAGGTAGTTTTAGGCTTAAAGTTTGTATCTTATAAAATATCAGACTAAACTTAGCAGAATATAACTTGCATTGCTGGAATCCTTGCAAGATAGCGAATAATTTGAGTACTGTATACACATCATATAGTTTGCAAAAAGAGATAAAAATTTTAGTCCTTTAGTGTTGTACATTTGAGTACAGAGTACTGTACAGTAATATGTTGTTCAAAATTATAGCTTTTTCACAGGAAAAAGTCTGTATAACTAACCCCAGTAGTCAGGATAATGTGTACTGTATTTTGGGTGTTTTTTATGTAATTATTTATCATTTTTATATATTTAGTACCTTTGCCGGAAGATTCGGACAATTGTTTTTTCAGACTGGTGGTCCCCCTTTTAGTCCAGATCTTCGAGGGTTCACTGTAATATTATAAAATTGATGCCTTAATGTAGATGTGAATAGATATGTATCAAAAACTTACATAATCACATAATTCTGGGAATTTTCTTTAATTTCTGTCATACCTAACTAGTGGCAGATTTCCTTCATACTATTTTCAGGCATTGGTTTTGGGTGTATGATACTAGATGGTTATAACTAAAATGAATTGGAGAAGGGGAATGCACTCCCTCCCTCTCAGTATAGAAAAAGGGCACCCCTTCCATCTATATATCTACAGTACTTAGCTATGTGCATACCTTGTATATGTTGCCAACATGCTGTATGACCCATGCATCTTTCTTGGCATTGTTTACTTTGGAAATTCCTCTGTCCTTGAAATGTTGGCTTTTCCCTTGAGTACTTTTGTTAGGTTTATTTTTCTTTAACAGCCAAATGTGACAGTTACTACAGTAATTTTGCTTATGAAGTAACTCAAAACATTTAAATAAATACCATTAGTTGTTAGAGTTGATGCTGCTGATTGTGTGATCAGAAGAGATGTGGAGATTGTGGTATCAATAGTGTACCGTACAGGGTATATGAAGGGGTTGTGTTCCTGGAAATCCATTCAATGAGTAAAAAAAAAATACATGTATCCTTCGCTTAACGAACATTTGAGATGCAAAAATTTGCTTATGTAAATTTCTTAAATTAACCCCTCTTTATCATTTAACAAAGGCTTTCCCTGCTTATTTGAATTTTGGTCCAAGCAAAAATTAAAATCACGTGCCCCGGGGAGTCAGCTTGGGCGGCCACATCCCCTTAGCCCTCTCCCTACTAGGTTGAGGTGTGAGCTACAGTATGTTAAGGTTATTTTTCAACTTGTAACTTAGGGTAGATGTGCAAAACTTTCATAAATATATTTTTTTATTCAGTTACATGTACTCGGTCAAAAAATTAACTTTCAGGAGGGGCCCGATGAATTTGGAACTGAGCGCTTGTGTTGTCTTGCTAGGGTTGGTAGGTGTGATTGTGAGACATTTCCTACTTATTATGGTAGGCCTAATTTAATTATTTTATTCAAAATATAAAATTAGTTTGTTGCAATGTGATTGGTGAATAATAGTATGCCTGATGGTGATGGGCCTTTATCAAAAACATTTGTTCGTGGTGTCATTTTGTTTCGCACAAGAATTGTAAATATAGTTTTTTTACAGAGTGTACACACAATCCTACATACAGAATGAGCCCCCCAAAAAAATTAACATAAGGTCAAAAACATAAAAAGAAATAAACATTTCCTGGTGAGCCAGCAAGAGTAAGCAGGCTGAGCAAGCGAGTTATGTTATGGCTTATTTTTCAACGTATAATTTCAGGTAGATAAACTTATGTTTTTTATTTATTTTTTTACACACAATCCTACATACATCATGTGCAAAAAAGTAAAAAAATAGCTGTCATAAATAAAAAAACATAAGGGAATAAACATTTCTTCGTGTGCGAGAGTGGGAAGGGGAAGCAGAGTGAGAGCCCCATTGCTAAGGGTCAGCAGAGGCAGCTTCCTAGCTGGGGTGCATTGCTATGGTGTGGTTTGAGGCCACACAGCCAGCATCTATGCAAATGGCAGTTGTGTTACTTTCATTTAACTTTACCTTAATGGTTTTAGCTGCAATTATCATTTAGGTAAGTTTTTTATAAATATTTTTAATGTGTTAGGTATATAGTATATAGTACTGTAGTTGTGTACTATTTATCACTAGTTAGGTAGATATTTTTGTTGTTCATGAACCGATTTCATGTTTTTGAGTTATGATATTGAGTTTTTCTTGTCATTGGGGAACTGAACCCCATTTTCCCCATATGTTCTGTTATTCAAGTTACTATATCAAAATTCACTTAAAGAATGGTTTTTCAGGAACCAAACCCATTCGTTAAGTGAGGAATACCTCTAGTAGGACTCATTTATTATTGGGGGTTATGTTCCAGTGATGGAAAATGTTGGTCAACTAGGGTTTTCACATAAAATTCACCACAATACATCTTGTAAATTATAATAAAGAAAAAATACATTGAAAATAATGAACATTATACATGTACAATAGGGCATAAATGTGTGTTTGCACATCCTGTGTGGCCATCTTGACCACGTGACAGCTAAAAGTTTTTATTTAACCCTTAAATGATGGTAAGGTTTATAAGTAGACTATTTGCTCTGATGGGGAAAGATGGTTTAAAAAAATGGGTAAAAATATAAAATTTTCATAGGAAAAGGAAAAGATTTGTTCATTGAATAATGTAAAGTGTTGTAATCAGGTTTACTATATGCCTAATGAGAGCCACAAACATTGTGAGGGAAGATACTGAGTGTGTGACCAGGTGGGAGGGGATCGGGGCGTTGCCGTGCACTCCAGCTTTGGACCTGTATTGATTCATTATTATATTTTAGTATGGTCAGCCTCTTATGGTTTATGATTCATCATAAATAATAAAGCCTTCCACAATAGAAAAATACTACTGTGTACAGTCTATGATTTGTAATTTAACCTGATAATAAAAGGATAAGATGTATCAAAAGGTATCACTTCCCCAAGATAAGATGAAAATTAAAAAAACAATCATAATATTCATTTTATAATAATGGAGACTGAGACAATAGTGCTGGGTTTATGAGGAATGTGTATTTGAGTTGTGACAATGCTGTCGGTACCTGTCCATGTACCATACTTTCCAAAATTAGATGTCTTCAGATGGTTGTATATTTTCTAGGATTATCATAAAGAATGTGTTTATGGGCATGGGGCATTAACATGGTAATGGCAAAAAACAAGCAAAATTTCATTCATGGTGGTGTACCATTGTTTTGTCACAATGATTTTTGCAGTCCAAATCATTGTCACTAGTACTGTAGTCTCTTGCACCATGAACTCCTCATGCATGTGTTAGTGATACAAACCTACCCGGTACACCAGCAATACATGGAGAAGCATTTCTACCTTGCTTTTCTCATCACACTCCTCCTGGTCTGTTAAGCACTTCTCCTATACTGATGACTAGTTCATCCATGTCACTTTTGCTGATACTCTCACAAACTCTCATTTCTGAATTCACTCAACAAATCTACCAGTTCTCTGTCACCCTCACTCTCTGATTCCCATAATATTTAATAGTACAGTACTTATTTTTCTGGGTGTCAAGGCAACACTACTGTACTGTGGCAATAAGTCTTTGCACACAATGCATCACTGGAAATGCCAGATACTTTTTCTATGATGACAAAAAGGGCTACTGGTGCAGGGCGGGAACATATTGGAAGAGGAAAAGTTGCCACGAGTCACAATAATTCGCTAAAACAGAGTTCTTGCGCCAAATCTTAAAAATTGTCACAAAAATCTCCCGATTATACAGATGATCACCATCGTTGTAAGAAAGGGTACTCATCATCTGATTACAATTTCCATTGTTTAAGGGGCAAAGAAAAACGGTGTCAAAATGTGATAGTTATTTGACAATCGAATGTTTTCTTTCATATAAAGAAAAAGAAGTCAAACTATCTTTTTAAATAATTTTCCTTCATCGAGCATACAGTATGGATATCAAGGAACACCTTTATACTTTACATTGAAGTGTAGAAAAAGATAACTAGGCATAATAAGGGATATGGTAGACTTTGGCAATGAAAATTTTTTTAACATAAGGTGAATTGCTATATGTTGAGTTTCAACAGCTTATTTACAAAAATAAATAAAAATTAAGTTTATTTTGTTGTATTTCAGGTTGACTTTTCCTCTCAGGAAGATGCCATAGCATTTTGTGACAAGAATGGGTGGGAGTGGACAGTTGTAGATCCCCCTGTTAAACCTCCACGAGTCAAAAACTATGGAGCGAACTTTTCGTGGAACAAGAGAACTCGGCGGTCTACAAAATAACTTGTACATTTGTATTTTTGTTCAATCTATATTTCTCTGCTGTATCCTGTGGTGCAAGATCAACATGAATTGTAGTACCTAGTGTAAATGGACCTACTGCTTGGTGTGGTAAATTTCCTGTTAAGAAGATTACGTCTGTGGAGTAGAAAAATTATGATATTTATTTTCAAACATATTTATATCTGAAAAATACTTGCCATATTTGAGGGATCACGAGTACACCATTCCTGAGGTGTAGAACCATTCTGCCAAGAGATTCATAAGGGAGAATGAAATACTAACCAAAACTCCAGCTGGTAAGTCATACATCATGAGACTTGTCTTAAATTTTTGTAGTTTGTTGATGTGCGAGTGATTTCAGAGGTTATTGTTCATATCACTGCTTGACAAAGACATCCTTAGTGTTTGGACTTGGGTTTACACAGTTGTACATAATTATGAAATAAAATCTTAAACTGGATCTATTTTGTTTCATAGTAGATCCTCTCAATATTTTTAATTCATATACCTTTTTTTTCTATAGCACTGCCATTCATGGAAACTTAAGGTTAGGTTACTACTGAAGTTAACCACAAATGAAGTGTGAGATAAGTGCAAATTATTATGGGGTCTGCTTTTAAACTTTCATCTACCTTGAACATGGACATTAAACTTCAATCTGTATGGATATTGAACCCAAACATTTATATGCCTATTGAACCACAAACATCGTTATAAATATTGAACATGAATTAATGACATTAAACACCTGTAAGAATACCTTCCTATCCACAAAACCTCATTCCTGAGAGGTCACTTGTGAGGTGGCGACCAAGACAGAAAGCCTCTAGGCTGCCCTATTACAGTAGGCCCTCCAAATTCATGGGGGTTAGGTTCTCAAACAGGCCGCAAGTTGCCAAATCCGCAAATAACATTTGCTGACGGCCGGTATTGTATTGTATATGTGTGTGTAGACACACACACACAAAACATACAAATAAATAATAATTGGAAAATACTCTCACAAATAATCAGGAACAAATTTATTACAATGTGAGTCTACCCTCAAGTCCGACCTTTATTAATAAAGCACAGACTTGAGGGTAGACTCACTTTTTAATAAATTTGTTTCTGATTGTTTATATGAATTGTATTGTATATACTGTATGTGTGTGCATGTGTGTAGACATGATGATGATACTCCCCATCCTTTCAATCGCCATTACCTTCCTTCCTCATATTGTTATCTCTCTAATTACACTCTATTGCATCATTTCTATTTAACACCACTCCCAAATATTATAAATCTCTAACCTCCTCCACTATTTGATTCTTCATTATCATCATTTTATGGCCATTTTCCATGTTTCTATGAGTAATTTTTACTTTTTAATTTGCTAGTTATTCTATTGTGCATTGATAACAAAAATCAGTTATGTCATGCTCTTCTCAATAATGATAGCTTGCTGTAATTTTTTTAAGTTTTCAGTGATTAGCTACAGTTTCTCTTGTATCAAATAATCTCTCAAGGTGATTCACCACCTTTTGCAGATCGTGTTTTCTTATCATAAAATGTATCACTTGGTACACCCTATCTTACGTCTTTTCAATATCCATAATCACTCGATATACAATGGCGTATTTTTGTGAACATTCTTGCAGAAAATATTTGGTCTAAGCAACCTCAACCTCCTTTAAATCCTTCCTCTTTATCACTTATCCAACTCTGCCATTTTCTTCCCCATGTCAGTTACAGCCCTGCCATATACTCAGTGGACTGATTTTTCTATCATTTTTACAATCCTCGTCACTACTGTACCTCTTTATACAAGGGTGTTAGTGACCTTTGATCATTTCTTTGGTAGTTTTCCTGCTTCTCATGCCAACATGCAGGCTCTAAGTTGGAAGCTTATTATACTCTCCTTTTTATATTGCAATGTCCTATTAAAGGCTTTTTTTCTTCTTATTTATAGATAGATTTATAATGAAACTTTGATGCATTAGTATAAGGACTTAATGCACCTAACAGTGTTTTTATTTAAATTTAAATGAATTTGGCCAATTAGTTCATTTTTTATT
The DNA here is from genome assembly GCF_018991925.1 of Homarus americanus. Taxonomy (NCBI): domain Eukaryota; kingdom Metazoa; phylum Arthropoda; class Malacostraca; order Decapoda; family Nephropidae; genus Homarus; species Homarus americanus. Next base: position 2,696,457 of record NW_024723050.1, on the reverse strand, counting down.
TTTTTTTTTTTATGTTGTCATTTATGAAAGTTATTTGTGCCTTTGACCAAGTAAAGAACATGGGCTATTGATAGTTTGTTATTTTTACTAAGAAATCATACCAATTCAGTGATGGAAAAAAGGGGGATGGGACATTTTTTCTTCGTCAGCAATTTCTATTTTTTAAGTAATTTATAGAGAAGCACAATTTTGAGTTATACAGTATAACTTTGGAGATTCATCTGCTCTGGTACCTGGTTCACTTATGTTTTTGCAATATATTCTGTGCACACTCAACACTGTAAGCACTAGAGTCACCATCTCCAACAAAAGTGGTGTTTTGGAGGTGGTGCCAATTTGACCAATTCCACAGTCTAACAGCTGCTTCTGTCTCCATTGCTCCGGAATGTCCCTTGAAATTCTTGGTACAGGCGGTTGAGTGACCCTGCTTCCAGGTGTCAAAGTTGGCAAAGAGCTTGTTTTGCTGAGCACTTAAAAATCCACAGGTATCCTCGTGTTCACCTCAGTGACAATCCTGATACTGATGCGACTCATACCCCTTTGTCATCTATGTCCCATTAAATGTGACATCAATGTCAGGGCAGGATGCACTAACGCCTGACTTAAGTCTGCCGCGACAGCTCACTTAGCTCAAAATATCAAGTGAGGGCTAAGTGAAAACTTACGTTTGCATGCTGAAAGCAAACTTACAGTTGTCGAATACACTGGATAGCTTCAAACATAGGTTGGATGGATATATGAGCAATAGGGGTTGGGTGTAAATGGGACTAGCCAGTATAGGCCAATGGGCCCACTGCAGTTTCCTCCATTCTTATATTTTTATGTGACTAAGACTGTATTCTGCCACGTCAGTTGACATCCGTCAACCAATCAGTGCACGTTACAGATATTTTTCTGTCCCTTCAACCAATCACAGAGAAGATGCTATGATGCAATAGCATAACACTTGAAATGCACATGGAAGACCACATGCTACGGCCACACAGTATTAGCTGCAAATCAACAAAATCACAACTGAAGTTTATTTATTCCTTTACTTTATTCAGGTATTTGTTTACTTTCTCTGCTTTATTCTGTAATTATATTTATTATTTCTATTTCTACTTTCAATCAATCATATTCTGCTCTTTCTTTATTAATTTTTCTTTAATTGTTTCTCTTTCTTTCTTTGTACTTAAAGAAAGGTACAGGAGAAGCTTGGTGTGTGAGTGGGAGAGTGACTGTTACCCTCCTGACTTAAGTGTAAACAAAAGAAGTTGGCGGAGGTACTGTAGCGTACTGTATGTGGCCAGTTGTCAATTCTCTTTAGTTGTCTATTTTCTCTTTGTATGGGCACACAAACGTACGTACATGTAGATATCTCACACTCAGGAATGAGGTAGAATAGAAACTCTCAATGCACTTTCTGTACATATATTGTTGTACAGTGCAATGCTTAGGAGTGACTAGGTGACGAGTAGCTTGCTCAGAGGTCCTGTAGGGCGAGGAGGTTTCTGAGGAAGCTGGGTGGTGAGGAGCTGTGAGAAATGTTGCTGGTCCGGTAGCCTAGTGTAGAATGAGTTTCCCGGTCAGCCGGGTCCATATTTATGTGATTTAGGAAACTCAGGATATGAGGTGCTCGTAGCGCGAGGGCCAATCATGGCAGCTTAAGCGTAAGGTGTGAAACGCTCTGATCCTAAGCTGGAGGTTGAAGGTCAAGACTAGGTCGGCGATTGTACCCCTACGTCCACTGCATAGACCTAGTCTCTCGGTGTAGCTGGCTGTACGCTGATTGGCTGGTAGGCGCGCGGCCGGAGCTCAGTTGGGAGTTGTAGGGGAGAGGATCCACTACAATACAAAGCACAAATCATTCATATTTTATTTTAAAGAAATATAGCAAAGCAGCGTGTGGTGATTAATGGCACGAAATCATCATCCGTGCCTGTCACAAGCGGGGTACCACAGGGCAGTGTATTGGGCCCGCTGTTGTTTGTTTGTTTCATAAATGACATGCCTGACGTTGTACACTTCTCCATACAAATGATTGCCGATGACGGCAAGTTATTTTGGGAAATCAAGAACCAAGCAAACTGTGAAGAGCTACAGAAGGATCTCTGTGGGCTCCAAGAATGATCGAAGAAATGGCTGCTGAGATTCAATGTCACGAAGTGTAAGAGGATGCACCTGGGACGTACCAACGGTAAGGAGGCGTATCATATGTCCCAACGGATTGAAGAAACTGCAATATTTGAGACTGAATGTGAGAAGGACCTTGGGTGTGTATGTTGACAATGAGCTGAAGTTCTCGGGACTTGCGAGAAGAAGGTAAATCAGGCAAATAAATTATTGGGTCTTATAAGAAAGTCGTTCAGATATCTAGAGGGTACTTCCCTCGTAACGATCTTCAAGAGTGAAGTGCTTCCCCATCTGGAGCACTGTTACCCCATCTGGTCCCCGAGATATGCTAGGGACTGTCAGTTGGTTGAAAATGTTCAAAGGAGGGCCATCAGACTGGTGCCTGCACTTCGGCACCTCAGCTACACTGAGAGATTGGAGCGCCTGAACTTGCCTAGCTTATACTACAGGCCGGCAAGGGGTGACCTAATTGAGGTGTATAAGCACCTCAAGGGGACCCACTCAGTCGAGTGTCCTTACTTGGAACTGGCGGACGCTCGCCCCACAAGGGGTCACAGCTCAAGATTGAAGAAGCCACAAGTCCGGAAAACTGTGAGGGCAAACTTTTTAGGAGTGAGAGTTGTGAACTCTTGGAACAATCTGCCAGAAAGTGTTGTGACGGCACCGAGTGTGAGCTCTTTCAAGACCAGACTTGACCAACACTGGACCAGGTTCAGGTACATTCAGTAGCCGGTGCATGCCCAGTGCCTTCCAACAGTGCGTAACGGAGACGTGACCAATCGCCCAAGCGGCAAACGAGCTGATCTGGGGTGAAGAGAATAAAAGCAAACTTAAAAAAAAAAGAATGAGTTGAATTGTTAAAAAGAATTCGTTGAAAATGTTTTACCTTATAATATATGAAATTCACAGCACATATTTAGAACTCAAAGGAAAAGAGAATGAAGGAACATAATTATTATGTACCATACAATCTAAATTCTAAATGGAGGTCTGAAATGAGGAATATTATTTAGTATTTAGATGATATAAAGGGTCTAAGGTAATTTTTTTTAAAGGGAGCTTTGCTTTACATATCCTTTGTGAGTGGAGGAAGATGGTAAATGTATGTTATCATTAAATGAACATTATGGAATTTCCTAGGCAGTAAAATTCACAAATTCACTGCTCCTGGTTCCAATGCATAGAAAGTAAAGTAATTACACCAATAAATACATTAAAACATGTGATTATATATTATATTATAATTAAGGAAAGTTTTTTGCATTGCAATTTACAAATACCGAACTTAAAGTGGATGCTACACAGTGTTATGTCTCTTACACTGGTGATCTCTGAGCAGTTAACCCAAACATAAACAAATCAGACGGGAGTCGTCAGGAAACGACGATTATTACAATTGGTTGCTTGAAATACAGGCATACTTTAATAATCTGGTAAGACTGAAAGAAGCAAGGATTCGGTAGAGGAAATGTATGAATATACACACACAAAAAAAGTGTGTGTCCAAAATTTTTACAGGTGGTCACGCTAAATGACACGATAACTAATGTGGTTCTCTTGGCTTCCAGCTAACTAGAAGGTGCCTGTCTGGTGAGAAGCTTCAAGCTTTCAAGAGCAAAGTGTTCCTCATCTTGTGTTGCATAAGTAATTTCCCACAAGATTTAGTACTGAGATAATGGTGTTATGGTATCTGAAATGAGCAGCTGTATATTTATAAAGTGAAGCCTCAATGAACTCTTCACTCCGGATATGGTAATGAAGGTTTTATATATGGTGTTTCTCCCATAAAGTGAGACTCAAAAACTGAAGGTGGTAAAAAATTGGAAAAAATATGAAAATCACATTTTTATTTTCTTGTTGCATTGCAAAACTTATTGATGACATGTTGGTGAACAGAAGGAAGAGAAGAAGATGCATCTTCTGGAGTGTTGTGGTGGGAAGTTTAGTGACAGTGTTCATCGTGGTCATTGTAAGAGACACTCTCTTTGCTTCTAAATTTATTTGTTCTACGGATGATATCATCAATAATCACATCACTGAACTGGTAAGCCAATGTTACAAAATTTAGTCTACGTAAAGATGTCAAATTCTTCTTTTAAATAATTTAGGCAGTAAATTTATAATAGTTCACACAACTCTGTTATAAAGCCAAAACTATGTTTTTCTAGTGTATTTTTGTGTTTTGATTGGTTCTGACCTTGATTTCCTTTGGAAATTGCCTTTTTTTTAGTTATTGCCCCCTTCTACCACTAACAAGATAGGGGATCTTGTTGGGAACCGGAGTTTTGGGTGGGGCGTTTTCTGACAAAAATCATGGCCAAGTGAATACAAAATACACCAAAAAACACAAGAAAAAACGTTGAAACCTAACCCTTTTTTGGATGCAGTAACCTAACTTAACCTAACCTGACCTGACCTATCCTATCCTAACCTGACCTAACCTAACCTAACCTAACCTAACCTAACCTAACTTAACTCACGCTGTTTTTATATAACCAGACTCTCACCATATGAGGGAATCACTATTATTTCTTACCTTGATCCAAATTAGAATCTTTACTGAGGTCGGGAGAACACCACAAGAACTAAAAAATGCTATTGCTTATTCATTTTTTTTCCCCAAATGTGCAATTAACTCCATATAATTGAAGTGACACCCATTGCAGACTTCCATGGTCGGAAATGAATTTGAATTTCGAAGCATGAGAGACCCAAAAATCACAAAATACTGTAAATTCTTAAAGCAGAAACCACAATTAATTTTAATTGGTGGCAAAAAAAAAAAACGCTTTTGATTGGCCGTGTGATGTGTACGGGAGGTCGGGTAGGCAAAAATGGCTGAAGATTAATGGAATTAAATAGAGAAAGATTTGGCATGCGTTATCTCCGTTATTATAAGTTTCCGACGGTAATGTAATAGAAGAAAATTATCTTAAAATTAGACGTCTTTTTCGAATATGATAAAAGATTAGGAATGTTGTGTGAACTACTATAAAAATATCATTTAGGCTGTACTGGTTACACAAGACACAGACAAATGTAAACAGAATTAGTTTTTAAAGTTGCTGGGAAACTGATTGGCCCTTGTATTTTTTTTTTATTAAAACAGTTTGTAATTATCACAGAATATTATCCTGTACAGTACAGTACCACTAAATTACAGTACCTGTACAATACAGTATATGAGTTGGTGTCTGCTGATATTAAGACTGATCATTATGCAAAAAAAAAAAAGAAAAAAAAATCTAAATTCCTGAAAAAAAACATTACAGTACAGTATGTTGATACTATTGACTTGTAGTATGCACATGTAGTTTGTACGGTACTATAGTTTAACCAATGTTTCAGATTTTATTAGATTTTTAATTCATCTGCACAACAAAATAAGTTAGAATTTTATTTATTAAAAACAAATCAAGCTCTAATCCTAATATTTTTACGGTTGACTTGGCAGAATCAGTGTTATAATATTTTTATTGTGATATAATATTCCCTGGTTTGGGGAGGACTTAGCAGATTTAAAATGCAATGCAGGTGATTTCATGGTCCCTAGTTACTTGTCAGAGTATGATATACAGTCAGTCCTCGACTTACGACGGGGTTCCGGACCAACGACCAGGTTGTAAGTCGAAAATGCGAAAATAATACATAGAAAATCTTAAATGAAATACGGTACAGTAAAAGTAATCAATAATGAAAAATGAATAAATTGTTACTGTGCACTTACCTTTAATGTAGTCAGCTGAATGCATACGGGACCTCAATAATTTTTAATTAAACAGGGAGACTACATTAATTGGATGAAGCCGAGGAGGAGACAGGGCTGGGTGGGTCATCAATTTCGCTTTCTTCAGACAGGTTAACATACTTGCTTGTTGAAGGTATTGGATCATCTTTAGGGAGTGAAGAGGCAGCAGTGGTGGGGTGTGAGGAGACAGCAGTGGGGTACTTCTTAAAAAATATTTCCAAATTAGAATGCACAGTTTGCCTTTTCTTTTCATTGTAAATCTCTCTGTAGCAAGCAAGTGCATCTTGGATCATTCTGTCAACTTTTGCAAAACGCTCAACATTTTGATACATTTCGTCAAACATTTGAAGCCCCTTATTAATAGTAGCAAATGCCTCTGCCATTTGTTTCACTGAAAACTTTTTGGGGGGTGCAGGTTCTTCTTCTACATTTTGTCTCTCTTCTTCCTCTGCAATTTTCTGTGCATCCAGTTCAATAAGATCCTTGTTACTTAGCTCTTCTGCTACACTTTCAACCAACTGTTCAACATCTTCATTATCAATTTCTATCTCCAGATGTTTACCCAACTCCACTATCTTGTTACTAATCTCAGAAATTGCTTCGTCTTCATTAAATCCTTTGAAACTGTTCACATTTCTTTTCAGGACTTTTTTCCATATTTCATTCATGCACTGACCTAAGAACATAAGAACATAAGAATGGAGGAAACTGCAGTGGGCCTATTGGCCCATACTGGGCAGTCCCGTTTACACCCAACCCCTGTTGCTCATATAAGCATCCAACCTATGTTTGAAGCTATTCAGCATATTCGAGTTAATGATGATATTTGGTAACTTGTTCCATTCATCCACTACTCTGTTTCCAAACCAGTGTTTACCTATTTCACGCCTAAATCTAAATTTGTCTAATTTAAAACCATTGTTACGAGTTCGCTCCTGGTTGGATAGTTTGAGTAACTTTGTAATATCCCCTTTGTTTAGCCCTGCCTTCCACTTATACACCTCTATCAGGTTGCCCCTCGCTCTACGTCTCTCGAGGGAGTGCAAATTAAGATGCTTTAACATGTCTCTATACTCAAGGTTCCTAATGCCCGGGATTAGTCTTGTCATTCTCCTCTGAATTCTTTCCAAGGATTTTATATCCATTCTGTAATACGGTGACCAGAACTGAACTGCGTAATCCAGGTGTGGTCTCACAAGAGCAAGATACAGTTTTAGGATGACCTCGCTAGTCTTGTAACTAACACTCCTTTGTATGAACCCAAGTACTTTATTAGCCTTGTTACGAGCAAAAACACATTGTTTACTTGGCTTAAGGTTACTACTTATCATTACTCCTAAATCTCTCTCGCAGCCGGATTTCTCTATGGCATCGTTGTTCATCTGGTATCTGGTTTCCCTGTTTACATCTCCTATACTGAGTACTTTACATTTGTCCACGTTGAATTTCATCTGCCATTTTTCAGACCATTCGAAAAATTTGTTTAGATCTTCCTGTAGTTTTGTGGAGTCCTCCTCAGATTTAATAACGCGTCCTATTTTAGTGTCATTAGCAAATTTGCTTATGTTGCTGTCTATGCCGATATCTATGTCGTTTATGTATATAATAAATAATAATGGTCCAAGTACTGAGCCTTGGGGAACTCCACTTCTGAAGTTGCTCCAATGGGATTTAGTGCTATTAATGCTCACTCGCTGTTTCCTGTCTTGTAACCACGCCCTAATCCATTTAAGGATCTTACCTTTGATGCCATGTGCTTCTACCTTTCTAATTAGTCTTTCGTGGGGGACTCTGTCGAAGGCTTTGCTAAAGTCTAGATATACCACATCATAATTGTGCCCCTCGTCCACCAATTCGAAAACTGATGAAAAGAATGTTAATAGATTAGTTAGACATGAACGTCCGCTTGTGAAGCCATGCTGGGAATCATTGATCAATCGGTGCTTCTCCAGGTGATTTCGAATAGAGTTTGAGATGATTGCTTCCAGTAATTTGCCGACTATTGATGTTAGACTGATTGGGCGGTAGTTAGAGGATAGTGATCTATCCCCCTTCTTGAAAATCGGTATTACATTCGCTATCCTCCAGGATTCTGGTACTACACCTGTTTTTAAGGACATGTTAAACAACTTTGCTAAGGGCATACTAAGCTCTTCCTTACATTCCTTTAATACTTTGGCAAATATCTCATCAGGACCTGGTGACTTATTTGGCTTTAGTTTGTCTATTTGCTTACTAACATCATTACTAGTCACTGCTATCTCGCTTAATTTGTTTTCTTCACTATCTCTGAATAGAGTCGGTGCCTCGGGTATCATGTTTAAATTTTCGGTGGTGAAAGCTATGTTCTTTATACATTTCAAAATGTTGTAATCCTTCCAAAACTCTCTGAGCGTTTTCGCACCTTCAGTAGCAGCAACAGCCTGAGTGAAGGTCGTACGTAAATAATATGCCTTAAAAGCAATAATAGCACCTTGATCCATGGGTTGGATGATAGAGGTAGTGTTAGGTGGAATGTAGACCACCTTAACATCAGGGTGCAGGTCGTTCAGGTGTAGTGGGTGTCCCAAAGCATTATCTAAAATTAATAAAATCTTGAACACAACCCCTTGTTGCAGACAATACTCCTTGGCTCGTGGAATGAAACAAGTCATGAACCAATCCTCAAACAGTACTAGGGTCATCCTTGCTTTCTTATTACTCTGTACTGTGATAAAACACTGGCAATGTGTGCTTGCTGACATTTTTAAAAGCCTTGGGTTCTCTGAATGATATATCATGAAGGGTTTTACCTTGAAACCAGCTACATTCCCCTCAACAGAAGTGTGATTCGGTCCTTTAATGCCTTGAATCCTGGCATGGTTTTCTCTTCTTTGTGAATGTATGTCCGTTCTGGCATGCACTTCCAGAATAAGCCAGTTTCATCCACATTAAGTATTTGCTCAGGCAAATAATTTCCCTCCACGATGACACGATCTAGCTCCTCCTTAAAAGCTTCGGCAGCACCCACATCAGCACTTGCTGCCTCTCCACTCACCTTTACACTGTGCAAACTGTAACGGTTCTTAAACCTTTGGAACCACCCATGACTTGCTGTGAAGTTTTGGTTGCACTCATCTCCTGCCTGCTCGTTCAGGCTTTTGAAGAGGCTTCTTGCCTTAGCCTGTATGGTTAGAAGGCTTAAGGGTACACGCTTTTGCAGCTGATCTTCCATCCACATCACAAGTAGTTTTTCCATCTCATGAAGAGAACCTTGTCTTTTTTTTTTTTTTTTGTTCCCTTTATAGGTGCTGATCCTTTCACTACCTCACGAATTCGTCCCTTGCCCTTCAAAATTGTTGATATCGTCGAGTGAGAGAAGCCTAGGTCGCATGAAATGGTTGCTACCGTTTTTCCATTTTCATATTGCATTATTATTTTCATTTTCATCTCAAAAGTAATTGACTGTCTCTTTTTCTTCTGAGCATTACCAGAACTCTTACTTTTACGCTTGCCAGTCATTTTAAAGGGAATTAAAAAAAAAATTTGTCAGTACACAGCGTGCTGTACACCACGAGACGGCCCAGCCCATGCCACGCAGTCATACGGGACGGAAACGTTTCGGTACTAGAAAATACGTACATAATTTGAAAAAAATTTTATACGACTGCGGCGGTCGTATGTCCGGGTGGTCGTAAGTCAAGTAGGTCATAAGTCGAGGAGTACCTGTATATGCTGGGTTAACCCATTGGCTACAGGCTTGCCATACAGTACCGGCACAGTACAGTACATTACTATACAGTGGTCCCTCGGTTAACGAACGGTTCGATTAACAAAATTTCGGTTAACGAATTACCTCCCATAAGGATCTTCAATTCGGTTAGTGAACAAAACCTTGATTAACAAAATCCTTACGACTAACACATTTTGTTGTGAGCATCAGCTGATGGGCTAGTCTGCCAATTTAGTAATCTGTTCTGTTTACATTCGTTTCCAGTGGAGTAAATATCAAGAAAATTGTGCTCTTTAATATTTTTTACATTTTTTATATTAAAATTATTAGTCATTTTAAAATTTAGTTAACATATTGATAATATATGCAGTACAGGGAACTAGTTTTTTGTGAGCCCATCAACCGCTTGACTCACCCACCAGGCGTCAGTTTGGCTTTGTTTACAGTGGAGTGAACATCAATTTTGGTGGTGTCGAATATTTTTGCATTTTTACATTAAAATTATTGGTCATTCTGAAATTTAGTTAACATATTGATAATATATAGTGCAGCGCAGTGTTGATTTAAATAAAATCATCTTGAATTACACCTAGTGAACTTAAAATTTTATTGGTGAAATTAATGCATCAAGCATGTGTCCCCTGAAAGGTGATTTCTCCTCCATCCCCACTTCTTTCTCTTCTCCCTTCTTCTCCACCCCCACTTCTAATTCCCAGCATCATCATCAACCAGGAACCTTCTACATACACACCTCCAAGTAAGTGTACTTTACTGCATTTTTTTTTTTTTACTTTGTATGTACTTTTCTGTGAGCTGGAACCAATTACCCAATATCCCATTGAAACAATGGATTCGGTTAACGAAATTTTCGGTTAACGAAATTTTCGGTTAACGAACGACTCTGTGGAACAAATTTTGTTCGTTAACCGAGGGACCACTGTACTGTATATGGTTTGTCCCAGTTTACTGTTTGCTGCAGCTTTGCATTGCAGTACTGTATATGATTTCTCATTTTTTAATAGTTCATACACAGTTGCTAATGGAAAATATAAGGTTTATGATAATCTCCCACCATCCACACATCATATAATGTATCAGTCATTTCATGCATCTCACAAGTTGTGAGGGAGACATTACAATAATTATTGTTGTGATACTTTCTTTGAGAAGAGTATTCCATTGATGCTACAGAATTTTTTCCAAATATTGGAAAAATTTGGTTCACAGGGAAGGGTTGCTGGGTAACAACAGGGCTGCAATGAGTGGGTTAATGGTACACTTGGAGTTGAATTTTTTTTTTTTCCAAATCACTTGTGTTTCACGGTTAACAGTACTCTACAGTAAATGTAGAGTAAAGTGCAACATACCTAACCTAGCCTTGCCAGTTATTATTAATTGAAACAAAGGTAATAAAAAATTTAATCATACTGATCATTAATTAATTAATTACAAACAAATGCAAGAATAGTTTGCTTAAATTTTTATTTTAGCAAAGCAATAGAAAAATATAATAAAACATAATTAACCAACATAAGTGCTGTACATTACTGCTTAATCATATACAGTACCGTACAGTACAAGGAACATGTTGCAAGACAATGTAAAGTTTCATTAAGTTTTAACTATACTGAGTAAACATTGGGTAAATACAGTAAATTTGTTATAATTTTGTTGTAGTATTACTGGCACAGTATTAAACATGCCCATGAAATGTGTTTTGCTTTTTTTCAGTGTGAAGAAGTAAAAAATGATGCAGAACAATCAGATGGCCACTTATTGTCTAACCAAGATTTGTGTAAGGAGCTGTGTGTTGAAGACTTGTCATCAAAAATTACTTGTCACAAATTCCACCTCAACAAGCCAGCAGTGTTTACACTGGACAATGGCAGGAAAAAGGTAGTAAAATCTGTTATAAAAATGGAGGACCGTGAAGAACCTATTGGTGAAACATCCACTGAAGAAGACGAAGTAAGCTAACCTTACTTACTTTAACTTCATTGATATTGACCATATTTTAAGAAATTTTTGTGGATGTACTATTCTGCCTAAGATTTAGTTTATGACTTTTATGTAAAGTGAAGATCATGTGGCATTCAGATTTATTCATGTCTGACTACTTCAGTTTGTAAATTGTTTGTTTTGTTTTGTTTTTTCCTCTTCGTTTTTGAGCGTTTTGTGTAATTTCTCAGTACATCCATCCCACCTGACATTGGGTTACAGTATTCACTTAGTTCAATCAACTCTTACAGTTTTCTATGAAATATGTTGAAATTAATTTTAAAATTTTGATAGGATAGCAGATATACAGTATGTACAGTAGCTAAAACAATTATCTGTGCATACTTTGTGGGAAACAATATGAGACCATGGACGAAAAATTTTGGTATATGAGGGCTGTCACTAGTCATACATAAAATTTTGGAGCATATCGACCCCCACCTGCACAGATACATAGTTGTTTTAGCTACTGTACAGTATTTTAAAATGGGTTGTACCTCGGAATGTTTTTTCCAGCTTTTACCATCTTTGGAACTTTGATTATGATTGGTTAAATATTTCTTTGACTATGCTGAGTCTAATTTAATTCAGACTTATTTAGCCTATAGGTAGTCTGGATTTGACCAGCATTCCTATAATAAAAGGTAGAGTATAATCACCTACTACAGTAATTGTATACTGTAGCTATTGTAATAAGAAATAACTCAAAATCATAAATTAATATTTACCATACTTACGGTATACAGAGTAATGGAGAAGAGTTTTGGGTGAGGCTGTGTAAGTTGTTGATGGCATGAAAGATATCCCCCATCTCACTCACTGATGTCAGTGTGAACAATTTACAGGTATCTCCCTATTTACAATATTTCACTTGAACGATGGTGATGTATTAAGAACCCCCTCTATATTTATGATAAAAAAAATGGCATGAACGATGGCCTTTGTCTCGCCAAAATTGTTTATGTGCGGATTATGAAACTCATCTGTTGCTGCACTTATCAACTGCGGTCTACCCGTGCCCCGCCATCCGGTGCACTGCAGTGTCATGCTTTATTCTATGGTGATTACACATGGTCGTGATTGTGTAACTCAGTGATTAATGGTCAGTATCGGTGTTGCTACTTAACATTGGTGTTTTTTATTTATTTATTTATTTTTTATCTTACAGTGAGAGGACATCACTAACGTTCACATTGTACGGTACAGTAAACCCTCGCTGTACCCTGCCGAACACGGAATGCTCACTTTCCGCGGTGTGTGGACCCTTTTACGCGGAGAGCGGCTGGCGGTCCTCTCGCGCCGCTCCATTTTTGGATCCAAACCTCCCGCCATCCGCCATGTTGTGTAAGCGTCGCGAGTAGGTTGCGCAGTGTATGTCTTTGTTGCGTTATCGGTGATGTCATATGACGTATCGGACTGTGATTGGGCCAAGCATCCTTACCTCCCTCCCCGCTAGCTGTGATTGGTTTAATGTACAGTGAGTTCTGCTATAACGCGTGTTTTGATAACGCGAATTTGCTCTAACGCGATTTGTGAATTAGGAACGATATTTGTATAACGCGAACGCTTGTTTGTTATAACGCGATTTTTGCTTACTATTTCTCCAATTTTGTGGTACAGTGGGGTATGCTATAACGAATCTAATTGGTTCTAGAACCTTGTTCGTTATAGCATTCATTCGTTATAGGATTAATCCGTTCCAGGCCCCCAAATACAACCACTTAACACTGAAAAATATAATATAAAATTGTAAAAATTGTAAAAAAGTGCATAAATATGCATCTAAACCCCTGAAATAAAGAATATCATTAATATTTGTAATAAAAAAACAATAAATTAGAAAAAAAAAAAAAATTTAAATAATGTGAATATAGTAAAGAAGAATATCAACAAGAAGCGTTCTGGTGATAGAATTCCCGGTGATGATCGTAAAAGAAAGGATATAACACTTGAAGAGAAGCTCGATTTTATCAACCTCAAAATCACCCTTCTCCCCCATCAAGTAAAGTGTTACATTTACTGTATGATTTCATTATTAGATATGAATGTAACATTTATTTAGACTGTGCTATCCTTTGTGTTAGGCTAACTACTAAATTTTTTCGATTTCGAGTAATCTGCACCTAACCCTATTTTCTCCATAAGCCCTGTTATTTCTATTACGCGATTTTCTATAACACGATATTTTACAAGAACACAATTATCGCGTTATAGCAGAACTACCTGTACTATGACGCGCCCCGCCGCGGGAGCGTTCAAGCCCCTTGACCTACCCGCATCAGTTACACCCCTCCTGGCTACACCGTGTATATCGGTATCCATTGTTCCATAAGAATGGCTTCCACCGGACCACCACCACCACCACAAAGAAACCTTGCATTACCTGGACCCAGCCGCCCTAAGCCAAAGAAGACACGACGTTCCTTAAGCTACGAAATTAAATATAAGATCATACAAGACTTGGAGAAAGGAACAAGACAGGTTGATCTCGCGTGCCAGCATGGTGTTAACGAGTCTACGATCAGGACAATTAAGAAGGAGCACATGAACATCACAAAGTTTACAGGTGCTTCTATGATCAAGTTCTGCCACAACCAGGTGCTTCTCAAGACGGAAAAATTACTTGTGAGCTACTTGGTTCGTCAGGCGCGACGGAACATGGCGGTGGACACTCGCTCAGTTAAGGAGTACGCACGTGAACTGTATGCTGCAGTGTCACGAAAGATGGGAATTGCAGAGCCCAAACCCTTTAATGCTTCCTCTGGGTGGTTACAGAGGTTTAAGAAGAGGAACAAGATCACCAATATTAACATTGATGGTGAAGAAGCGAGTGCTGACCGTGTTGCGGCTAGGGAATTTCCTCTGTTTTTACGTGAGATTATGGAGGAAGGACAGTACACCGACGACCAGGTGTTTAACATGGACGAATCTGGTCTTTTTTGGAAAAAGCTACCTTCCAAGACCTTCGTTGTGAAGAATGCCAGCAAGTGTCGGGGCCGGAAGTTGCAGAAGGAGCGCATCACCGCCCTGTTTACCACCAATGCCTCCGGTACATGTAAGCTCAAGTTATCGGTGATCCACACAACACGCAAGTTGCACGCCTACAAGAGCATGGACATGACCAGGCTAAATGTCCACTGGCTGACCGCACGTAAGGCGTGGATGTTCTCTACTCTGTCCCTCTCCTGGTTTGATGACTGTTTCGTTCCTGACGTTAAGAAATTCTGTGAGCAACACAATGTTCCATTCAAGATTTTGTTGCTGCTTGACAACGCACCAGGACACTCGCCCCTACTGTTAAATCGTCACCCCAACGTAAAAGTGGTCTTCCTTCCTCCCAACACTACGTTTATAATACAGCCCATGGACCAAGAATTGATCTGTAATGTGAAAGCTGCATTCTCTGCCAAGAAATTCAAGCTCTTGAATGACTACACCAACACCAAGGAAGAGTTGCGTAACCTGAGTGACACCGACACCGATAGCAAGAGCGAAGACGACGAGGAACAACAGTTGGCAGAGCAAGAAGTACTTGTGAGACAATTTTGGAGAACATTCAACGTCAAGAAAGCTGTGGACTTCTAGGTGGAGGCATGGGATCAGCTGTCTGTAGCAACTGTTCGTCATGCATGGAGACATGTGTTGCAAGATATTCCGGGTGGGAGGCAGAGTAAATCTGTGACTGGTGAGGTTCAGACTGTTGCAGTAGCAGTGGACCTTGCCAGAGAAGCTGCACAGAGTGTTACAGCTGCAGGCTTCTCCAAGACCACCAACGACGACATCCTGGAGGTGATAAGGGATTCTGATGTGACTACCGACGAGATGGTAGATGATGATGACGTCAGTGAAGAGGCAGGTGGTGCATCATCCCAAGAAGAATGCCGGTTATCCCATAGTAATGTAAGGGGTGCCATCGAGTGTATTGAGAAAGTCAGGCTCCTCCTTTCCGACGACCCTGACGCTAACAGGTATGAAATCTTCACTACCCAGCTGTTGTAGACTATGGAGCCCTACATCAAGGTTTATCACGACAACATAAACACCAGCCGTCAGCAAAGCATAACCTAGTTTTTCGCCCGCAACCCACCACAGCCAGCCCAAGCCAGTGATAGTGACAGAGACAGTGATGATGACTTGAGGGATTTGTCAGGGAGGCACTAGTAAGTGTGGATGACAGTGATGGACTCACCTGAGGGCCAGTAGCCTGCCCTCTGCCTCGGAACCAGCCTCCATTCCCCTACGCCGACCCATCTCTTCTACTAACGTAAGTGTTAACCCCAACCTTGTTTTTTTGTAACCTAACCTTCATAATATTATTCTCTTATTGATTGTTCCCTTCTATATTATGTGTGTGTGAATACCATCATAAAGTTAAGATGTTATTTTTAGTAAAATGTACGTATTGTGTCGGGAAAAAGTGGAGTTTGGGGGTCGGCCCGGTCTCTATTTCAATTAATCCCATATGTTATGTTGTTCACTTTACGCGTTTCTCACTTTACGCGGACCGCCGTGAGTTCAATTGACCGCGTAAAGTGAGGCTTCACTGTACTCTGTTATGGTGACTGTGAAGTGATTTGTGCTTTTTTACTGCAAAGTGTGTTGCCTTTGTTTTTGTGAACATGATGTGAGCAGTGTCTGTTTATATCATTGTTTTTACGTTAAAATCTGTGATTTTTTCCCTCACAGCTGAGAGGACATCACTGACATTCAGATTGTATTCAGTTTCTGTGATTGTGAAATGCTTTTGCTCTGTTTTTGTTACTGTTAAGTGAGCAGTGTAACTTTGAAAATATCTAGCAAGTGTGTTGCTGAGGCTCCTGTGGCTGGGAAGGCCAAGGCAGGCTCCCAGGAAAACTGTGCTTCTGGACATGTGATGATGACCAGGTTTGTTCTTAATGATGTGGTGAGTGTTGTTTAATTGTGTTTTAGGTGTATTATTATTTTATGAATTGTATTTTTGGCGATACAGTAGAACGTCGATTCAATTTAAGATTGTTGATTGAAAGCGACACCCACAATTAAGGACAAAGGTTTAATTTAAAGCAAATCTTTCCTATTTTGCGCGAGTCAATCTGGCACATCATATTTAAAATTTTGCGCCTATGTTTCTCTGGGCACGCTACACTGTCCAAAGGGCAAAGCTGTACTGTACATGTACTCAAAATAATGTACTAAATTATTACTAAAATTTTTGTCGAGTGCAAACTATAGCATGTTTATATTCAAATTAATCACTATCTTATAAGAATTCCAGCAATGTAAATTATATTCTCCCCGGTCACTTCTGTGACATTTTATAAGTGTAATGGGGGGTAGTAGAAAGTATAGATAGAATATTTAGTTGTAGGAATGTAAAGTGAGGAAGTTTGGTAGCGTGGCCGATTTGGTATTTACAGTAGCTGGCTGGTATGCACGTGGACCCCTATGTCCATGGCCACCACGGTGCCCATGACCTCGCTGAGGGGGTGGCTGGCTGGGTGGGGAGGGGGAATGAGCACCATTGTCTGTATTACTGTCTTCACCACTGGCCACCTCAATAAACTCTACATCATCTGGATCGGTTTCCTCCCCATTACTGTCTTCGTCATCCAGTACAATATCAGTGCCACTCAAATCAAGAAATTCTTGATGAATAGCATTACTGTCGAGCAACTGCCTTCGCTTGGGCATGGAGAAGTGTGGTGGGTCATGAGACATCGAAGGAAGGGCATCCATCATCATAGCTGGTGGGTAACTGGACAAAAATAACATGTGAGCTGAGTTTCTAAGTGAATAAATATCATATGCAAAGTATTTTGTCCCACTTGGGCTTCCAAACTGTGCCGCAAAAATTAAGGAAGTAACGGAACGTCACACGGGGTCACTATTGTGGACATAGAGGAAAGTCACCCGGGCTTTATGGGTTAATAACAGAAAAATTAACAGATCCATAAGTC
>NW_024723050.1:2438948-2673948 GCF_018991925.1 Homarus americanus | reverse complement strand
ATTGCATAATTTTGTTTAATGTGTATTTGTCCTTGTTCGAAAAAGACATTAACAATATAGTATACAAGTATTGTATTTACATTAGGTGCCTTGTGATTAGATGGCAGTACAGTACAGTAATTATAAACAAATATGTTTGTGTTTTGTATCTATTCTAGTCATTTTATCAATTAAAATCTTACCATGGGAAAATCAATATCATTCTGGAACAAGTATATGTGCAAAGTTATTATTAACTCTTGTCATTTTATTAATTAGTTGCACTATTTTTTGTAATTATGCAATTTTTTATTACCGGAAAATATCAGATTTGTTGGTGTTCAGCTCTTTGTAAGAGTGCAAGTGTGTACCTTTGCAAAGATACTTTAGTTGAAAATTTCAAAATATATAGTCTCAGTGTCAGGTCCAGTAGGTCTTATGAACTTGTACCGATGAGGATTGACTTCTGAAGCTGACCAAATACAGTTGCATTCCACTTTAAGAAACTTCCAATTGTAAGTCATTTATCAGGAGATTTAGATTAGGTGTTTTTACTGAATAGGATACATGTTTTCAGACAGACCATTCCGGGAGAATTAAAATGGATTAGGAATGAGTTAAAGGTTACTACTGTATGGGAGTTTAAATGATAACTTATCTCTAATTTGGGACTAATTGTGATCTAGTTATATGAGGAAGAGTATAGCTAAGTATACATACAGTATATAGATATATTAAGTGTACTTCCATTCTATTTGTCAGCTGTATCCACCTATGTACAGTACTGTATATAGAACAAACAAGAAGAACATCAGTAGTTGATATATATTGTAACTTTTTGGTGTTGGTAAGTTTATAATTTCACTAGTAGGGGCACACAATCTATTGACTTTGAACTTAAATTTTCCCTCCATAACTGCATGTTGCACCAAGACATTAATGATGACTGCACCTTATGTATACTGTACTGTGTTATGTGTGACAGTAGAGTATATTACTGTATACAGGTACAGTATTACTTTGCTAATTGTATGCTCCCTTATATATACTGTACAGATTATGATAATGTTGACTTTATAGTTTGACACACACACACACACACACAGAAGTTGACCACCGTTTTTCTAGCATCATCAGGGCCGGATTGATGCCAGACCAGCGATTTTGCCAAACCATGGGTGGTCATGGTCGAGCAACCACTCCCGTAACCTCCAACTCAATACTGTGGTTATACTCCTCACCCTAACGCTAAAGCACTCTGGCCTGCTAGACAATCATTATGACATAGCATAAGCAATTATTAAAAGAAAGTGAAAAACAGGTATAGGGTGCAGTATATGGAGGGTTACTGTTTACTTACATAAACTGCTGCATTATTTCCGCTCTCAAAGAGATGAGTCGTAATGGGTAATTACAATTATGTTTCTGGAAGTGGGGGACTGTCTGAATTATCTTCTTCTTCAACTTGAGTCATCTTTATACCCTTGTTAATTCGACAAAAGGGGAGCTCGGGGTCACCTGAATTACTGAAAATTCAGAATTAACCGAGTTTGGAATATTTTGACATTACTGTTCAACAATTTATGACTTTTGTGCTCGATTATTCGTTCGTTTTCTGTTCAGGTTTTGCGTCTTACCTTGGCTGCCACATAAAATTATATATTTATAATTACAAAAATATTTTCTCAGTGAACATTCAGTAATAATAAAGTAAATACAGTACTGTAAGACAGTAATAAGTAAATGTAACACCGCGAGGTGAGGTGACGATGCCAGGGGTGAGATGACAAGGCAGGTGAGGTGACGATGCCAGGGGTGAGATGACAAGGCAGGTGAGGTGACGATGCCAGGGGTGAGATGACAAGGCAGGTGAGGTGACGATGCCAGGGGTGAGATGACAAGGCAGGTGAGGTGACGTGACAAGGCACTTACACAGCAAACACATTAACAGCACTACTAAACCGTTGTCTTTTAAAATTTTCGTCTATATTTTCTATTTTAAAATTAATTAATACAGGATGACATAATTTTGCTACTTTTGCACTTAGACAACTGATCATTGAATTAACCAGAGCATATGGAGACACATTATACACTACAATAATACCCTGATTTACGCGGTCAATTGAACCCGCGGAGGTCCGCATAAAACGAGAAACACGTAAATGGAATAACAGAACATATGGAATTAATTGAAATAGAGACTGGGCTGACTCCCAAATTCCACTTTTTCCGACACAATACCTATGTTGTAGTATAAATAACATCTTAATTTTATGATGGTATGCACACACAATTAATATTTAAGAGAAATACAGTCGCCAGGTTAATGTCCATTCAAATAATGGACTCAATTCCCCCCCTCCCCCCTCTTCCCACGCTCGTTGGCTCCTCTCTCTCTGAGAAATGTTTGGGTGAAAACACTAGATTTTAAGGTATAGTAATAAATAATACCTCAGACTAAAGTTAGGATAATATAATTGACATTGCTGAATTCCTTGCAAGACTATGAATATTTTGAATATGCACGTCATATATTTTGCACAAAAGATAACATATTTACTCAGTGTAAACAAAATTCTTACATTAGATCTAAAATTTGTATGTCTAATGCAAAATCCATGATGTTTAGATTCAAAATGATCATCATATTGTAAGAATTCCAACAATGTAAATTATATTCTGGCCGGGTAATTTGTATGAATTTTATGAGCTAAATAAAATAATTATACTTCACCCGCGTATATGAGTAGATGCACTGCGTAAAGTGGGAGTTCTGGTTCTGGCGGGGTACCGCGTAAATGTAGAAATGCGTAAACGAGAACCACGTAAAGCGGGGTATTACTGTATTAAGTTCTGAAAAATATGCTACAATATTATTTACTAAGTGCTCAAGACAGATCCTGTGGTAAGCACCAACCTTCTTGAGCAGTGACAACAACGGTGCTTGAGAGATGTTGAGTGCTGGCAACGTTATTAGGGAGAGCGGAACCAATCAGCTGTTACCGTTCTGTAAACAAGAGACTGAGAGAATATACTATGGCACAATAGCTCATCTGGTATTGAGCGTTGGCCTTTGGAGGGGAAAATAAATATTTTTTGATAATGTTCTATTAGCCCGGCACCAAATGAACCTAAATACTGTACAGTAATATGGGAATTATGGTAAATTGCTTATTGTTATTATAAAGTGATTGCAGACTGCCAAGCGGGAGGTGGTGAGTTGTCCTCCCTCCTTCCTTCCCTCCTCTCCCCGGCTACACACCAAACGTGGTTTTGTACATTATTTTAATATGATTCATACAGTATTGTATTTCTATAATTCGTTCATCTTAATCCATTTCATAATATATTCCTATAATAATACTGTAATCGACTTTTCAGAACCACTCGGGTTTTCAGATTCATTCCAAATTCAAATCATTTAATTCATAAAAAAAAAGAAAAAAAGAATTAAGCCGAAATCTGAATTAACGAAAGTATAGTACAGTTATAGATAAAAATCCTAGACATAATTTGTTACACCACACCAGATTTACACCAACAAGTCCTGACCGTGACCACCACAACAGCTAACTCTATGAACAGGGTTACCAACTCTGAAACTAAACTCCTATCAGTTACCAACTCCTATGAAGAATAAGATAATATAATATATACAATACCAGTAAATTTGAGGAGTAAATAAAAATAATGATAATAAATAAAATAATAAAAAAAAATACTCATCCCCATTTTGGTGCTGGACAACAAAATTTTTCAATCGTTTGACTACACACGAGAGACAGCCATGATCCACCCTCCCCCTACTTAGTGTGAACTCTTAAAAAAATCGAAGAAGTGAAACGGTTGGTTAATTCCCAATTAACCAGGTTGGTTCACATTTATTATATTGGACTTTAGTAACGAAACCCAATTGAAGTTTCTTGTTTTATTAGAAAAGTATTGTTTATATAATTCCTGTATGTAGGTCAACCGTAAGTTCCACTATTTATGAGTGTGATGAGAAAGGACGGCGTTTATGTAATATAAACGTGGATCAACGTCCGTTCGATATTAGTTGGTGTGAGTTACTTTGAGTAATGACCCATCGAGGGAGAACGGAATAGGTACGTCGTTCCCCTCGAGGGAAGACGGAGCTATCCACTGTGGCTCTCAAATAACGTCTTCCTCTAGTCAAGGATATCAAACTACTGCTCGCTTCAGGTGGCCAGAGAGCCGGCTACTTATGCCTTTACTCAGCATAGTATGACGCAGCTTCCCATGGGCACACCTTATCACGTGCATTGAACATGTCACCTCATAGCCAGTGGAAAGTTACAGGGGATGAATCTGAATATAAATCAGATGTATAACCCATTTATATAATACTTCTGTTGATGAGACAGGGGCCATTACAGAAGGTTTATTTCCTTTTACCCGGTATGTTTTTTACTTAATGATAAGTTTGTTTTTGCACATTCTTTATGGAATATTGTGTGCATGTAACAGAAAAAAGTTAGACTGTATATCTGAAATTATGAGTTCAAAAATATGCATAACACCTCCGTAAGATTATCCTACCACGAGTATGTCCCGGGTAGCTATTGTTCACCATAAATGGGTGGCAAATTTGAAATTCCATCACCGTAAAACTGTCCAAACCATCAGAGGTTCTGGACTAGTGATTGCCGGAAATTCAGTGGTCAACCTGTATATACTACAGTATACACACACTATATCACTTAATAACTGTATACAGCGTAACATTTTTAGTTATTGTATCAATGGTTCGTTTTTGTCCTCACTAAGGCACTAAGATCACACAATTTAGCATGTAAACATTTAAACTGTACTCTTCGGTTCATGCCTATGGATGATAAGGTTGGGAGGCTATGATATTACATCTTGAGAGACAGACATCTCATTTGAATATATGTTGTTAAAATAACAATTAAGATTGCATGTTGAAGAATGTTAAGTGTTATAGGAACCCCAGTACAGTATAAACTATGACTGGTTTGATTGATTATTGTTATCATTATTCCCCATAAAATTACTTTGATTATTTTATATATGACAACCAAGTTGGCCTCATACCACCAGTCTTATCTCTCTTGGTAAAGTAGTGTGGTGGCCAGGTTAATATAGAGCTCACCTTTTATCCTTAGGGTTACTGATTTGTACCCAGGGTACCCCCAGTCCATCCAGCTGTAAATGGGTACCTAACATCACAGCTGGAGAAGTTAGAGTGCTTAAGGGCCATGCTGCTGCCTTCTTGTGCACTGAATAGAGGCATAATACTCATTGTACAGTATTGTATCTTCACTGTCCTTATCAGGCTTATGGAACTCATATTCACATTTCACCTCTATTAGTCAGGGATCATTAGAAACTACAGTGCAGTATCTGAAAAGGTTAAATAATGATATGATTAAATTTTTTCAATTATTTAACCTATATCATCTAGGTGTATTATTAGTCATTTGATATCTGTATTGATGATAACTTATACAGTAACATGTCTACAGGTCTCACATGACTACATAATGTTATTTCTGTTTTGACTGTTATCGCTCATAGGAGCGATTTTGATTTGTGCAGGACAATAAGACCCTTGTGGTTGACAGATTGAATAATATGATCACTATTCAGCAAATAATTACACTTATTAAAGTTATTTAGAGTTCTTTGAGGATTCAACAGTTCACAATCACACTCACATTTTTGGGTCAAGGGTTAGACCAATGAGAACAAATATACTGTCCTGCGGGAAGATGTTGGCTGACGAGAATCATGATGTTGCCTCTACAGTAGACGGCGATAGTCTGTCCCTCAGGCTGTCACACAGCTGCTACCAGTTCCATTTCGCTTAGTAAGCTATAGTATTCCGAGTTGTAAACAGTCTCTTCACTTAACATGTGGCCGGCGCGCACGATTGTGCGTGGCGATAACACTCCCCCTGTCGGGCTTCGCTCGAATTTACGGCCTACCATTAGATTTACTCTCCGACCCCTTCCAACAGGCAGAGTCTCGTCGCTGGACGTATTTACACTGAGTCCTTTGTCTTCACTTTAACACTTCGCACCAGGCCATCTTCGCTCAGTAGTGCCCCCCAGTACTTTCCCTAGCATCCACTGGCTCCTGGGGAGGGTTTGTCCAGAGATGACCACCATATCCCCAGCGTGGAGATTATGGTGAATTTTGAAGAACTTATGTCGCTGACGTAGTGTTGGGAGATATTCCTTTACCCACCTCTTCCAAAATTGGTTTCGCGATGAATTGGGCATGCTTCCATCTTCGTCAGTGCGCTTCTGCCATGGACTGATCGCCTCCGGTGGGCAATGTCACCGGGTTCTTCTGTAGTATGTGAAGCGACGTTAGTGCTTCTAGATCCTTTGGGTCAGACACTGGGGTGATGGGCCTTCCATTGACGATCTCTTTTACAGCACAGAACAAAGTGCCCACCACTGCCTGGAGGACCTTCCTTACAGTGCAGATTTGTCACTCCCATATGAGAGGCTGTAACTTTATAATCACCACATAGTCTAACAGATTTATCAGCGTTAGGTACAATTACTATTGGAGCAGCCCAATTGCTCTTGGTGGTTTTCACAATAATTCCCTCGCTCACAAGTCTGTCTAATTCCTTCTCAACCTCACCTTTCAATGCATAAGGAACAGGTCTGGACTTAGCATATATGGGTGTAACATCTTTGTCAATGGTGATATGAGCTTCATAACCCTTTATACCATCCTGTCCCTTTACAAATAAAATCTTGTATATTTCAAGCAATTTCTCAAGACCTGGAATACTGTTACACATTCTAACACTAAATATCTCCTATTTATACTGCCAGACTGGGGGTCACTAATACTAAGGGTAAATACTTAACTCTAATCTTAATTTCTAAGGGTCGCTGCCACCAGACCCCCTCTGGACAGCATGTAGCTTGTTAGGTAGCGTGCAGAGTGGACTAGGCATTGGGTTAGGGTTTCCATTGACCAGATCGATGAGGGGAAAGAAGGGTGAAACCATAACATGTCTTAATTAATTTATTCCTTATAAAGCATACTGGTAAAAAACATACAAATGAATTGGTCTTCCTCAGAAGAACAATGAAAATGTTGGTTACCCAGATGGGCACCAGACGTCTTACATTAATGGCGTGTCATCCACATACATATTGCATACCAATCTGTGACCACCTTACCTAGGTCATTCCTTCTTACACTATCCCTTAACACATCAGACTGCTCCACCTGTATGGAATATAGCACCGTCGGTTATCATACATAGTAGCACCATCTCAACACACCTGTTACACTCCACCCCTGCAGGTATGGGACTCCTTGTAACTTTTAGGTATACACAACAGGCACCTCGTTCGCACACCGCCCTCGGTGGGTAAAGACGAGGGCTTCACCAAGAGACATACCAGTACTATTTCTACGCCTGGTATTATATGTCGCTCCAAGTGACGACCGCAGAGTTTCTCAAGCGTTTCCTTATTTGTTCTTACTCATTTGGAGTGGTGTGCTGGAAATCCACAGGTTCACAGTGGGTTGGCATAGCTGGGAGTAGTCACCACCTGTTGGGACGCTCATAGGGATAATGGCTGCCGCGCAGCAAGGTACTCCGACCGCATGGAACCTGAGGTGACGGTAGAACGAAAGGGACTGAGAAATAATGCCTGACGGGCGGTTATCACACCCCCTAACACATTACTATTACACTTATACATCAGGCAAAGCTTTAAACTGTAATAACTTCTATATAAGCCTTAATTATAGGGCGGGATATAGCCCGATAGGACACTGACCTGAGGTGACGGTAGAACGAAAGGGATTGAGTGCAGTGCCCCGCCGCTCATCACCACTTAGGCCTACAGTTTCCAATCTTTAATTTTTACTTTAATTTCTTACGGTTCTCACCTGAACACTTTTCGGTATATTGTCACTCGTGCCTTATAAACACATATCTTAATCCTAAATTACACACTAAGGTAAGGGTCTGGTTTGCTAGTTCCTGGGTAAAGTCATTGGGTTATAATATCAACGCGGCACACCCGAGGCGGCCTAGGCGCCAACCCAAACAAAGCCTAGCATCGTATTTTCATGGCGTGGGTATACAAGAAATTCTTTTTGAAGTATAGTTTCTAAATCACTTCCAACACTTCACATAGTTCTGATACCTTTATCTTTTTTCCAGATCATTGTTCTCATGTATTTTCATATGATATCTGTGGAAGTTATAAACGCTACACGTTCACAGACGTAAATAGTATGACCTTCAAACCATGATCCACACTTAGTCCTACAGTACACTAGCCCGGCTCAACTGGACTTTCCCAATCATCTTATGGATACCCTGAATTCTCCTTAATGCTATGAATACATACAATTAACATTATATAACTGTACCTGGGTACAATACAACACATGGTCTAGTAACATTGAGTAGGTGAGTTATCCTTTAACAATGTTTCCCGTTTTCTGAGATTCTACAAGCGCGGTGGATTTGAATGTTATATAGCGTAATATGAATTAAATGGGTTTTTTAGGAATGACAATGATGTGCGCAGTACATATTCACATAACTAGCTATAATTAATGGCAACTTTAAATTCTGATTTTTGTACTTTACCTCACACCCTAATTTACCTTCTATGTTCAAAATCTCTCCAGTAAAAGTTCTCAACTTGACACCTGAGTCTTCTAAAGGCACATGCGCAAATAGTTTCTCATACATATCTTTACTCATTATGGAGAAATCGGCTGCAGTATCCATTTCCATGGTTACAGGTGTGTCATTAATACACAAGTCCACATTATACCTATGTTTAACTTTTTCTTCACGACTGGTGTAAATAGTAAACACATGGGCACTCATCATTATCAGATCCAAAATTACTAGCACACTCATGAATACTGTTTTTCATTTCCTTCTCTCCACTTTCAACAGCATATACTCTACCTTTATCACTTCTACAGGCAGGAGCAATATGTCCAATATGTTGACAATTGTAACATTTTGAATTCTTGAACTTACACTGAAAGCTTTCATGTTTCCCTCGGCACCTCTTGCATTTTAAATCAGCATGTGTTCCTTGTTTTGTGTTATACTTATTCCTTTTAACTACAGTTACTTTACACACTGAGCCACTACTGCTAACTGTTTCACTGCCAGCATTGGGAACAAATTCTCTGGTGTTTTTCTCGGCCAATTCCATGCTTGTAGCTATCTGACATACACTTTCAAAACTTAAGTTAGTGGTGTTCATTAACTTATTCTGTATTTTTTCACAATTCAGGCCTATTACAAACCTGTCTCTTAGAGCTCGGTTCAAGAACTGTCCAAAGTTACAATGAATGGATAACTTCTTCAAAGCTACTATAAATTACTTACTGATTCATCTTTACCTCTGTCTCTGGTGCCAAATCTGTAACTTTCAGCAATCTCAAGTGGAGCAGGATCAAAATGTTGCTTCAGAATCTTGGTAATCTGAATCAGTGAGGAGTCCTTGGGTTTGTCTGGAGTAAGCAGATTGACCAGAGTAGAATAAACATTAGCTCCTACCTCTTTCAAAAAGAT
The DNA here is from genome assembly GCF_018991925.1 of Homarus americanus. Classification (NCBI taxonomy): domain Eukaryota; kingdom Metazoa; phylum Arthropoda; class Malacostraca; order Decapoda; family Nephropidae; genus Homarus; species Homarus americanus. The sequence goes on along the minus strand of NW_024723050.1, from coordinate 2,664,395 downwards.
TGCTTTCCTTTTCTCTTGAAGCGCTTTCTTCTTTTGAGCATCACCACCGTCGTCCATTAATTCATTTGCCAGAAAGAAGAAGTCCATTCTCTCGCAATATGATGTGAAATCTTCCTTGTCGGCATCATACTCCCCCAATCGTCCGATGTATCCACTGACGCCAGCCATGGTTGCTCTCTTCACTTAAATTCTCCAGGTTCAGAGTAGCCTTCCCTTCAGTGGTCACTATCCTCTCTTCAAGGACTTCACCAACACTTTGTGAATCCCATCCTCGTCGCCAGTGTAGTATCTTGCGTTATTTAATGGGAGAATGACAAGCACATGGTCGATCTGGCTGGGCGTTTATTCTCTGTTCCTGGTTACAACGTGCCTAACACATTTCGTGTTTACACAAACCTAAACAGTTTCTGACTTTGGTAAGAAGTAACATAATATATAATATATATATTCAATAAAGGCAGCATATAAACATACACATATATAACACTCGTGGACTGTCCGCAATGAACGGTAACACACCCGTGCGCTTGTTTGAAAAATTTTGGTACCGAGACCAATCTTTTCTGACACCAGTTCTCACGGTTGCCGGTGCGGCCATCCGCAATGAACACTAACACTCGCGCAATCGTCCGAACAATATTAACACAAAGTCCAGTCTTCTGACATAGGTCCTCTTCCTACCGGTCCATGCGTTCAATGCTATGAAGCGATCCTCGGCAGCTCCCACGATGGTCCTATCCCACGTTTTGACTGTTATCGCTTAAGGAGTGATTTTGGTTTGTGCAGGACAATAAGACTCGTTGATGCGATCAGTATAATTCGGTCAAAACCTCTTGAATACATTTTACATATAACAACTGACATCAGGACACACAGATTGAATAATATGATCAATATTCAGTAAATAATTACACTTATTAAAGTTATTTAGAGTTCTCAGAGGATTCAACAGTTCGCAATCACACTCACGTTTTTGGGTCAAGGATTAGACCAATGAGAACAAATATAATGTCCTGCGGGAAGATGTGGGCGAGAATCAAGATGTTGCCTCTACAGTAGACGGCGAAAGTCTGCCCCTCAGGCAGTCACAGTTGCTACCAGCTCCATTTCGCTTAGTAAGCTATTCTGAGTTGTAAACAGTATTTTCACTTAACATGTGGCCGGCGTGCACAATTGTGCGTAGCAATAACAGACATGTAAAGACCAATCTTCTCATTAATTTTGCAGTAAGAAGCTTGGAGGCTCTTAAGGAATACTAAATGTAGGAGGAGGCAATTGTACTGCTGTATTGAAATAGGTACAAGTACAAGAACAGATACAAGTACAGGTATAGATACAAATCTAAGAACAAATACAGATACTGAACATGTAGAGGTATGGATATGAACACATAGGTACAGTTTGGATACAGGTGCATGTACAGACACAAGTACTGTACAGATATAAGTGTTCAAAATGTTTATAGTACAGTACACAAACACTGTTTATGCTCAGTATACTTTGTCACATCATCTTGTATGAAGAGAAAACAAAGACACATTTATTATTCATAAAAATTTCACATCAGTTTACTGTCGCTTAAGAGAATTATTGACATTCTATAATTTTTATCATGCTGATGAATTCTTTCTTTCATGAAATTTTTTAATAGTTCAAGCAAAATATAAATGTTTCAATTGACTGGTATATGTACATTTTAAATTTTGCCATTGGCTCTTTTGACAGTAAACATGTATCAAAATAAACTGGTTAAATGTTAATAAGTAGTTCTGCAAGCGTCAATTTACTTTTACATTTTTTCTTTTTTTTTACATAATTTTTACATTGTATATAATGATCTTATAATACAAGGCATTTTGGAAATACTGTATTTTTCATAATTCTAGGGGCCAGCTGAGACATACAAGATACAGTACATAAGGGTAAATGACTTCATAACCATAGTGTCAATACCTGTACCATATAGCTAGTTTGGGAGTTATAACACATGACAGTTGGGGTTGGAATGTGTTCAAATCTACGGAGTATAAATGAAATATCCAAATGTTGCTAGTAGTGTGCAATTTCTTTACAATTACTGTATAGGTATATGCAATGTGATGGATTTTACAGTAAATGTAAAATATCACGGGGGGGGTACACGGCGGTCTCTTAAAAATATATACATTTCCATTGGAACCGGTTATTAAGACGTTTACATACAGGTAGTTCTGCTATAACGCGATAATTGTGTTCTTGTAAAATATCGTGTTATAGAAAATCGCGTAATAGAAATAACAGGGCTTATGGAGAAAATAGGGTTAGGTGCAGATTACTCGAAATCGAAAAAATTTAGTAGTTAGCCTAACACAAAGGATAGCACAGTCTAAATAAATGTTACATTCATATCTAATAATGAAATCATACAGTAAATTTAACACTTTACCTTGAAAAAATATGAATGTAACTTGATGGGGGAGAAGGGTGATTTTGAGGTTGATAACATCAAGCTTCTCTTCAAGTGTTATATCCTTTCTTTTACGATAATCACCGGGAATTCTATCATCAGAATGCTTTTTGGAGATATTCTTCTTTACCATATTCACAGTTAATACCACAAAATTGGAGAAATAGTAAGCAAAAATCGCGTTATAGCAAACAAGCGATCGCGTTATACAAATATTGTTCCGAATTCATAAATCGCGTTAGAGCAAATTCGCGTTATCAAAACACGCGTTATAGCAGAACTCACTGTATTTGTTTTCTTTATTATCTCATCTTAATTTACATATATTAAATATCAGAGACGTTTTCTATTCATATATAACTAGTTTGGACATTCGGGATAAGTCTTTCCAATAATATTGTCGGACTATTAAATGGTAATCCGACAAAATTTGGTTTAAAAAAATGGATTACGGCTCGGAAGGCGCTTTCGGGTTACTAATAGTAACCAGAGTGTTTAAAAAAAATGGTCGTCAGTGAGGGGATGCAGAGTATTGTTGGATTTCTGACACAAATATTGTATCTTTTCATCAGCTTTAACAAATTTCCCCCTCAGTATTCACAAGATAGGATGTGGACAATCTTCCTGCGTTTGAGGAAAGGCAGTTGGCTAGCGCTGACCCACATTGTGTCTCGGAAGAAGTTACGAGAAATAAATTGTCAAAACTAAAGGTTTATAAGAGCCCTGCTGGCCCTTACATGGTGCATCCCAGCGTGATCGGAGAGTTGTGCAGTGTTGCCAGACAAAAATTAAGAAAATTTTATAAACTTCATCAAAATATCTGTAGAGATCTGTAGTCACTACAAAATATCTCTAAAAAAAATCTGTAATTTTCGATGTTCTTTTAAATGTATTGTGTGTGTTTTTCATCAATTTATGCACAGCTAAAAAAAGAAGAAGTTTAAGTAAAAGAAAAGTCATGATGGTTAATTTTATTTTATTTTTGGTCAGCCGAAAACGAAAAATCATTTAAACATACAAACAAAACAAATAATTGTGTAATTAGAATTTTCTTATTTATATTGTAGTGGATTCCTCCCCTACAAACGCTGTTTGTCACTGACTAGCCGATCCTCGAATTCCCCAGTGTATGCCTCGTGGTCTAGGTCAGCAACCAGCGCCGCCTTACACGACTGAGGTCAACTATTAAACCACGCCTACCTCTGCTATAAAAGATCTCACCTCATGGTGACCTACCTCTTTCTACCTACAGCCAGTCTTCAAGTAACACCTCCTCCTGCCTGGCGGCCCTCGCTCCCGCCGGCGACCCACACCTCGTGGTGACTGCTCTTTATACCCACAGCTACCAGCAAGCAACACCTCCTCCTGCCCGGCGGTCCTCGCTCCCGCCGGCGACCCACAAGCTTGTCCTCCTCTGAGCACCCTCACCAACCAGCTCTCTCTACATCACGCTTGTAACCACGCTGCCACTTCCCAGCACCAAGCTGCACAGAGACCACATTGTGAATTTCCTTTCTCCATCCCATCCTGAGTGTGAACCAACATCTCGTACCCCACAATATAATGCTAATATTTATTCATTAATTTTGTACTGCAGACACTAATCAAACTCGTAGCTCTAATATCGTACTAACAACAAAAACTTTATTTATATATATTGTATGTACCGTACCTCTGAACTACTAAAAAAAAAAAGGTGCGTTTTCCCAGATGAGAAGAGATGCCCCGCCCCCTCCTCAAGAGTTACAGCTGATTGGCTGTTGCAAATCTGTCCGATTTCGTCCTGAAGTAATGATGTATTTCCAAACGAGTTTATTAAAAATCGTTGGGATGACCGTTTCTGACGAGAAAGATATCTAGCTAAATTATATAAAGATACGTGCATTCATTATTTCAAACATGCGCACGGAAGTTTATCAGAAATCTTATACATGAATTAACTGTTAAACCCTGGTAGTGAATTTACGCTTTTGGAGGACGCATTTAATATATACTTATTTTTACCCACAATAAGGCATACTAAGACAAATTACATATCATTAAAACTACATTATGCAAAAAATATCATTTTAAGAGATCGGAATCACATTGAAATATTACATGGCTGTCAGCAGACTTGTGGGGTATGGGATGTTTGGGTTCACACTCAGGATGGGATGGAGAAAGGAAACTCACAATGTGCTCTCTGTATACATGTTGTATTGGATGTACAATGCAGCTTGTTGCTGGGAAGTGGCAGTGTAGTGGACGTCTCCCCTACAAACTGCATAGCACCCACCACCTGCTATCACATTCCAACGTGCCGTTGCCTAGCAACCAAGCGAGAGCTGTCCCCAGATGTTACCGTATCTTAGCAACGAAACTATTCACCCGCGACTTCTCGGGTTTTCCCAACATGACTCATAGCGGCTGCTGGGTATATAAGCTCTGTCTCTCCATTGAGATTCATTCTGCTCATTTTCCTGAACAAGCAACACCTCCTCCAGCAAGCTCCTAGCTGTTAACATTTATTCAACCAGGAGGCCAGCAACAGGCAACATCTTCTCTAACGAAGCTCCTGCACATCTACCTCCTTCAACACGCTACTCACCGAACGTCTTCTACTGAGCAGCTCCCCACCACACGGCATCTCCAGCACCAGACTGTCTTCATATAACTTATATATTATACAAGAAACCACATTAGAGTTTCCTTCCATCCTGAGTGCTAGACAACATTAATATCTCGATACCCCTACAATGGTGACTCCCGGAGATAAGCACTCACACAGGATGGAGGACGGACGGATCTCTCTGCCGACTTTCAACCACAACGTCGAGGACTGGCTTGACCATGTGGAAGCAGCCCTCGCCGGCTCACGAGCGACCGACGGGCAAAAATATTGTGCCCTGCTCTGTGCCTTGCCCACGGAAGTGGCCACGCGGATCTCCCAAACCATTTCCAACCCTCCAGATCACAACAAATTCGCCACCCTGCGGGCTGCCTTGAAGACGTGTGATCAACAGACCAGCCCCAATCTCCTGCAAGATCTATCCTCTACCTCCCTCGGGAACTCAACCCCGGGACGTCTCTGGGAGCAGATGTGTCGGCTGAACTCCTGTCACACAGAGAGACTCCCCGACTCTATCCTGCGCCAGCTTCACGCACAAAAGCTACCCACAGAAGTACGCAACATTCTGTCCGCAGTAGATTACTCTACGACACCGGAACTATATGCAACCGCGGCAGATAGAATTTTTAACGAGTGCGCTGCTGCACCCCTTGCCTCCACGGTCACACCAGTACCTACCATCGAACCTGTAAGCTGGGTCAACACCCCTCAGCCGAGCAATACCTCACAAGACATCAAGGACCTGTTGCAAATTTTGAACCGCAGGATGGACACCATTGAGCAGTTCTGCTCCTCCATACCCGCTGCTGCACCGGTTCCTGACTCACACACTACGCCCTACAAGTTCCGACACACAGCAGCCAACCTCCAGTACAACAAATTTACCCTCTGCTGGTATCACCAGACTTTCGGCCGCAATGCTCGAAACTGTGAGCCCTATTGCACCTATTCGGGAAACGGCAACACCGGAGGCTGGTAGACGCCTCAGCCTCCGTCCCTCCAGGCGTCTCATTACTGCGCGTCACCGACCGCACCTCCGGCAAGAAGTTCCTCATCGACACCGGTTCATCGGTCAGCCTCATCCCTCCCTCACTACGAGACAAGTCAAAGCAACCCTCGTATGACCTGTTCGCTGCCAACGGTACCTCCATCGCCTCCTACGGCGTACGCACCCTCGCCTTAGACCTCGGTCTGCCCAAGACTCTGCGTTGGTTATTCGTGATAGCAGACGTGTCTCAACCCATCCTTGGTTTCGACTTCCTCACCTTCCACAAGCTCGGCGTCAAACCAAGTCATCTATGCCTCATTCATGAGCCTACAGCACGCAAGATCCAGGGTTCTCGTGCCAGACACACGGACGCTATCACCTGTCTTGCGCCTTCCAACGAGTTCTCCTCCCTGCTCGACGAATTCAAGGAGCTTTTCTCACCCCGAGTCTCCCTACCCCCACCACCTACGTCGGGAATTTTCCACCACATCGAAACCAAAGGACCACCAGTCTTTTCACGCCCTCGCCGCCTGCGCCCTGAGCTCCTGTACACAGCCAAAGTAGAATTCAACAAACTACTGCAAGACGGCATCATTCGCCCTTCAAGGAGTCCCTGGGCATCGCCTCTTCACATGGTTCCTAAGCGAACACCCGGCAAGTGGAGGGTGTGTGGCGACTACAGAGCCCTGAATCTCGTCACCAAACCTGACAGGTACCCTATTCCGCATGTCCAGGACTTTCACCACAAACTTCATGGCAAGACTATCTTCTCGAAGATCGACTTGGAGCGTGCTTTCCACTAGATCCCAGTAGCACCGGCAGATACCCAGAAGACAGCCATCACCACTCCGTTCGGACTCTTCGAGTATACTTTCAAGAGGTTTGGCTTACGCAATGCAGCACAGACTTTCCAGAGGTTCATGGACCATATGCTTCGCGACCTCGATTTTGTCACCGTCTACATTGACGACATCCTCGTCGCATCTTCGACGCCTGCCGAGCACCGCCACCACCTACAACTCCTTCTCCAACGCCTGCAGAACAACAACATGAAAGTTCATCCTGCTAAGTGCGTATTTGGAACCTCGGCCATCGATTTCCTCGGTCATAGAGTCTCGCCCAGTGGCATACAACCCCTACCACAGAAGATAACCACGATTAGGGAATTCCCCAAACCTGAAACGGCGAAGAAACTCCGAGAGTTCCTGGGTTTAGTCAACTACTACCACCGCTTCATTGACAAAGCTGCCACCATCCTAGCCCCCCTACACGACCTTCTCAAGGGACGCCCAAAGAAGTCTCACAAGTCTCTCATGTGGACTCAAGAGGCTACTACGGCATTCACCACTATCAAACAGCACATCACACGCCTCACCCTCCTGGCCCACCCCGCACCTAACGCCCGGACCACTCTCACAACAGACGCTTCTTCTACTGCAGTGGGCGCCGTCTTACAGCAGGAGATCAACGGAATTTTCATGCCCGTTGCTTTCTTCTCACAACGGCTTCAACCACCACACCTCAAGTACAGCGCTTTTGATCGAGAACTCCTGGCCATATACTTGGCTGTCAGACATTTCCAACACTTCCTCGAGGCCCGTCAGTTCACTATCTTCACTGATCACAAGCCCCTCGTCCACGCCTTCGCTTCAGCTTCCCAGTCACATACACCTCGTGTCTTGCGCCACTTGGCTTACATCTCGGAGTTCTCCAGCGACATCCAACACATTAAAGGCAGCCACAACGAGATCGCCGACGCCCTCTCTCGTTGTATATCCACCATTCTTCCCTCAACTCCACCCATTGATTATGGGCAGCTAGCCGCGGCTCAAGAGAAAGACGAAGACCTGGCAGCATACAAGACATCCCCCTCAGGCCTCATACTCCAAGAACTCCCTGTTCCTGGCACAAAGATAAAATTGTGGTGCGACGTATCCTGTGGACAGCCTAGACCGTTCGTGCCACACGTCCACCGCCGTGCTGTTTTCGACCGCATCCATGGTCTCAGCCACCCGGGTGTGCGGGCCTCCCAGCGCCTCCTCACGCAACGTGTCGTCTGGCCCGGCATCAAGTCTGATAATAAGAAATGGGCTGCCCAGTGCCTGGCCTGCCAGTCCTCCAAAATACATCGTCACATACGGGCCCCCTTACAAGCCTTTCCTATTCCCAAAGGACGTTTTCAAGTAGTACACCTCGACATCGTGGGACCTCTACCATCATCCTACAGTAGCACCTACATCTTCACCTGCATCGACCGTTTCGCCAGGTGGACAGAAGCAATTCCCATGCCCAACGCTACAGCAGAGACTACTGTCCGCGCCTTCATGTCCGGTTGGGTTTCCTGTTTTGGCCCCCCCCGCAACCGTAATCACTGACCGAGGAGTACAGTTTGAGTCACAACTCTGGCAGCACCTCCTACAGTTCCTCGGCACGTCTAGACAACGCACTACAGCATACCACCCTCAAGCCAACGGCATGGTAGAACGTTTTCACCGGCAGCTGAAGGACGCACTCAAGGCACAGCACGACCCTTACAGCTGGACTAATGCGCTTCCCTTAGTGCTCCTCGGCATCCGTGCGTCACACAAGGAGGATATGGACTGTAGCCCAGCAGATCTGACACTAGGCGAGCCCCTTCGGCTACCCGGGGATTTCTCACTCCCTCCTGATCCCAACCAAACCACTCCAGCCGTTCGTCACGACTTACTCCAAAAGCTACGACAAGCAGTTTCTGCATTCAGAGCTACTGCTCCACGCCAGCCTACTCGGCGCCCTGAACACATCCCTCCTGCACTACTTACAGCCGAGTATGTTTTCGTCAGGCATGATGCTCACCGCAACCCATTACAACGCCCCTACGATGGACCCTTCCAGGTGGTTACCCGTTCGGCAAAGTTCCTGACAATTATCCGGAATGGCAGACATGACACCGTCAGCATAGACCGAGTCAAACCGGCCGCCTTACCCGTCGGGCCCCCAGCCCAGCAGCACCATCAACAAACTACGCCTGCACCAGTCCACCCGCAGTTACCACCGGCAGCAACACCACGCCCACGACATTTCTGGGCACCCTCTTTTCACCCTCATGTACAACCTGCTCCTGTCATAGAACCTGCACCTGTAATAAACCTCCCTTCTATCATAGAACCTGCTCCTGTCATAGACCCTCCTCCTGTCATAGAACCTGAACCTGTAATAGATCTCCCTTCTATCATAGAACCTGCTCCTGCCATGGACCCTCCTCCTGACGCAGCCCCTGCAGCAGCAGGAGCACAACAACCATTGCTTGTACAACCTCCTCTAATCCCAAACCCTCTTTCTCCTCCTAATTCTCCCACAGGTTTTGTGTCACTGGATGGAGTTGTTACACGTAGCGGTCGAGTCGTACATACACCTGCCCGGTATGTGTTATGTGTGGGACACAACCCGGACAACATCCAGCCTCCCGCCGCGCCGGGAGGGGAGGGGGAGTATTGTAGTGGACGTCTCCCCTACAAACTGCGTAGCACCCACCACCTGCTATCACATTCCAACGTGCCGTTGCCTAGCAACCAAGCGAGAGCTGTCCCCAGATGTTACCGTATCTTAGCAACGAAACTATTCACCGGCGACTTTTCGGGTTTTCCCAACATGACTCATAGCGGCTGCTGGGTATATAAGCTCTGTCTCTCCATTGAGATTCATTCTGCTCATTTTCCTGAACAAGCAACACCTCCTCCAGCAAGCTCCTAGCTGTTAACATTTATCCAACCAGGAGGCCAGCAACAGGCAACATCTCTATCGAAGCTCCTGCACATCTACCTCCTTCAACACGCTACTCACCGAACGTCTTCTACTGAGCAGCTCCCCACCACACGGCATCTCCAGCACCAAACTGTCTTCATATAACTTATATATTATACAAGAAAACCACATTAGAGTTTCCTTCCATCCTGAGTGCTAGACAACATTAATATCTCGATACCCCTCCAGCAGCGTGGTTACAAGCGTGATGTAGAGAGAGCTGGTTGGTGAGGGTGCTCAGAGGAGGACAGCTTGTGGGTCGCCATGCTCGCCGGCGGGAGCGAGGGCCGCCAGGCAGCGGCGGAGGAGGTGGTGTAGCTTGCTGTGGCTGTAGCTAGAAGAAGAGAGAGGTCACCACGAGGTCAGGTCTTTTATAGCGGAGGTAGGCGTGGGTAGATAGTTGACCCCCGCTCCGTGGGCGGCGCTGGTTGACCTAGACCACGAGGCATACACTGGGGAATTCGCGGGTCGGCTACTCAGCGACAAACAGCGTTTGTAGGGAAGAAATCCACTACAGACTCACAGAGGCGGAAAATGTGGAGTTCCAACTTGTTCGCAGTCATATTTCCCGCTTCTGCTGACGGCCGTGTAATATTTTAATGTGATTCTGATCGCACATCATTGGCGAAGAGGATAAAAGTAAAGAGTCAACTGAACAAACAAGCATTACTGTAGGTGGATAAAGTCGAGCAAAACTACACTGTCCTGTATACTAAGTAAATGTAGTAGTAGTCACTAACCCACCCCTTTCAGTATTGATTGTTCTCCAGCAAGCGCATGAAGACGTTTATTTTACTTCTCTTTACTTTACATTACTATACAGTACATTACTTTATCCTCTTCTCCACTGTTCGGCTGGATTTACAAGCCGGATGTCTTCGTCAAGAGTATAACCAAATAAACTGGATACCATTGGTATACCAAGGCGTCGAGGTTTTGATTGGGCGGGCAGTAGGTACAGTACGTGAAACAGGATACACCCCAGTACACTTGCACTCGGAGTCAGGCGTTACCATCACTAGTCACAGCCAGGCACAGAAACTACGCATTATTTTATCACTTTATTCATAAAGACGAAATTCCACACTGGCGCCATAGTTGTTAAGACGCGTTTCTAGTGAACGCCCCTCAGCCAGACTGTGATTTGTCGAAACATGACGTTGTATGAAATTGATTAAAGATTCTAACACCAACCATATAAACTAGTACGTTCAATGTACACGTCCCCATGCCAAGCCACGAACAAAATTTTGAAATATGTACAATATGTGTAAAAAAAAAATGCATAAGCACTAGCTGGTTACTATTATTTCAAATTTTAGATTATCTTCCTAGGTCAAAAAATACTTGAAGTTATCCCCTACAAAAGCAGTAATGTCAGATTTTCAGATGTGAATTATCGTACACTTACAGACATATTAGTTCCTTTATTTATTGGAAAGTTACCCTGCCACGTACGACATTTTGACAAATCTGTGAGAAGCCAGATTTTGATATAACTACTGTATATGATTAGCCATACGAGCCAGCATATAATTTGATGGAATAATTTTTACACATGACATTGAACTATTGAGGCACTCGGTGAGAGAAGAGCTCCATTCACTGTTACAGTTTTAACTATTTCTTTGTATACCATTTAAGAAATTCACTTTGGAATGCGGCAAACTAGAGCAGTCAGTGCAAAATTTGCAAGCTCTGCTAAAGCTGTTTTTTTTAGTGACACTGCAGCCCAGAACCCAGTTTCATCAACAACTAATTTAGCTGATACAGTAGTTGCATTCTCCACTGGTCATCTAACGTCTGCATTAATGATGATATTGTGAGTTGGCAGTAATTGGAAATAAAGGGAGGTTTCAGGGTTTGTTTCCTGAACTTAGACGACAAAGCATTTCTTGGGGTAAGATAATACAAGTTAGAAATTACACTCGGAAGTCATATCTTTTCTTATTTTCTGGCATTACAAATACCAGTATCGGTAATGTTGGCAGGCAAAATAATACACTTGTTGAAAGTCTACTTTAATCGACAGACGTAAGTCATTGTTGACATTTGTCATATTGGAATGCAATTATAGTGCTCTCAGATTTTGAACCTAAAATTATTGCCCAAATCGTACGACACTGGGATAATGTATAGTTTATCGTGCCGAGGATAAAAATCTCGTACGTTTGGCACACTCCAATGGTGGGGCGGTGTCCAATAATAATGTTAATAATAATTACTATCGTAAAGTTAATAATTATAGTTATAATTATGGTAAATATAATGATAATAAAAATACTCAAAAACAATAAAAAGAAGCTAAGAGAAACTATAATATTACAGGGAGTTACAAAACGACGGAAGGTAATAATTATTATCACACAAAGGATTTTTTTACTTTGCCACAGCCCAAAGAAAGTTAGCAGGATTGTGCCCTTTAAAGGTCAACATATAACTGATAACTTACAACTGGCCTACATACGTTCAAGCTAGTCTTGTACGCCGTAGTTCTATTACCGCTATTGGCACCCAAAAATAACATAAAATTCTGATCATGCCACTCTTCTCTATAGATACACATGTTCATTCTAGATTATCATTTAACTTCTGCACATTTATAATATAAATATAGATATAGGCAACAATATTTACTTATCTGTTTTCAACATAGACGTCGACCAAGCACCTTTTCTGATCGAAGCCATTTTATGTATTCGGCAAGAACCCCAAATCGCACATCTTTATTTGATGCCTGATATCAACTAACAACAATAAAATACATAAAAAGTAATACAGGTATTTTATCTATGGAGTAACGTACACCTGGTCCAACTATCCTGTTTTTTATTGTAATTCTAATTGTTTTAAAAAATTACTATTTTTATTAATATGCAAACGCAGAGCAATAATCTAGAATAAATGTGTGTATCTAGGGAAGAGAGACAGCATCAGAAGAGCCCAAGTTGTTGGTGGCACAATAGTAACCTCTCACTATTGTGTCCATAGTAAGCTGATAAGTGGTGAAATGATAAATTAAAAAATAAAGAGACTGAGCCAGGATCTGCAGGGTGGATTTCAGTAATGCCATTGAGAGCATCACTATCACTACGAGGCCAGGCTTATGTAACAGGTTCCGGGAGAGGTTGATTGTTAGGTCATATATGGATGTTGGTTTACTGTCCACAACGTCGTGAGGTGCAACATTGGACTTAAATTGTTGCATTTTTCCTCAATTGATGAAGGTGTCGAGCTTGTGCTTAAGGTGCAAAGGTGAGACGGCGCATACCAAGGGGAGGACTGTATACAATCATGGGACTGAGGGGGGGGGGGGCTGTGAATTTTTTCGGAAGATGGCGGGTCAATGGGTAAAGAAAACGCTTAAGTTCACTATGGTAATTATATTTTTAAACAAATTAGGCCCAAAAGTATAAAAATAAGGGTTAAAGTTGCTAAAAAGTCACGTGACAGCAAAAAGCTGTGATTGATTGTGACGTCACTGACTAGTGCGAGCCACAGAGGCTCTGTGACAGAGCGGGAGCCTCGAGGCAGCCAGCTGTGGTGTATGTGTTGTTACCAGCAGAAATCGGGACTTGTGGCCATATACAATGTTGATATACACAGACTCAAATATCGTCATGTGTATTTACTGCTGGGTGCCAAAATGATGCAAAAGACCGATAACTCCAACATGTAAGTTTTCATCACTGTGCTATACATTTCATGTCTGGAAAATGTAAGTTTTCGTCACTGATGTCTATATTTAATATTGTGGAAGGACTGGGGACGACCATTGCCAGAGGATGGGCATGACATGATCAGATGACCGTTGTAATTTAACGCGCAGCTGGATGGCGGATTTCTTGATCATACTCGACAATCATAAAGACATCTAATTTTGGTAAATTTCTTTCATCTGCCTTGATGAACACTGGAAGTAATTGTCCAACCTTCTCGGCTCTGTAAATATTATTAGATAATTAATTGTGCTTTACTGTGCAACACAGTAATGCTGTATTGAATATATAAATATTACTAAACACATTAACTAATTCAAAGGATATTTACTGCCCCTACTACAAATTTAATTGTATAAACATTCCAAATAATATTGGTATTATTATGGTTTTGGTCATCTGGGGAACCTTAAGATTTTAACTAGGGAATTAAGTACTTTAAACAATGAGACAAATTATCTCTACAGGATTTCTGTCGCGAAACATTTTTCGATCGCATAAGAAAATACAGATCATATGTTAGGTTAGGTTAGGTTAGGTTAGGGTATGATGAGTTATAAGGTTAGCTTAACATACATTGGTAAGGGGGGGGAGGTGTAGTGACTCAAAACTAGTCATTTCTGATAGAAATTAAGGTCTAAATCGTTCATAACATCGAAAACCACCAGAAAAAAAAAAATAGTCGGAATGTTTAAGTACAGGGATGACCAAAACTTAAAATTTACCCAATATAGCCTATCTCGAATCTAAGCATCCAAATACTTATGGTAGTTAAAGTAAAATTTTACACATTAATTAATATAAATGATGAAATATCCCAGTGGTTCATTAGTGAATCATCAAAACAATAACAGCACTATGTTATCATGTTTACCTAGCATCAGGCATTCTCAAAACAAAGTCCAGGCAATGTCATTACTTCTAAATTGACTTTGTAGTGGTTCACTACAACCACTCCACCATCCTCGCCTCAGCCAATCAGCAGCGAGTTCAATACCCCACCCAGCCTCTGCCCCTGAATCGCTCGCTGGATGGCCACCCGCCGTCCTCGCCCAGCCAATCAGCGGCGCCTTTCATCTCGCACCTCGATTCCTGAGTAGCCAGAATTGTGTAAATACCCCCCCAGACATTATACAAGCCATAACGAAACAAGAACTAAAATGGACCTACTCTAACGATAAATACCCTGAAGCGCTAGTAGAAGCTTACCTGATAAACCAAAGAATTAAAATAAGGAAACACGACTTCAAACGGACTGGTTCCGGACAAGAGATCGCCACCCGCGCAACAAACAAGAAACAAAAAATCAAAACACAATGAATAACGACAAACACAGAACACTTACCATCATACAACACAACGTCCGCAACTGGGAAACAAATAAAAACAACCTTGCAAACACATACCTCAGCATTGATCCGGACATAATTTTAGTAAATAGTCACGGCAATTCAAATTCCAAGAAAATAAAAATATTTGGATATACAACCTACCAAAGAAATATAACAAGAATTAAATGATGGCGTGGCCATTGCTGTAAAACACAGACTCAAACATCAAATCATCGACGATTTCGAGGACGAATTCCTGGGAATCAAAATAACTACCACACTAGGAGAAATAGCAATAGCCACAGCATATTTACCGCCAAGAAGGAATTACCTACCGGCCCCAGACTTGATAAAACTATTGAACTACAACTGCCCAACATATATAATGGGAGATTTGAACCCAAGACATCCAATATTCGGCCACGGAAACAGGAACAGGGTGGGCACTGCACTGCATACCATAATGAACACAGGGAAGCTGATCCACCTAGGACCACACTTCACCACATTCATTAGCATTAACAAAACAACAACCCCAGACAAGTCTTCACCAATAACAAGGCATTCCTGAATTACCATATAAAACAAGGACCACTAACTACGAGTGACCACATTCCAATGATAATAAAACTATCTACAAGCCTAATCCAAGTACCAACAACCCCACGCTTCCAAATGCAAAAAGCAGACTGGGAAGGCTTCAAGAAGCAACTAGGACAAGTTAATATCCCAGATCTCCAAGGCAATATACTAGAAGATATAGACAACGAAACAGATACCCTTATAATTAACACCAAAAAGGCAATAGAGAACAACATACCAATCACAACATATCGAACGCTACCACACATCAGGACATCTCATGAATTGCGAATGCTCCAAGTACAATACAATAACATAATGATGTACATACAAAACTATCCACCAACAACAGAGCTTATTAGAAACTTAAGGCAAATACAACAAAATTTAAGAGATGAAAGCCTGACAGCACACCAACAGATATGGAACGAACTAATAAACAACCTGGATACCACAAGAAATGACAAGAACTTCTGGCAGAACGTAAACAAAATTCTAGGAAACGACAAACCCCAACAAAAGTACATAAAAGACCAAAACGGGAAAAAACTCTTTGAAGAAAAAGAGATAGAATCTGCATACAGGAGAAAACGGAAAAGGTATTTCAAATATCAGAAGTAAAAAATGAGCAATTTGATGAGGAACACGAAAATCATATCTGCAGAGAGATGGCCGAAAGGATAAATAGGATAACCCCATACCATGTGGTGGACAAAACCAGGCTCAACTCGATAGAACCAATTACAGAAGGAGAACTGCTACACTACATCAGAGACACTAAAGAAAAAGCACCAGGATTCACAAAAATCACAAGAAATATGATCCTATACCTACCCAACAACTGCACACAAGGCATCCTTGAAATATTAAACTCAGCATTGGTAAGTGGATACTTCATTGATGCATTCAAAAATGCAAAACTCATATTCATGCTGAAACCAGCCAAAGACCACACTCAAGTAATTAGCTACAGACCGATTTCTCTACTCGAAGTTATAGGAAAACTATTTGAAAAGGCAATAAACATGAGAATTAGAAAACACAGGAGCGAAAACGGACTACTAAACCCTAAACAACACGGATTCACTGAAAGAAAGGGAACACATACTGCACTAGCCGTAATCACGGAAACGTTAGCCAACAAGAAAACAGAAAGAAACCAAGTCAACATTGTATTAAGAGACGTTAAGAAAGCATTTGATAAAGTATGGCACCTAGGATTAAAATTTAAACTGCTTCAATTAAATCTTCCAGAACCACTAGAAAAAATCGTCTGTGACTTCCTAGACCAGGGGTCACCAAACTTTTTTCACAGTGGGCCGGATAACTGAAAGAATGACGAGCGCGGGCCGCATAATCATTCTGTTCAATACTTGCAAGCCAGAACGAAAGCCATGGAAACCATGGTAACGTCAGAGCGTAGTCGGAGCTACCACGGCGGGCCTGATGAACTGACGTCGCGGGCCGGATCCGGCCCGCGGGCCGTAGTTTGGTGACCCCTGTCCTAGACGATCGCACTGCACAAATACAAATTGGCAGCTATATAGGACCACCCATAGAACTGAAAAGTGGAGTACCCCAAGGCGGTGTCCTTTCACCGACGCTGTACAATATCTACACAGCAGACCTCCCAGAACCAGCTCCCTTATAAGGGCGGGGATTTTCTGCCACCACTTATATTCTTATTTCATACTTCTTTCTGTGTCTTATTTCCTTCAATTGTTCTGTCTAAATATTTCAGTTCATGGTTACTTCATAACCTCAGTTCTTTTGGTAGCATTGTGAGGGCTAGGGCACATGGGTACATGTAATTCTGGTGTCAAGTCACTTGGACGGGAAATAAAGGTGGAATACCGCGGGAAAAGTCTACCCCTAATATACTCTAAGAAATGGTTTATTAATATGAAATCAAAGTAGGGAAAAAGATGTCATTAACATACAACTCCAAGGTTCAGACCCCTTGGCTTTACTCCACTGCAATTCACTTAGATACCCTGGCTTCTACAACATTACTGGGTGGTACATTACATTAACACACAGCTACAAGGATCAACTCCTTGGCTTTTACTTACATTACATACAGCTACAAGGATCAACTTACATATGGCACCTTCACTAGAACTTATTGTTAGTACATATGGAGGATGCACTCACAACACAACACGTGAATACTGATACTAACAAGTTACAGGGACTCAACTGCAATCCCACGTGGACACTTTTACTTCTCACACATTACTGGTGATACATTTCATTACATACATGACAAACTTACATATGGTCCTTCACTAACTGTTGGTAGTGCATATGGAGGATGCACTTACAACCCATAACACGTGAATACTGAGACTAACAATTTTACCTGGGGTCAATACCCATCATGGGATAATTATATTCCAGATAATTATCCCCAATCATACATAACAAACACTGGACCATATAACTTTCAGGAGTTTCCCAGGGTAGAACACTGGCGTCTCCAACTGACGACCGCTGTTATGATCAGTGGTAGTCTAACACGTGGCGAGAGTCTAGGGTCTAGCCCCACGAGGCAGACTTGCAGTTTTAATCATGTCGAATCGGCGACATCGTCCACTAGAGCTAACTGTTAGGTATCCACCGATTCCGGGCAGTCGGTGGGGTGTTCAAAATAGCCCACACACTGGATCTGAGAACAATTTGTAGAAGCGTCAAGGAAGGATGATGATTACTCAATCACAAACAATCTTTCGTCTAGCAACGACAGGCGACATTTACTTTATATTAATTCTTACACTGGGTAAATGACAATTTCACTGTTACAACATGAACACTGATATTCACTAAATTGACTAAGTTAAACTGAATGACTATATCGGCGGGGAACACTCTCTAACATACCTGAGAACAATTTGTAGAAGCGTTATGGGAAGGGCTTCTCCCTTCACGGTAGGGTTTATATACCCGTAAGTTGCCAGAGGTGGCTACTCACGCAATGACAAAATTCACAAACAAATCAACTGCTACTCATTCAAATATGACCCTCAGTTGACAAGGTCTAGCGAATTACTTAAGTTGATTTACATAAACTAATTAGAGATTGAGCTTGCCAGTAGAAAGTGGAATATATACGTTGACAACTGTGTTCACATGGGCGGGACTTACGGAGAGGGAGCCTTGGTGTAAAACGCGTTTCTTCCTAGGGATAACTAACCAGTTACCCACATATGTTTTGTGGGCGTGAAGTATAATAAGAATCATCAAGTTTTAAAACAGACCAGCCGTCATTATGACCATGACACCCTACAGTGAATACATAAGTTTTGTAGACGACATCACACAAATCATCACATACCCCGGCAAATCAACAGCAATAATGGCACAACATACTGCCAACGCAATAGGGAACATCAACCAGTACGAAAAAAAGTGGAAGATACAAGTGAACACCAACAAGTTCAAAATAATACCAATCGCTAAAAGGAAAAAAGACCCCATTATAGTAGACAACAAAGTGATTCCATATGCCATGGAAGGCACTGTCCTAGGGCTGAAGATAACAACAAAAGGCTACAAAACATTCATCACCGAAAAACTTGCAAAAACCAGAAACATGATAATTAAATTAAAACGCTTCAGAAACCTGTCAGCAAAAAACAAGTTAAAGTTATATAGAGCCTTTGTCCAATCCCGACTAGTATATCCACCAATTTCCCTACATGCAATAAAACAAACAAACATAAAGAAACTGCAGACAATTCAAAACTTTGCCCTAAGGGATGTATACAACATCAGATATCCTGACATAGTCACCAACCGTCAACTACACCAACGAGCGCAAATAGAACCCCTAAGCGTTTACCTACACGAACACTCAAAAAGAATATGGACAAAGTTAGAAGAAATAGAGACAGGACCAATCAAAGAATGGATGGAAGAGATAGAAGAAGGAAGAAGAGAACACTCGTGGTTCCCTCGCAGTAAAAGTAGAGCCCTAGAACACACACCAACTCCACTCTAATGAAAGATGCAACGTTACCCCAGTGACAACCTTGGCAGCCCTACCACTTTCAACATTAGATCATAAAATGACGGGATGTTCTTAGGAGAAACATAAGTACCTGCCCCTAGACTCCTCGCCATCTGCTAGGACACAAGACCCAAAAATGTAAGGCATAAAATTGCAACACTTGCTAAACATACAAACACCTGACATAAATATATCACCTAAGACGAAAATTAACTGAAACACAAACATGAGATAACAGAAGTACTTGGGTTGAGCCCCAAGACCTAGCATTCTACTACTACTTTCCATTTTCCTCGCCTTTCTTCTTGCCCTATCCACCAACCCCAAGTCCCTCCAAATTCCATCATCATTCTTCAAGTCCAGTTCCCGCACCACCAATCTACGCGCCAGCATCAAGATCTCTTCATACTTTACTTCACCCATCGATTCTATTCGGGAAGGTACCAATACCTAGTTCGGTGATTTTGAATGTGGCTGGAGGAGGGCTCCATGGTGGTGGAATTACATAATCGCTGTCTCGAATGTCTTGGTTGTTCTTGACGAGTGTTTCTGCTTGCAGGTGCCCGATGACCTCGCTTGTCTCGGGCGACCAGGTGGCCCCTCTTAGTAGAGCTGATTATGGAAAAATCGTGCAAATGGTGATACAAGCATGAAATTTGGCTTGATCATACCCTAGGGGCTACTTGTCAAATCTGCCTGATTGGCCATTTGAAAATTCAAGATGGCGGCCATTTTTCAAGATGGCTGCCAAATTGACCTTCGAAAGATGATTTTTTTCTTCATAGAAATTGATGTAGTTGGTCAATCTAAATGATCTTAGTGTCGAGATGTATGTTTTCAAGCATGCTCAGATGATTTTTTCTATTTCTGATACTTTCAGATATATATTTGTCTTATTTATGACTGGTTTTATGTACTGGTTTTATGTTTTTTCCAACTAGGTGAGGGTAGCATGCAGAAGGTCTCTGTATGTGAGGGAGTGATTGTTGGGCACTACCAGGGCACACTGGTGACATCACTGCTGTGCAACCCAGCATGGGGTTCATTGTCAGCTAAGAAAAAGCATGTTATACTGCAACAGCTAAGTGTCCCAAATGCTGCTTAACCAAACCCAGATCAATTAAGCAGCCGCACCTGAATTGACAGGATGTGCCAGCGCGAGAGAGCCGAGCCAAGGATAACAGGGTTTTAGTTATCTGGATGGTGTACAGATTGCACGGGACTAATGACACTGGATGAACGATCGGACTATGTGTAGGGCAAAAGGCATGAACCTAGTTGTATCCCATAGAAAGTGCTCATCAGGGTGGTAAAAGGATAAACCCTTGGCCCTGAAGATCAAAAATAGTTATGGACCAAAATCTACCAACAAATCATTCCTCACTAACTGGGCAAAGTGTTGTCTTTGTCAACAGGATAAGAAGGAAGATCTTAAGTCTCCACATGCAAGTCCTGCCAAAAAAGGAGATGACGGTTACAAGAGCTTGGCAAGGAGTATTCCTATATTTCTTTCAATCAATGCACTGCCAATCAAGCTTGACCCTGCAAGACTTGTTGAAGATGATGGGATAGAGGAGACCTTGAGGAGAAACAAGGCACAGTATCATGAGAGTTGCAGACTTCTGTTCAACAACACAAAGTTAAATAGAGCTCAGAAAAGGCGAACCTCTGCAGTTGCTACAGAGGAGAGCAGCAGTAGCAAGATACCACGAATGGTCAGAGACCCCAAAGCAACAGAATGCTTTCTATGTGAGGAAGAAGCTTCGGGAGATGACATAAGACATGCAATGACATTGAAACTTAATAAAAGATCGAATGATTGTGCAAAGACACTTAGCGATGGAAAACTCCTTGCCAAACTAAGTGCAGGAGATGTTGTGGCACAAGAACTGAAGTATCACCTTAGCTGCCTGGCAGACCTGTACAACCGAGAAAGAACACACCGAAATGCTCATGAGCAAGAAGAAGCACAAGGACGCATACCCACCTGCTTTCTCTGAACTTGTCACTTACATCACTCAGATGAAAGCTTCTAGTGAAGGTACTGAACCACCCATTTTCAGACTTGTTGACCTGGTCACACTCTACAGACAGAGACTTCAGCAGCAGGGTGTTGGATCGCCTGATGTTCATGCTACTCGACTGAAGGACCAGCTGCTTTTTCACATCCCCCAGCTGCAAGCTCATCACCAAGGAAGAGATATCCTACTGACCTTTGAGAAGGATGTTGGCTCAATCCTGGCACAAGCAAGCAAATACGGTGACGCGATCCATCTGGCCAAGGTTGCTGGAATGATACAACAGGACATGCTTCAGCACAAGTCACACTTCAGCAGTACATTTCATGAAGGATGCATTGAACAGGCTGTTCCACAATCACTGCTTCAATTTGTATGCATGATCGATCATGGTGCAGATATCAAATCCCAACTCCAGCATGGCGCATCGAAGTCTGACCTTGCAATGTCACAGCTCTTACAGTACAACTGCTTTGCCAACTACAAAAACAAGACAGAACTATTCCATTTTCTCGCGGAGAAAATGTGTGAAGCACAGACGACAAGCACGGTGGTTGTGACAAAGGGAGAAGATGCCATTAGCAACACAGAGAAGTCCCTAGAAGCTGTGGCTCCATGCTGTCATGAGGAAGCAGACAAACGAATATTTGTGCATGCTAGGGGTGCAGCAATGGAAGGTAGCAAGTCCCTCATCATCAAAGCCAATGACACTGACGTGGTCGTCATAGCAGTATCTGTACTGCCATCACTACAGGAGCTTGGTCTTGATAACATGTGGATTGTCTTTGGCCAAGGAGCCAGTCATCGATGGATTCCAGTTCATGATGTAGCTTCTGCTATAGGGCCTAAGAAAGCTAGTGGGATCCTATACTTTCATGCTTTCACTGGCTGTGACGTTGTGCCTGGCTTCCATGGGAAAGGAAAGAAATCTGCATGGCAGACATGGAATGTCTGTGATGAAGTTTCAGAAACATTCACCAAACTCAGCCATGTCCAACAACAGTTGCTGATGTTGACCTGCAGAAGCTGGAAAGATTTGTTGTCCTCATGTACGACAGATCTAGTGCAGCCACTGGTGTAGATGAGGCAAGACTAAATCTCTTTTCCCTCAAGCAGAGACCATATGACTCCATTCCACCAACCCAAGCAGCCCTCAAGGAACATGCAAAGCAGGCTGCCTACCAGGCCGGTATCATCTGGGGCCAGGCAACAATCTCCAATCCAGAAACCAGTAGTCCTGTCAACTGAGGATGGACACAGAAGGGAGAGGCATGGCAGACACGTTGGACGACTCTTCCCCCGATTGCAACGTGCTGTCAGGAGCTGACCAAATGTTCCTGTAAGAAAGACTGCAACCAGAGATGCAAATGCTTTCGCTCTGGACTTTCCTGCACAGCACTTTGCAGCTGCATTTGTGAACAGCAGTAAATGCACAAGATGTACTGTCAGGAGAAGTCACAGGAACCAGTGCTAATAGTGAGTACTTTTTTATTTTAATAATTTTTTTTTTACTAAAAGTGTTATTTTGTGTGGATAAAAATGTTACAGTGGACTTAAAACTATACAAAATCATCTGAGCATGCTTGAAAACATACATATCGACACCAAGATCACTCAGATTGACCAACTACATCAATTTCTATAAGAAAAATCAACTTTTGAAGGTCAATCTTGGAGTTTTAAATGGCCAATTAGGCAGACTTGATTAGTAACCATTAGAAAATTACCATGCCAAATTTGGTGCTTGTATCACCATTTGCATGATTCTCTTGAAAAATTGCATTTAGCTGCCCCACTATCGCACTCTGTGGTCGAGGTGGAGGGAGGCACTGATTCGCGTTTTGGCAGCTGTGGGCTTATCTGATCTACAGATTTTGGAGGAGTCCGGCTGTCACCTGCTTTACTCGTACTGCCAGGGGTGGTAGTTCAGTTTCCATTTGCCAATTGCAAATTCTGGTCCACATGGGCGCTCCGAGCTTAATCTTGAGAGCATTATTTTGGGTGGTAGTTCAGTTTCCATTTGCCAATTGCAAATTCTGGTCCACATGGGCGCTCTGAGCTTGATCTTGAGAGCATTATTTTGGATAACTTCTAGCTTAGCTATCTGGTCTTCTCTCAGTCCAATGAGTGCTGGAGCAATGTAATCTACAGTACCAACGATCTGATGGCGGCCGTGTAGTAGGCGTTGAGCATGTGTATGTTCGCTCTTGCGGTTGTGCTGATGAGTGACCTAATTATGTTGTGTCTGCTCTTCGTCCTGTGCCTGAGATACTCGAGTTGCGGCTTGAAAGTGAGTTTTTTGTCGAACCAGATTCCAAGACACTGGTGGGTGTTGGTCCAGACTACCGGCGTGTTTCGTATGGATTGATTTTGATTTTGATTTTGCCGCTTACAGAGGCTACTTTATTGTGCACCCCACACTCATCCTGTGAGCGGTAGCGCAAAAGGATTACAGAGTAGGGTTTACAACGGGTCATAATAATTAACCCCCGTTGTCAGGATATTATGGCACTGAATGTTACACAGTATTTCATTTACATTATTTGTTTAGTTCTATACATAAAGGGTAACTTATTCACAAATGCGTGAGTACAGGCGTGTGAGGCAGTATGTCTGGCCCCACACTTTGTTATTCACATTTACGTGAGAGGTATTCAAGCACATTGCGTATTTGGTTCTGTACATGAGAATTGATATAGTTACTAAGTGCAAAAAAGTGGATACAATCTTAATATGTCGGCTATCTTGCCATTAGAGATGAAGTGTTGTGCCATTTCACACACAGTGTGCTTGGACCTGTCCCTAAAAGGTTCTATCTTCACACAGTCGAGGACGTAGTGTTCAAGTGTGTGGCCATATGTCTGGCCACACACTTTACATTTAGTTTTGTTTACATATGCTTGAGGAACATACTGCCAAAGGTACTTATATCCTAACCTTAATCTAGCGGTTACAACATCTTGTAATCTAGTGATCTTGTTACTTGCTCCATATACATGTTTCACTTGATACATCTCATCATGGTAACCTATGGATCGACTAGTGCCTGTTTGCACTTGTCTACTTGCGTCAAACTCATCAATAAGTTCTTTCCTAATTACAGTTTTAAGGGCTCTTTTTGACAGACCCAAATTGCATTCAACGGTGTTTTTGTTAGACGCGAGTTTGGCGAGGGCATCAACTCTCTCATGTTTTATGAGGCCTATGTGAGAGGGGATCCACAACAGTTTGACCTTGACACCCCGGTCAACTAGGCACGCATATTTGTGTCTGGCTTCAGAGACAAGAGCGTGACAACCTGAGTCGAGGGTACCAAGGGCAAGTAGTGAGGATAGAGAGTCAGTGATGATGAGACTGTCAGTAACAGTGGTTTCAATGAATTTAATAGCTGTGAGTATGGCAACTAATTTAGTTTGTAGAGTGGATGCCCAGCTGTTAATTCTAACTCCTTTCTCAATTATATTACCTTCAGGTTGAGTCACAACAATAGCACTTCCAGCCCTCCCACAGGCGGTGTTAAGAGATCCATCGGTGCAGATGGTCTGTGTGATATTATCATCAGTCTGTAGAGTGTGTATGTGTTCAAGAGCTCTCTGAGAGCATCATGTCTGGTGTGTCTGTGCAGATGACCATCACTTTCGACTTGGCTGGATTTATCTTGAGTCCAAGTCTGTTGCACTCCTCTTCTATAAGTTGGAGTGCATGTAGCGTGTTGACTAGTCTGTTTGCTTCTCTTACTATGAGCTGAAAGTCGTCTGCATAGTAGAGGAGCTTGGCTGTTTGTCTGAAAGGTAGTCTGACTAGATTTTCCATCAGTACATTGAACAGAGTTGGACTGAGGATGCCTTCTGAAAGCGTACTCCTGCTTCTCTCTGTGCGAGTTAGTTCTGGATCCACCCCAGCAACCTTCCTTTGACACCTTTTTCGGCGAGCCCCGTTATAATGGCCAGTGGATTTGCTAGTTCGAAGGCCTTCTACAAGTCGAGGAAGACCACCAAAGCTGATTTATTGTCCACTGTGCTGAGTATCTCGGCACATATCAGGATAGGTTAAAGAAACTTAACTTGCATTCCCTAGAAAGACGAAGAGTGCGGGGAGATATGATAGAAGTATTTAAGTGGGTGAAAGGAATCAATAAAGGGGATATAGATAAAGTTCTTATAATATCTGAGCAGGATAGGACTCGGAGCAACGGATTCAAGTTGGATAAGTTTAGGTTTAGGAGGGAGATAGGAAGAAACTGGTTCACAAATAGGGTGGTGGACGAGTGGAACAAGCTTAGCAACTTTGTAGTAAGTGCTGGAACTCTGGAAAGTTTCAAAAGGAGGCTAGATAGATTCATGGATGATATAGAGTGGTAGTAACTCTCGACAGGAGCTGCCGTGCACAGGCCAACTGGCCTATTGCAGACTCCTTATTTTCTTATGTTCTTAAGACATCTTCAGAGGCAACTGTTACCTCTGAAGATGTCTTGAATAAAGACGAAAGCTAAGGTGCTCCGTTGTTTCCCTCTTCCCGTGTGACTTTATCAAGATTTATTTTATCCACGTTTTCATTGTGGATCTACATGAAATATATATATATATATATATATATATATATATATATATATATATATATATATATATATATATATATATATAATAAAGGGGCCATAAATATATATAAAAAATCAATAGTGAGAAACGATATACTATATGTATGTTACAATTGTGTGTAAATGAGGCAGAAAGACAGATCAACATCCTGGGACTTGGTCATATTTTTTGTGATGCCATATGGCAGCGGGTCTACTATTAGAGAACTCTCGACAGGAGCTGCCATGCACAGGCCAACGGCCTATTGCAGACTCCTTATTTTTTTATGTTCTTATTATGCTTCCAATTTCTTCCTAGGCGGAAGTACCTCCCTGTTTGATTGGTGCCTACTAACAATATATCGTACCTGTTTTCAAACAATTTCTATTGGTGAATTAACTTAGAGCTTAATAGTTTCTATAAATAAATATACATAATTTGATTGAAACTTCTATAAAATGACTTTATTTCAAGTACGTTTTAACAATACTAAGAGTAAAGCGGAAAGGTTTGAGACGTTGGTACCAAAGACTTTGGTTGGTACTTCTGACTCCTGAGTACAGTTGCACCAGCACACAACAAGGGCAGGAGACTGGTGACAGATCACCATAGTACGGTTATTGTGTTCTATACGTTGGCCGAAGACGCTGCTGGCTTCGTATTCATTTGATTAGAGTACAGTGAGCTGTTGAAGAGGACTGTGTTCAGGTATTGTTGGGACTACTCCCATCTAACACAATTACGAGGCCAAGAGGTGTTGAGAGTGTAGGAGCTCAAGGACTTTGAAGATGGGATTAAAAGGCTCGGCATGTACCATAGTGGTCATGCTGGTGCTTACCGGTGAGTCACATCAAATTTAATATGGAAATTGTCCTTTCTTACTCTAAGACTATTGTGTGTATCCCAGAGTATTTATATCTAGTAATCTATTTCCACAGCATAGGACTACAGCAGATTGGTGAGGTCAATTTATGATAGGTTTCGATTTTCCATAAAAAATATGCTCATTTCTGGTGCTAACTGCCCTAGCCTAACCTAACCTAATTGAAACCTGGCTACTATCCTAAATTGACCGATTGGTGATGTTGACAATGTTATACCATTACTGTATGTTCGGTGAATTTGTAGTAAAGAACATTATCTTTCTCTTGCTGTTATTAATATGTATTTTGGGTAAAGGTGTAGACAATGGCTAACACTAGGAGTTTGTTGAATTTCTTGATTTTTGCTATACTTATTGTTTTGATGTTTTTAAGTATATTAAAAGAAACGACAACTTTCTCTTATGATTTTAACTTTATTTTTTTATTTTTTTAAGTACTGCTAGTGGGCAGGACATGAAGGATGAGGGAAATTACTGGGTAAAAACATAGGTGCATTTGTGACATAAAAAATAATTTTCATACCTTTCACCATGTTTCATAATGTTTAGACATTTCTAAGACATTTTTCTTCTATGCTATTTCTGCCGGAAATTAAAGATATCCAAGATATTAATTTTCCAATAATATTATATTTGGTAAGGCACAAGCCTAGCCATTTGTTGTTTACACCTGGCGGAGAAGGTCTGACCATCCCTCAGCCAGTGCTCCGTTACCTCCCTATTCACTTCTTAAGCGTCTACAGCACATGTGTGGGGGGTGGTGTGGGAGTTTCTTATTGGCTATAAGCGAGAGGAGACTTATTATTGGGAAAGAGTTTTTTTTGTCTTAGCCGACGAACAATGCGTGGGAGCGTCAGGAGGGAAAATTTGAATTTTTAATACCAGATATGGCTGAACAGGTTGAAGAGCTATGCCTTCATTGTGATAGAGATTAATTTACGTCAATTGCCAAGTCTCATCAAAAAAATAGTGGGGCCGTTTAATTCTTTAGAAAACACAGTGTATTACCAAACAACGTTACTTGTCCAGCGTGTAATAATCAGTGTACACTGCATGAAGAACAACACATTTGGCCTGACTCTACTTCAGATTAAGGTAAGTTGTGGGGGTTTGGTTTATTTGGTTGGTGAGGGTTTTACATTAGAAATATGTTTTTTTTCCTGTGGTTTTTGATAAGTTTTGAACGATTTTTGCCTTATTCTCCATTGGAAATCACCTGTTTCTGCGATTTACCCAACATAAAACTCCAATTTTCCAACATCTTCCCTTCAGATTGTTGGAGAGGGGGGATGTATCTACAAATGAGTAATTGCTGGCGGAAATTAATATAAAATTTGTTCGAAACTCATCAAAAACCATAGGAAAAACAATGTTAATATCCAAAGAAAGACTGGTGCTTTTCTATAAATTTACTGTATGTCCTAGGGATAAATGTCTTAAAAACAATTTTATCCCATTCTAGCTAAATCCAAACCAAATTCAAAGGTCTGAAGAAATTTAAGTAGAGTATAGCTATTTAAGAATACAGTATATAAGAACAAAGGAAACTGCAGCACAGTAGGTCTATTTACCTGAAATAATAATAATGGGCAGTGGATATATTGCCATGATCGTAAGTTCCTACTAATGCTATTTTACCGTGAGTGTGCTCTGGTTGGCTAATCATCCATTACCAGCAAACAATGCGAGAACTATATTTGAGTGTGACTGGCGGCATTTAGGGAAGCACCTCATTCTTGAAGATTGTTACGAGGTACAGACCATTTAGATGAACTGTAGGAAAAAAGGTAACAGAAAAAAAGGATCTGGAAAAAGGTAACTGCCAAAAAGTAACAGGAAATAAAATAACAGGAAGTAAAGTATCAGTAAATAGGTGAATTGCAAATTTTTGAATGGCAAGGGTCTACTGTATAGGCAGCAGGCATACCAACATGCAGTTTTTCAAATTGTAGACAGAAAATGTAACGATTCTTTTTTGGGGGGGACTGTACAGTACAGTACTACAAAATCTACAGGTCACTACCTATACACCTGTAAGGTTTAGTTGGTTTGTGATGTAATTTCATACCTCCCCTCACCAGTGGTTCTCTCTTTAGTTTTCACTTTGCTCTCCCTCCCACCATGTTATGTATACAGTCGTGGAGAAAAGCTCGCTCCCCGTGGTGAAACTGAGTTGGAGGAATGAATCTCCGACCTGGTGTGGGTGTAATTGCTTCAGTTTGGGAGGTAGCAAACTTTTCACTCCATTTGTACAGTATATTGAAAGAAACCTGTTGTAAACATCCAGTAAGAAAATATCAATATATCAGTCTAGATATTAACTAGTAATGTACCAATCAATGTTACATGTTATCCTTTTAAAATTTAATAGAAATTTGATAAAAGGTACAGTACATTACTATCATTTGTCTGACATTTTAAACAAACAATTGCAGCATAAATTTTTGTCAAACATGGTACAGTATCTAAAACTGTAAAAATGTGGCCGTCTTTAAAGTGAACATGTTTTATTTTTTTTTTTGTAATTTCATTTTTTATGTTGGTGACTTCTATATAATTTACACTGAATTTTTTATTTAAATTTTTCTCCTCAGGATTTATCATCTCTGCATTTGTTAATCTTGTAACATTTCTTCTTAGTTCCATTGTTTATATTTCCAATGGGCTTTTGTTTAATTTCTTGGTTGTACAGGTACTGTACAAGGATTTGAGCCCGTGGTATACATTATTTATGCATATTACAATTTTTAGGTTGCTGAAGCTTCTTATAAATTCTGAAAAGTTGGGCTTGTCCAATTTTGAATTTGATTCTAGTGTCAGGAGATTTCAGTAGTTCAGGCAAGTGCTGTTGATGTACTCGCATGCAAAATATGATGAGGTTCAACTTCAGATTTAACTCGCAGGAGAATAATTAAGGTTAACTTCAGATGGACGCTTAATGCCTATACAATACAATACTGAATAATGTTGGGTATTGATGAATGAGTTTATTTGCAATGTACTGTACTGTGTATGTAAATTTATTTCATAACACTCATGTTTAAAAAAAATGATAGGAATTGGAAGCCAAAAGTTGGATCTGGGAGACTCCTCAGTCCTGACCAAGTATAACATCAAGAATCCTGATGATGTGAAGCAGATTGCAGACTGGGGGGAACGGTGTAGGCTAAATGTTGGACAAGATGCTGTGGATGATATTAAGGTTTGTAATTACAGCCTGAATAAATGTACAGTACACGTACATTATTGGTATTCTCTGTTACAATAAACCAAAGGTTCATTTGACTGATGTAGAATTCAGCACTTTTTGTAGTCCTCAAAAATTTATTTTAAGTAAGAATGTTAAAAAATAGAATTGGATTATCTTGTTCAGTTCTTTTTATTTTCCAACATGCTTTTAGAAATGTTGTGTAGCTGATGTGTTGTTGATGAATGACATGTGATGCCTCCACTGGAGCACTTGCTGACGAGCCAATCTTGGCTTGGAGGCAGAGACATGTGTTTGGGGGGAGCCATTATTGAAACAAAGTTTTAAATCTCTGGAATAATGATTTCTCTGACAGCTTGTTATACAGTACTGTACTATATTTCAAAAGCACCAAAGCAAAGTTCTATGATAGGTTGCATCTTATACAGTAGTAAGCCCTTCATCTGTACAGTACAGTGGTTCCTTGGTTAACGAGCACAATTCGTTCCAGAAGGTTGCTCTTTAAACGAAACCATTGTTTCAATGGGTTTTTGGGTAATTGGTTCCAGCTCACCGAAAATTACATACAAATGAAAAATAAATGCATTAAAGTACACTTACTATGAGGTGTGCATGTAGAAGGCTCCTTGTTGATGATGATGATGATGGGAATCAGAATGGGGGTGGAGGAGAAGGGAGAAGAGAAGGCATTGGGGTGGAAGAGAAGTCACCCCATGCTGCCATTTCACCCATAAAATTTTAGTTCACTTGGTGTAATTCAAGATTATTTTCTTTAAATCAACACTCCGCTATATATTATCAATATGTAAAACATATTTCAAAATGACCAATAATTTGACTGGAAACACAGAAAAAAGCATTTATGTTGAAGAGTCTCAAACAAGATGTTCCTTCCTCTGAACCTGTAAACAAACTGACGCTAAGCTTGGTGTGCTGAGTGGCTGTTTAGTGCGCATAAAACTAGTTTCCTGTACTTCAATTATGTTCAATAATTGTTAAAATGACTAAAAAAATTAATATAAAACTTTTAAAATGATTGAATAGTACAACCTTCTTGATATTTACTAAAATGGTAAGGAATTTAAACCCTAGAACCGATTACTGTATTGGCGGACTAATACGACAGCTAGTGAGCAAGCGAAAACATGTTGAGGGGCGCTCGTAAGGAATTCGTTAATTGAGGGATTGCTTGTTAACCGAGGTGAAGAATCTTATGGAAGGTAATTCGTTAACCGAGGCACTCGTTAACCGAGGGATCACTGTATATGAAGTAACCTGTTGTATCAAAGCTGTGTGTTGTATAAGCACCATCTAAATACTTCGGAAGAACCTATTAGCTAGTAAATTTGATTTTTATAATGGTAAGATATCTTGAGGTTTTTATAGGGAATATTTACTGATACAGTAACTTAGTAAGTCTGTCTAGACCTCCTTAGATTTTAGGGCTTTTGTCAGCTGACTACTAATCTCCTAACTTTTCCTGCACCAATACAGGAGTCTTTTAGTAATTTGACCTTGTGCATTGGCCAACACATCAATATGAACAAGCTGAGACATGAAATAAACAGCAGTATACCCCGGGGAGAATTGGACCTGGTTTTCAAGAAGTATTGTGGGTGAGTGAGAGTAAGATGAGTTTTTATGGTAAGAACACAGATTGAAGTCATAGGAATTAAATGTTTTATGGGGCTCTTGATGCAACCACTGTTGCTAGCTGGCATGCTTCATGGTTGGCTTTATTTTAGTCAACCTCATGGTAGTTATGCATGATGTAAGAAGCATCATGTGTGGTTGGTTATCTCAAATCATTGCAAAGTCCATTGGAAGGGTTTCCTAAACTATAGTAATCATTCAGGGTTCTCGAATTAAAAAGTGACCTTGTACAGTACTTTACTGTACTAAGTACATGTACATTACAGGAATACTTCGTACAGTTCAAGAATTCCTTGCTATTTGTAACCCAATAATCGCAACCTTACTTATCCACAGTTGACATTTAACACCCCTATTTGATATTCACAAGTGAAAAATTACGATACCTGTAGCTTTCATATTCCAACGTAAGGCCAGCTTCACCCCTACTGAGCCGACCTTTGAGTTAGGTCGTCGTTATTTTTCATCTAATAATTTTGATTAGATGTACATATTTTTATTCAATTTCATTTACTCTTTTACATGCACACACAATTATTCATACAGAATATGTACAAAAAGATTATTATCATAAGGTCAAAAATAAATATGAACATACACAATATGTTCATGTAATTTGTGTGCAATCTTGTGGGGGGGGCCGGGGGTGCGAGGGGGGTGGTTGCAGGTGGTGTGAGGTAAATAAAAATAATACAGTACTGTAATTGGTTTATTGAAAAGGTTCAGCAGCCAGAAGGCTAAAAATATGTGTATAAAGTTAACAGAAATGACTTATTGCATTCATTGACATGTCACACCACAGGCACACACCTACCTGGTATATTTTTTCTATGATTTAATATTTTATATTGTTTCTGTTGAAACATACACCATAATAGGCTGATCATACGAGAATACTGTATTATAATAAATAAATAACAAAAACTTGTGATCGTGGCAATGGCCATCCCCTGCCCTATTTACATTAATTCTTATGATAAAAATTACCCGATATTCAGTTTCATTAATCACAATGTCTTAGGAACACATCCCTTGTGATAACTGGGGCATTCCTCTATTGGCTTTGCTCCGCTGCTCACGTTTTATTGTAGAGTTGTACAATATGACTCTAACCTTAATTTGAAAAATCTGTTTCAGGCGTCGTGACCCTCTCATGGGTTGTGTTGAAGATGCATCTGCCAAAATTGAGCGATGTGCAAGTGAACCGGAACAGCGTGACCTGAGCATCATCATGAAGGCTATACATGCTGGCATTGACTTTGTGTGTCATAATGATGGTGATAGGATTGCTTGTAAGTATATCATGTACTGTACAGTAGTTATAATATAGGTGGCCATACCAGACTTAAGCAGTGTCATAGTTGTAAAAATAAAGAAAATGTGTGTGTGTGTGGGTGTGAGAAAGACTCAATCTAAGCTAATTTTTATGTTGTCCAGTGTTCATGGCTGAAATGGGAGAAGATTGTATCAAGAATCAGATGGATAACATCACAGAGTGTATCAAGGAGGAAGTGCCAGAGATTAAAGATGCTGCAAAGAATCATATGAAATCATACGAAAATTTTGCCCTAGATGAAGAAAACTGCAAGTAAGTGGGTTTTGTTTTCCTTTTAACATTTCCCACATGCTGAATTTGTTAATGCAGATTTACGCAGTAAAATCACAAATCTACATAGCACTGCTTTCCTAGAAATGCTGGTGTTATGGAATAAAGGTAAAATTTGAATTTAGCACCCAGCAGTTTTAAAATTGGCTGCTATGCATGAAATTCAATATGCCTGTCATTTACTATTGCAAGGTAAGTATAAGGATGTTTTAACAGTAAACATAATTGTGACTTGGTAATCTTCAATACTTTGTTTTGGCAAAGCTTTGTTTGATCCTTCGCATAGTGCTATTGATTAAACATTCAGTAAATTTCAGCAATGACATTCTCACACACCCACTAACATGCTGATTCTCGCCACATACAGTTGTTGCTGGCTGGGCTGTTTATATACAGTGGTCCCTAAGTTAACGAACGGTTAGGTTAACGAAATTTTGGTGAACAAATTACCTTCCATAAGAATCTTCAATTCGGTTAACGAACAAAAATTTGATTAACAAAATCCTTAGGAAAATCATGTTTTGTTGTGAGCATCAGCTGATGGGCTAGTCTGCCAATTCAGTAATCTATTCTATGTTTACATTCATTTCCAATGGAGTAAATATCAATAAAGTTGTGTTCTTTAATATTTTTGCATGTTTTATATTAAAATTATTAGTCATTTTAACATTTATTTAACATATTGATATTATATGCAGTACAGGGAACTACTGTATTTTTCGGCTTCAAAGACGCACTTTTTATGACAAAAATATGCCTCGAAAATTACTATGCGTCTTCCAGGAGGTTGTCGATAAGCTGTAGCAGAGGTTTTTGAAATCAGCCCCTTACAAAGACTGTTTCCTCATTACAGTACTTAACAGTTACAAGTATTCTCTATACCAGGGGGGGGAATTTCCCCCCTCAGGTTTTCAGGGGGGGGAAACTGATACTAATATGGAAAAAATAAAGGATTTTCAGTATTATATGCATATTATTTGGAATGCACTTTTTGAGGCAGACAATCTTGGAAAGGAGGGGGGAATGACATTCTGACATATGGTGAAAGGGTGAATGTTTGTTTCTTTATATGTAGGCTCTCATATTTGGACACCTATTTACAGTAGGCTCCCATATTTGGACACCTATTTAGACTGTAAAACCCCACAAAATTAAAATCTTCCAAATTTAAATATACAACTTCGTCATCCAAGTAAAAACACGCACACAACAACAACATTGGCTGTCCATATGTTTTCAGCTTTACCACCACTGGTGGGTAGAATTTTTTTTTTTATTCAGAAACATTAATTAACATATACAGTATATGAACAGTAAATAAGTGTTGCTTTCATATTCTTATGTAGAGTAATGACGATATGTTTACACTTGTGCTCACTTACATATGCCATCTCACTTTTTTCTTAACCATTAATAGTTAGCTACTTATATTGTTTCATTTATTAACATTAAATAACATGACTTAAAACAACCATATTAATTTTTTTACATTAATTTTATTACTGCTACAACCAGGGTCTTATTTTCTTCAGTTTTATATGTAGAACCAATCAGTCACTTGTTTTGTAAACAAAGAAAACAATGCTGTCTCGTCTCCTCGTGTGTTTTAATATTCTATGTATTATTAATGAATTGTATTGTTCATTTTGCACGCATAATCATTAATTAAATAAAAAATAAATTAAGTAATAAACAACAATGAATCTGTTGTACATAAGAGAAATGACGCTGTTTTGTTAATGTTTACAAAACCAGTGACGAGGAAGAATGTAAACACTACAGCTTGCTAGACGTGGAGGTGACCAGATGTATAAAATGAGTGCTGTATTAAAGATTTCACCTTCTTACCCTATATCTCGTATATCTTGGCCTATAAGACGGAATTTGAACCATAAAAAAATCAGCCCAAAGTTAGGGGGTCGTCTTAAGCACCAGATATATCATTCTTACCTCTTAAATATTGCAGTTTAGCGTGTCAAGAGTGGTGATGGAAACATGGTAAACCACTCACAAGGTCCTACCACTAATTATTTTATACTGAAACTTACGTTTGGGAAGCTGGATTAAAATGAAGATTACCGGTATATTAAAATAATAAAAATGTATTATAAACCAGTCTAACATACCGTAATAAACACAGCTGCTATTATCATCCCCCCCTCCCCCATTTGCCAGTGACAAGAAAGGGAAAGTGACCTTGACTGTGACCGCCTGTGGCTATTTTTAGCCGTCCTTGTGTTCGGAGGTGGTCAGTAATGCATATCTGTATATTTACTGGTCATAATACTTATCTCCTATAAATAATTCATTTAAATTTTTTTTTTTTACAAAGAATATTCAGTAAATGACTGCGTTAATTCTTGAAACTACCGACAGTGGTAAATTTAGGATATAAATGATGAACAGAAGTCACGTCATGGATTCGGAGTTTGGTCCTTAATGATCACCATAAATGTCTGGTCAACTTCACCTACCAGGTATAATGGTAGCCTCTCTTTTTCACAAAACAAGTATGTAATTAAAGAAAATACTTGCAGTGTGTTTAATATATTACAGTATATTATAAATAAATAAATAAACAAATAAATCGGCAAATCTATTTCAAGTAAATGGAAATATTTTACTCACCGACATTAGTTCCAGTTAAATAACTGACTCTTAAGTGAGCCACTCGTGTACACCAGCCGGTAAAATCTGATGCCAATACTTTAAGTGAATTGGCCTTATTTTAAATAACCAACCATAAATACATGCAAAAAGGAAAAAAGATCAAACGTGAGAAACATTATATTGTTTGTATGTTGTGTTGCCAAAGGAAGAGAAACAATTGAAACTCTGCAATTGCGTGTAAATGAGGCAGAAAGATAGATCAGCAACCTAAGACTTGGTCACAATTTTCGTGATGCCATATGGAAGTAGGGTCTACCATTAGACAATACTGTACATTATGCTTCCAATATCTTCCCAGGCGGTAGTATCTCCCTGTTTGGTAGCTGCCTAAAATTTTTAGTAATATTACGTACATTGATACAACATGATAAATTAGACAAACAATGAAAATAAACAAACAAAAGTTATTTACCAAGACCTTCTCTCTGAGAACAGAGGGATGGAGGGGAGATAAGACGGCTATTTATAGTCTGTCTTTGTGTAGGAAGTCGACCACACTATAAATAATTCATTTAAAATTTATATTTTTTATATAGAATATTCAGTACATGACTGTGATTATAAAATATTGTGTGTGTGTATATATATATATATATATATATATATATATATATATATATATATATATATATATATATATATATATATATATATATATATATATATATATATATATATATATACATTGTTACCCCACTTAACGCGGTCAATTGAACCCAGAGGGTCCCGCGTTAAGTGAAATCCGCGTTAAGTGAACAACAGAACATATGGGATTAATTCCAATAGAAACCGGCCCGACCCCCAAACTCCACTTTTTGAAGGCACATACCTATGTTGTAGTAAAAATAACATCTTAATTTTATGATGGTACATGCACACAATTAATACTTAAGAGAAATAGAGAAATACAGTCGCCAAGTTAATGTCCATTCAAATAATGGACTCAACTCCCTCCCCCTCTCACACTACACTGCCGGCTCTTCCCTCTCAGAGAAATTTTTGGGGGAAAACCACTAAATTTTAATAAATAATACCTCAAACTGAAGTTAGGATAATACAATTGACATTGCTGGATTCCTTGTAAGACCAGGAATATTTTGAATATAAATGTCATATGTTTTGCACAAAAGATAATATAGTTACCTAGAGAAAAATTTTTATCTAAAATTTGTATGTTTAATGCAAAATATATGATGTTTATATTCAAAATGATCACCAAATTATAAGAATTCCAGCAATGTAAATTATATTCTGACCGGATAATTTGTATGAATTTTATGAGCTAAAACAAATACCTTCAGTTAATAAAAAAAAAAATAATCTTCACGACACTATCTGTCAATCAAAGTACCCCACCTTGCCTCCCCCCCTCTTCCAACCGCGCGGTCAGTCCCAACCCTCCCCCCCATTTGTCAGTGACAAGAAAGGAAAGTGACCTTGACTGTGACCGCCTGTAGCTATTTTAGCCGTCCTTGTGTTCGGTGGTCAGTAATGCATATCGGTATATTTACTGATAATAATACTTATCTCCTATAAATAATTAATTTAAAATTTATTTTTTTACAAAGAATATTCAGTAAATGACTGCGTTAATTCTTGAAACTACCGACAGTGGTAAATTTAGGATATAAATGATGAACAGAAGTCATGTCATGGATTCGGAGTTTGGTCCTTAATGATCACCATAAATGTCTGGTCAACTTCACCTACCAGGTATAATGGTAGCCTCCCTTTTTCACAAAACAAGTATATAATTAAAGAAAATACTTGCAGTGTGTTTAATATATTACAGTATATTATAAATAAATAAATCAACAAATAAATCGGCAAATCTATTTCAAGTAAATGGAAATATTTTTCTCACACCGACATTAGTTCCAGTTAAATAATTGACGCTTAAGCGAGTCACTAGTGTACACCAGCCGGTAAAATTTGATGCCAATACTTTAAGTGAATTGTCCTTATTTTAAATAACCAACCATAAATAAATGCAAAAAGGAAAACAGATCAAAGGTGAGAAACATTATATTGTATGTATGTTGTGTTGTCAAAGGAAGAGAAACAATTGGAACTCTGCAATTGTGAGTAAATGAGGCAGAAAGATAGATCAGCAACCTAAGACTTGGTCACAATTTTCGTGATGCCATATGGAAGTAGGGTCTACCATTAGACAATACTGTACATTATGCTTCCAATATCTTCCCAGGCGGTAGTATCTCCCTGTTTGGTAGCTGCTTAAAATTTTTATTAATATTACTTTGATACTACATGATAAATTAGACAAACAATGAAAATAAACAAACAAAAGTTATTTACCAAGACCTTCTCTCTGAGAACTGAGGGATGGAGGGGAGATAAGACGGCTATTTATAGCCTGTCTTTGTGTAGGAAGTCGACCACACTATAAATAATTAATTTAAAATTTATATTTTTTACATAGAATATTCAGTATATATATATATATATATATATATATATATATATATATATATATATATATATATATATATATATATATATATATATATATATATATATATATATATATATATATATATATATACACACACAGTTAGTACCCCATAGCAGTCAATTGAACCCAGAGGGTCCCGTGTTAAGTGAAATCACATGATAAGTGAAATCGCGTTAAGTGAACAACAGAACATATGGGATTAATTCCAATAAAACGGCCCGACCCCCAAACTCCACTTTTGAAGGCACATACCTATGTTGTAGTAAAAATAACATCTTAATTTTATGATGGTACATACACAATTAATACTTAAGAGAAATGAAATACAGTACATGAAGTTAATGTCCATTCAAATAATGG
The DNA here is from genome assembly GCF_018991925.1 of Homarus americanus. NCBI lineage: Eukaryota > Metazoa > Arthropoda > Malacostraca > Decapoda > Nephropidae > Homarus > Homarus americanus. Next base: position 2,625,478 of record NW_024723050.1, on the reverse strand, counting down.
ACTCAACTCCCTCCCCTCTCACACTACACTGCGGCTCTTCCCTCTCCAGAGAAATTTTGGGGAAAACCACTAAATTTTAATAAATAATACCTCAAACTGAAGTTAGGATAATACAATTGACATTGCTGGATTCCTTGTAAGACCAGGAATATTTTGAATATAAATGTCATATGTTTTGCACAAAAGATAATATAGTTACCTAGAGAAAAATTTATCTAAAATTTGTATGTTTAATGCAAAATATATGATGTTTATATTCAAAATGATCACAATTATAAAAATTCCAGCAATGTAAATTATATTCTGACGGATAATTTGTATGAATTTTATGAGCTAAAACAAATACCTTCAGTTAATAAAAAAAAATAATCTTCACGACACTATCTGTCAATCAAAAGTACCCCACCTTGCCTCCCCCCTCTTCCAACATGCGGTCAGTCCCAACCCTCCCCACCCCCACCCCCACCAATCCTCCTTCCAGGGTTTTAACATTAGTATTTAATAATACCTCAGATTAAAGTTAGGGATAATATAATTGACATTGCTGGATTCCTTGTAAGACCAGGAATATTTTGAATATAAATGTCATATATATTTTGCTCAAAAGATAACATAGTTAATTTGAGAAAAAATTTTTATCTAAAATTTGTTTGTATGTCTAATGCAAATATATGATGTTTATATTCAAAATGATCATCAAATTATAAGAATTCCAGCAATGTAAATTATATTCAGACCGGAGTAATTTGTATGAATTTTATGAGCTAAAACAAATATCTTCAGTTAATAAAAAAAAATAATAATTCTTCCGCGGGGTAACAGATGGTCGGTCAGTCCTCCCTCCCCCCACCCCCCAACAACGGTCCCAAGGAGATGTGTGTGGGATAACCACTAAATTTTAATAAATAATACCTCAAACTAAAGTTAAGGATATTATATTGACATTGCTGGATTCCTTGTAAGACCAGGAATATTTTGAATATAAATGTCATATATTTTGCACAAAAAGATAACATAGTTACTCTGAGAAAAATTTTTATCTCTAAGAATTTGGCATGTCACAATACAAAATATACTTAGTGTTTTATATTCAAAATAAATCCTAGAATATAAAATTCAGCAATATAAATTCTCGTCTGCTTGAGTAATTTGTATGAATTTTATGAGCTGTAAAAACAGGCAGTCAGGCAGGGGTGGCGGGTGGGGCAAATCCTAAAAATGGCGTCTCGAGCGGACACTCACGTATGTGGAAAAAATCGTGTTAAGTGAGTTCAGCTCTGGCCAGCCACCCATTATATGATATCTGGCGTTAAGTGAAACTTGAATTGGCGGGGAGTAATACTATGCCCACTTACTTGATCCGGGTGGGCACAAGAGGGGTCAGCGTTAAGTGAACAACAGAACATATGGGATTAATTCCAGCCAAAAGGAAACCAGCCAAACCCCCCCCAAACTCCACTTTTGGCGACACATAACTATGTTGTAATCTAAAATTCTATCTTAACTTTATGATGGTATGAAAAAAACAAGTAATATAGAAGAGAGAGAGACAGGTTAGGAAAGATAAAAAGGTTAACATAGGAAAAATAAAGAATAGGTTAAAAACGAAAGTTTTGGCATGTGGAACACTTACGGTAGTAGAAGAGAGATGGAATTAGGCATCTGAGGATGGAGGCTGGTTCGAGGCAGAGGGCAGATTACTGGCCCTCAGGTGAATCACCATTACTAGGTGAATCAGCATCACTGTCACTTACAGTTGTCAGGGCTTCCTGACAAATCCCCTCAAGAATCAACTTCAATTTTACTATCACTGGCTTGGGCTGGCTGTGTGGTGGGTTCAAGGCGAAGAACTTCCGGTTATGCTTGCTGACGGCTGGCTTTGATGTTGATAAAGCGATACACCGTGATATACTGACTCCTGGCACCACCAGTCGGGTATGGAAGACTTCATAAGCGTTCTGCATGTCGTCATTATCATGAAAGGGCGGACTTAATTTTCTGCAAACTCTATAGCGCACACTTAATATCACTATGATTTAAACTAGGTTCTTAGGAGACAGCGCACCTTCTTCCTCCTCTTCACTGGCGTGTTCTTCTTCCAACATCTTGTCGGCCAGTCACTTCAGGATCTTTGATCACCTCCAGGATGTCTTCTGGTGGTGGTCTCGGGAAGCCTTCAGCTGTGATATTGGCGCAGCTTCTCTAGCAAGGTCCACTGCTACTGCAACAGTCTGAACCTGACCAGTCACAGAGTTCCTCCTCCTCTCACTGGTATGCCATGCAACACATGTCTCCATCGCGTGGCCAGATAAGTAGCAATAGTCAGCAAGATCCATGCACCTCCACCAAGTCTACAGCTTGTTGCGTTAAACTTCTTCCAAAAATTGTTTGTGAGAAGTTCTTGAGTCACCGCCTCTTGTTCCTTGTCCTCAAATGCGCTTTTGCTCTCGCTGTGGGTGTCACTAGCTTCACCGCGCTCATCCTTGGTGTTGTTGGTAGAGTACGTTCGAGAGCTTGAACTTCTTTGCAAATCGCAGCTTTCACATGCAGTCAACTCCTGGTCCATGGGCTGGATTAATGGCGTAGTGTTGGGAGGAAGAAGACCACTTTTCGTTGGGGTAGCGATCCATAAGTAGGCAGTGTCCGGAGTCGTTGTCAAGGAGCAACAAAATATTGAATGGAACATTCCTGTTGCTCGCCAGAATTTCTTCCGCATTAGAACAAAACGGTTGTCAAACCAGAAGAGGACAGAAGAGGACATCCGCGCCTTGCGTGCGGTTAGCCAGTGGACATTAAAGCATTTCATGTCCATATTCTTGTAAGTACGTGCGGCTTGCGGGCTGTGAATCACGATAACTTTGGTTTACACAGGTACTGGAAGCATTGGTGGTAAACAGGGCGGTGATCACGTTCCTTCTGCAACTTCGACCCTTACCTTGCTGGCGGGCCTGGTTATGAGGTCTTGGGAAGGTAACTTTTTCCAAGAAAGACCAGATTCGTCCGTAATTAAACACCTGATGCGTCTGTACTGTCCTTCCTCCATAATCTCCGCGCGCGTAAAGCGGAGAAAAATCTCCTAGCCGCCACACGGTCAGCGCTAAACTTCCTCACCACCAATGTTGATGTTGGTGATGTGTTCTCTTCTTAAACCTATGCAGCCAACCAGGAAACGCATTGAAGGTTTGGGCTCTGCAATTCCCCAGTTTAAACACTGCTGCGTATAGCTCCGTCGTCACTCCTGCACTGGCGGCGTGTCCGCCAAGTTGCGTCGGCATGGCGCGCAAATAACTCTGGCAAATTTTTCCGCTGCCAGCACCCTGTTCTGGCAATACTTTATTCGAATGAAGCCTGCAGACTTTTGCTTATTTCATGTGCTCTTTGATCTGGCTGCATCCTTCTTGATAAATGCGAATCGTAGATTAGATTGGCCATCATGCTGGCGCGAATCAACTGCCGTCTTCGCTGTTCCGTCTTGAACAATTTGGTACTTTCGTGGCTAATGAGCGTCATTATCTTCTTTGATAGTACCGCTGGGGTCCAGGTAAGAAGGTCTCTGAGCGGTGGTGGTCGGAAGCCATTTCTGAACAAGCGGATCTTGCGGCGTTTACGGTGTGGCCTTGAGGATCAAACTGCCGCAGCTAGGTCGGCAATCTCTCCTCACTACCTCACTCCTCCCGGGGTAGTCCGTCTTATCTTTAAGCCAATTACAGCTATAGCAGCAGAGGGGGGTAGGGATGCATAATATCCACAGTCCGATCCGTCATATAGCGTCAGTGATAACATAACAAAGACACACTTTCGCAACCTCACTCTTGCAAACGCTAGCCGGAGGGAGGCAGGCGGGCGGGCGGCGGTGGCGGCGTGGCTGCGTGGGCAAAATCTAAAAATAGCATCTCGGGCAGGACACTCACCTGGCGTATATGTGGAAAAAATCCGTGTTAAGTGAAAGTTCAGCTCTCAGCGTATATCACAGCAACGTTAAGTGAAACCGCGTTAAGTGAGGTAATACTGTGTGTGTGTGTGTGTGTGTGTGTATATATATATATATATATATATATATATATATATATATATATATATATATATATATATATATATATATATATATATATATATATATATATATATATATATATATATATATATATTTGTGTAATAAATGTATGTAATAAGAATGTACAGTAATCTTTGTCACTCAAATCCTAATGAAACACTATTGAATTAGAATACTGTAGCTGGTATAAACAGTCAGAACAGTCCCACCACCGATTGTCTCTCGTGAAGCAAGCTTATAAATTAAAGAAAATACTTGCAGTGTGTTTAATATATTACAGTATGTTATAAATAAATAAATAAACAAATAAATCGGTGAATCCATTTCAAGTAAATGAAACAATTGTATTCGACACGGACATTAGTTCCAGTTAAATAACAGACGTTTAAGTGAGTCACTAGTGTTTACACTACACCAGCCGGTAACATTTGATGCCATTACTTGAAGTGAATTGGCCTTATTTTAAAAAACCATGGATGTGTAAACAGCACTGGTCAATGGGATGGTTGGTAAAGGACTACTGGGTCAGTAAGCTCCCAATGGTTAAGTGTCACATTTGGGGTACCGGTCTTATACAGCGAATAGGGCTCAAAAGCTACTTTTTAAATGGATATTTTTGGGGTCGTCTTATACACCCCATCGCCTTGTAGGCCGGAGATATATGATATACGGTATACAGATTTTTTTTTTCAAGTTGATGAAAATGACGACTGGTAAGCAGTGCTAAGTGATGATATTCAAAGAGGTGTGTTTACTTGTGCCAAAAGGGCTGTATATCAAGCAACGGTTTCACTGGTGTAGGTAGTAGGCAGCTAATGTACCAAACAAGGAGGTACTACCGTCTGGGAAGATATTGGAAGCATAATGTATTGTCTAATGGTAGACCCTGCTGCTATGTGACCAAGTCCCAGGTTGATGATCTGACTTTCTGCAGGGTCTCAATTGTTTCTCTTACTTTGACAACACAACACAACATACATACAGGTACAGCGGGGTATGCTATAACGAACGGATCCTACTACGAATATTCCTATAACAAACGGTTTTACCTATAAAATTGAGAATGCTATAACGAACGAAACTCCTACAACGAACATTATTTAAAAAAAAATTTTTTTTTTTTTTTTTTACTAATTTATTGTTTTTTTATTACAAGTATTAATGATATTCTTTATTTCAGGGGTTTAGATGCATATTTATGCACTTTTTTACAATTTTTACAATTTTATATTATATTTTTCAGTGTTAAGTGGTTGTATTTGGGGGCCTGGAACGGATTAATCCTATAACGAACGAATGCTATAACGAACAAGGTTCTAGAACCAATTAGATTCGTTATAGCATACCTCACTGTGTATTGTTTCTCACTCTTGATATTTTTTTTTCATCTTTGTATTTCTTTATTATTATTATTATTATTATTATTATTATTATTATTATTATTATTATTACATTTTCGCCCCCTAGGCCCCAATGTGGGTCAGTGACCTGTGCCCAGGTGGGTTAAAACCCGTAATTTTTTTTTTTTAGAATTTCATATCCAAAATCAGGGTGCATCTTCCACGATGCAGCGTCTTCCAAGCCGAAAAATACGGTACAGTGGTCCCTCGGTTAACGAGATTTCGGTTAACGAGTTACCTTCCATAAGATTCTTAACTTTGGTTAACGAGCAATCCCTCGATTAACGAGTTTCTTACAAGCCGACCTCCACATGTTTTTGCTTGCATTTGGCGGTCCACCAGCTGTAGTATTAGTCCTCCAATACAGTAATCGGTGCTAGGGCTTATATTCCTTACCCTATTAGTAAATATCAAGAAGTTTATTCTATTCAATAATTTTAAAAGTTTAATATTAAATTTTTTAGTCATTTTAACAGTTATTGAACAAAATTGAAGGTAGGGTCACTAGTTTGTGGCGCACCATCCAGCCTGCCAACACACCATACAGCCTGCCAACACACCATACAGGCGTCAGTCTTTGTGTCTTTTCAGTGGAGGTAACATCTTGTTTGAGACTCTCTTCAACTAAATGCTTTTTTTCTGTGTTTGCAAACAAATTTTTGGTCATTTTGAAATTTATTTTACATGTTGACAATATATAATGCAGTGCAGTGTTGATTTAAAGAAAATAATTTTGAATTACACCAAGAGAACTAAAATTTTATGGGTGAAATGGCACCATGGGGTGACTTCTCTTCCACCCCAATGCCTTCTCTTCTCCCTTCTCCTCCACCCCCATTCTAATTCCCATCATCATCATCATCCAGGAGCCTTCTACATACACACCTCAAAGTAAGTGTAGTTTTCTACCTTTTTTGTTGAATTTAGGCAATTTTCAGTGAGCTGGAACCAATTACCCAAAAACCCATTGAAACAATAGTTTCGATTAACGAGTTTTTCGGTTAACGAGCAACCTTCTAGAACGGATTGTGCTTGTTAACCGAGGGACCACTGTAGTTAGTTGTGCGCCCATCAGATGCTTGAGTCGGTTACAATGCGTCAGTTGGGCTTTGAAAACAGTGGAGAGGGCATCTATTTTGTTGGTGTCTTGAATATTTTTGCATTTTTCATTGAAATTATTGATCATTCTGAACTTTAGTTCACATATAGATAATATATAGTGCAGGGCAGTGTTGATTTAATGAAAATAATCTTGAATTACACCTAGTGAACTTAAAATTTTATTGGTGAATTTATTGCATCAAGCATATACTGTATGTATATATATGTGTGTGTGTTTGTTTGTTTTCACTTGCATTTGGCGGTCCACCAGCTGTAGTATTAGTCCACCAATACAGTAATCAGTTCTAAGGCTTAAATTCCTCAATATTTTAGTCATTTTAACAATTATTGAACATAATTGAATTATTGGAAGCTAGTTTTTTGCGCGCCAAACAGCTTGCCAACACACCGTACAGGCGTCAGTCTCTGTGTCTTTTCAGTGGAGGTAACATCTTGCTTGAGACTCTCTTCAACTAAACGCTTTTTTTAAGTTTGTCAACCGTATTTTTGGGTAGATTTACATAAATTTCTTCATTTATTTTCATTCATTTACATGCACACTCCATACTAAAAGAAACGTAAAAGAAATAAATGACCTAAGTGCAAAGCTGGAGTGTACATGTACTAAATGATAACGGTACTAAAATTGTTATGTTTAGTGCAAATTATAGCTTGTTTATATTCAAATTAATCACTGTCTTACAAGAATCCCAGCAATGTAAATTATATTCACCCAGGTCATTTCACTGACTTTTTATAAGAGAGAGAATCTTAGTCACTTAAGAATTGATAAATATACACGCGTTAGACCTTGGGCCGGTGTCAAGTCAAACATACCACCTCACTTCCAGCTCGCCTGCCCCCCACTCTCGCTCGCGTGGGGGGTTTTAGGCCTTAGGTTTTTCATAGTATCTCAGACTATAGGAGAATATAATTTGCATTGCTGAAATCCTTGCAAGACAAAGATTAATTTAAATATAAACGTCATATATTTTGCTCGAGATAAAAATTGTAGTACATTAATGTACAATACTGTAGTACATTTTATAATATGAAGTTTTTCAACTGTATTTTTCGGTAGATTTACATAAATTTCTTCATTTACTTTCATCCATTTACATGCACACACCATACTAAAAGAAACGTAAAAGAAATAAATAACTTTAGTGCAAAGCTGGAGTGCACATGAACTAATTTGATTATGGTACAGTATTACCCCGCCTAACGCGGTTTCACTTAGCGCGTTTTACCATATACGCGGTGCCTCGCCAGAGCTGAACTTTCACTTAACGCAGGTTTTTTCCACATATACGCGGTGAGTGTCCGGCTCGAGATGCTATTTTTAGATTTGCCCCACCCGCCACTGCCACCCTGCCTGACTGCCTGTTTTAGCTCATAAAATTCATACAAATTACCCGGCCAGAATATAATTTACATTGCTGGAATTCTTACAATATGATGATCATTTTGAATATAAACATCATATATTTTGCATTAGACATACAAATTTTAGATTAAATGTTTACTCTGAGTAAATATGTTCTCTTTTGTGCAAAATATATGACATTTATATTCAAAATATTCCTGGTCTTACAAGGAATCCAGCAATGTCAATTGTATTATCCTAACTTTAGTTTGAGGTATTATTTATTAAAATTTAGTGGTTTTCCCCCAAAAATTTCTCAGAGAGGGAAGAGCCAGCAGTGTAGTGTGAGAAGAGGGGGAGGGAGTTGAGTCCATTATTTGAATGGACATTAACTTGGCGACTGTATTTCTCTATTTCTCTTAAGTATTAATTGTGTGCATGTACCATCATAAAATTAAGATGTTATTTTTACTACAACATAGTTATGTGTCGTCAAAAAGTGGAGTTTGGGGGTCGGGCCGGTTTCTATTGGAATTAATCCCATATGTTCTGTTGTTCACTTAACACGGTACCCTCTGGGTTTTATTGACCGCGTTAAGTGGGGTACAACTGTGTATGTATATATATATATATATATATATATATATATATATATATATATATATATATATATATATATATATATATATATATATATATATATATATATACATATACATATATACATATACATATATACATATATATATATATATATATATACACGCACAGTCATGCGCCGGTTAACGTCCCATATACGTTCTTGGAAACATGACATTAACCGAAACGGACGTTGTCCGATCATCACATAAACTTTGTATTTATACTTACGTGTACAGTGGTCCCTCGGTTAACGAGAATTCGGTTGACGAGTTACCTTCCATAAGATTCTTAACTTCGGTTAACGAGCAATCCCTCGATTAACGAGTTTCTTAAGAGCCGAACTGAACATGTTTTCGCTTGCACTTGGCGGTCACCAGCTGTAGTATTAGTCCGTCAATACAGTAATCGATTCTAGGGCTTAAATTCCTTACTATTTTAGTAAATGTCAAGAAGTTTATACTATTTAATAATTTTAAAAGTTTAATATTCAATTTTTTAGTCATTTTAACAATTATTGAACATAATTGAAGGGAATGAAACTAGTTTTATTCGCGCCATCCAGCCTGTCAACACACCAAACAAGCATTAGTCTCTCTGTCTTTTCAGTGGAGGTAACATCTTGCTTGAGACTCTTTAACTAAACACTTTTTTTCTGTGTTTCCAAGCAAATTATTGGTCATTTTGAAATTTATTTTACATATTGACAATATATAGCGCAGTGCAGTGTTATTTTAAAGAAAATATTCTTTATTTACAGCAAGTTTAAACTTAAAATATCACGTGTTGTGATTGCTTCAATCCAGCATGGGGCCTAAGAGATCAAGAAAAGCGATATCAATCCAAACTAAGCAGGAAATTATAAAAAAAAAACATGAAGAAGGTATTAGAACAAATGCCCTATGCAAAGAATATGGCATGTCGACATCAACTGTGTCTACAATTCTTGAACAGAAAGAAAAAATTAAAGAAGTGAAAGTGAGAGACAAATCTACCAGAGTGTAAAAGTAGATCCCTAATTGCAGAAACAGAGAAGTTACTTCTCATCTAGATTAGGGAAAAACAGATGAAAGGTGATTCAATTTCTACTGAATTTGTCTGTGAAAGAGCCAGGGAGATATACAAACATTTAAAAACAGGTCAACCTGGTTCTTCAGGCACAGAATTTGAAGATTTTAGGGCCAGCAAAGGCTGGTTCGAAAAATTTAAGAAAAGAAGTGACATTTTCAGTGTTATTAGGCATGGTGAGGCTGCTAGTGCTGATAAGGAAGGGGCAGCAAAGTTTTTAGTGGAGTTTAAAGAACTGGTGGAAGAAGAAAATTACCTTCCACAGCAAGTGTTCAATGTGGACGAAACTGGGCTGTTTTGGAAAAAGATGCCCAAAAGAACATTCATCACCAGAGATGAAGCCTCTTTACCTGGGCATAAACCCATGAAGGACCGTCTCACTTTATTGCTTGGTGCCAATGCTTCAGGGATTTCCGACTGAAGCCTATGCTTGTCCACCACTCTGAGAACCCCAGGGTGTTCAAACAACAAAAAGTGGGAAGAGGAAAGCTTGGAGTTTATTGGAAGTCCAACCGTAAGGCATGGGTGACAAGACAGCTCTTTAATGAATGGGCTGTTGAGGTGTTTTGCCCTTCTGTGAAGAGCTACCTAATCACCAATAAACTCCCTTTAAAGGCTCTTCTCCTCATGGATAATGCCCCTGGGCATGGCCTTGAACTTGCCAGAGCTTTGGAGTCTCAATTTGACTTTGTCAAAGTGTTGTTTTTGCCTCCCAACACTCCATCAATTATGCAGCCAATGGACCAGAATGTGATCAGCAACTTTAAGAAGCTGTACATGAAGAAAATGTTCAGGTGTCATCAGGCAACTTCCACTGATCCTGAACTAACACTGAAACAGTTCTGGAAGACACAATTCAACATCCTGGAGACTGTAAAATTGATTGTGTCATCATGGCAAGAAGTCTCCACTAGATCCCTCAATTCTTCATGGAAAGCACTGTGGCCATCAGTAGTCCATGATTTTGAGGGATTTCAGGACGACACAGAGTTGGACCAGGAGATTGTGTCCATTGGTCAGTCATTGGGCCTTGAAGTGGAGGAGGATGATGTTGAAGAGCTTGTGATGTCTCATGAGGAGGAATTTACTCCTGAAGACTTGCAGCAACTGGATGAGATGTTAGAGGCTGACACTGGTGAGAAGGAAAAGGAAAGTGATGACCATATGTCAACTAAAGAGTTGAAGGATGTTATTTACTACTGGGAGAAGTTCAGGAAACTGGCTTCAAGGCACCCAGATGTGGAAAAATCAGAACTAACTTTGTGTCATGTTGAGGACACAAAGGTCTCCTTCTTTAAACATAAGTTAATGATGAGGAGAGATGCCCCACAGACCATAATTGACACTTTCTTCAGTAAAAGGCAGAGGGAACACGATGCTAGCCCTCAGCCTTCCACTTCAAGAAGGACAGTGGATGTTCATGGTGGAGAATCTGTCAGTTCAGAGGTTCCTGATATTTTCATGGAAGGTGACTTCCCTTCCAAGAAGCAGTAAAATGCTTCTCCTCCACCTCCACTTCCTTCTCTTCTCCCTTCTTCTCCTGCACCTCCCACTTCAAATTCACATCAGCATCATCATCCAGGAACCTTCTACATACACACCTCAAAGTAAGTGTACTTTTCTACCTTTTTTGTTGAATTTAGGCAATTTTTGGTGAGCTGGAACCAATTACCCAAAAACCCATTGAAACAGTGGTTTCGGTTAACGAGCAACCTCCTGGAACGGATTGTGCTCGTTAACCAAGGGACCACTGTATGTGGAATACTATACAGGTATACGTACATATATGTCTCTTGACCATGGAGACAGCTGCCAGCCTGGTTTGTCGGGCCCTCCCCTTCCCCATCTCCTTCTCCCCATCTGGATTTATCAACATCCTCCCACCAACAGTACAGTGCAAAGATTGACCATCAACCCACAACTGATATACAAAAGTGACAATTTCAACTCGAAAGGAAGAAACAACTGTTTGAGTGACAATCGGTGCTTACCGGCCAATGTTGACCTGACGCGGACCTGGCACACCCAGGGTCCACCGTACACTCACCACCACCACCAACACTGTATGAGAAGCCAAGAAACTCTCCAAACTACACCAGGAGGGAAATGATGACTCTACTCCACCCAGGTGAGGAACTATGAATTCCTAACTACGTCACGAGGAACAAGAACCATCTCTAACACCCTGTGTGAGCTGGAGGATCTACATCTGCAGCTGTAGTGAGGTAGCGGCTTAGCAGCCAGGTACAACGACCATCAAGACAGTGGGAAGGACTTTGTTGGCGCCGACATCAGGTCACAAGAATGTCTACAGACCAGCTCCCACAGAACCAGATCTACAGTTAATCTACGTACATGTTGACTATGTGTTTCTGTATTGAAAGCTTTTGTCAATCAAGTGACCCACTCCACGATTCCACCATATGTATCTTATCATCTCTGTTCATTGTATATTTTCAGCCTTCGGGCTGCCATGTTATCTTAATAAACCGTGAATTATTATTATTATTACTCTTAAATTACTACTGTAATGTGATACAGGTGATTAATTTTTATCTCTTGTGCAAAATACATGACGCTTATATTAAAATTATTCACTGTTTTACAAGGATTCCAGCAATGCTGGGCAGGTGGGGGAGAGGGAGTTAGGGAGCGTGGGGAGGAGGGGAGCGGGAGGGGAGGTAGTACGTTTGACAGTTGGCGCCCAAGGTCTAATGTGTGTTTATTTATCAGTTCTGCCCAAGGTCTAATGTGTGTTTATTTATCAGTCCTTAAGTGACTAAGCTTCTCTCTCTTATAAAAAGCCAGTGAAATGACCTGGGTGAATATAATTTACATTGCTGGGATTCTTGTAAGATAGTGATTGATTTGAATATAAACAAGCTATAATTTGCACTAAACAACAATTTTAGTACCATAATCAAATTAGTACATGTACACTCCAGCTTTGCACTAAGGTCATTTATTTCTTTTACGTTTCTTTTAGTATGGTGTGTGCATGTAAATGGAAGAAAATAAATTAAGAAATTTATGTAAATCTACCCAAAAATACAGTTGAAAAACTTCATATTATAAAATGTACTACAGTATTGTACACTAATGTACTACAATTTTTATCTCTTGAGCAAAATATATGACGTTTATATTCAAATTATTGGCTGTCTTGCAAGGATTCCAGCAATGCAAATTATAATCTCCTAACTTTAGTCTAAGATATTATACTATAAGATAAAATCTGTAAGCCTAAAACCCTGGCTGGGCAGATGGGGGTGAGGGAGGGAGGGAGGGAGCAGGAGGTGAGGTGATATGTTTGACAGTTTGAGCCGAAGGTCTCTGTGTGTTTATTTAACAGTCCTACTACAGTAAGCTTCTCTCATTTTAAAATGCCAGTGAAATAACCTGGGAGAATATAATTAACATTGCTGGAATTCTCACAAGACAGCGACCAATTTGAATATAAACAAGCTATAATTTGCATTAGACATACAAATTTTAGATCTAATTTAAGAATTTTATTACAGAGAGCAAAATTTTTTATCTCTTGTGCAAAATATATGACATTTATATTCAAATTACTCACTGTCTTGCAAGGACTCCAGCAATGCAAATTATATTCTCCTTTAGTCTGAGATACTGTATTATATAAGATAATAACCCTGGCTGGGCAGATGGGGGAGAGGGAGCGTGCATGGTGGGGAGGGGGGAGCGGGAAGTAGGGGTGTACTTTGACAGTTAATGCAAAGGTCTGGGGAAGTATTTGTTTGTTTATTTATGTTTAAATCAGTTTTTGTTTTTTGCTCATAAAATTTTATAGAAGTGACCGGGGAGAATATAATTTATATTGCTGGAATCCCCAAAAGACTGCGATTAATTTGAATATAAACAAGCTATAATTTGCATTAGACATACAAATTTTAGATCTAATTTAAGAATTTTATTCGAGAGCAAAATTTTTATCGTTTGTGAAAAATATATGACGTTTATATATAAATTATCAGCTGTCTTGCAAGGATTCCAGCAATGCAAATTATATTCTCCCAACTTTAGTCTGTGATTTTATATAAGATACAAACTTAAAGCCTATTGTATAACCAGAAACCTTCGCTGGGAGGAGGAGGGGGGTTGGGAGGGAGGGAGGGAGGGAGGGGTGACTGACATGTTTGACAGTTGGTGCCTGTGGTGTGAAGTATTTAATTGTTCATTTATGTCCTTTAGGTTGAGTTTTTGTTTTTTTGCTTATAAAATTTAATAGAAGTGACCGGGGTGAGGGAGGTGTCGATGGTGGTGTGAAGGAGGTGTTGGTGGTGCTGTGAGGGAGGTGTTAGTGGTGATGTGAGGGAGGTGTTGGTGGTGGTTTGAGGATGGTGTGAGTGTTGGTGTGAGGGAGGTGTTGGTGGTGGTGTGAAGGTGGTGTTGATGTGAGGGAGGTGTGGTGGTGGTGTGAGGGAGGTGTGGGTGTTGTTGTTGAGGGAGGTGTAAGTGGTGGTGTGAAGGAGGTGTTGATGTGAGGGAGGTGGTGGTGGTGTGAGGGAGGGGTGTTGGTGTTGAGGGAGGTGTGTGTGGGAGGGAGGTGGGGTGGTGTGAGGGAGATGTTAGTGGTGGTGTTGGTGGTGTGAGGGAGGTGTGGGTGTTGGTGCGAGGAGATGTTAGTGGTGGTGTGAGGGAGGTGTGGGTGTTGGTGTGAGGGAGGTGTTGGTGTGAGGGAGATGTTGGTGTGAAGGAAGTGTTGGTGGTTGTGTGAGGGTTTTTTTTTTTCATGGGCCACGGACGTATATGTGATCGGACGTTGTTCGGTTGGACGTTAACCGGCGCATGACTGTACATTATTCAAAGAGGATTTGTTTTGTGAAGAGCATTCTGCTGGTGTTCTGGACAAACATGTCAACAAATGACCTGTAAATCTATTTCAATGTCATGATGCATCAATGCCAGTTAACCTTTCCACTTTCCTCCTGTTACTCAGGTAGTTCATAATGTGCACTAGTCCAGAGAAAGATAGTTCAGCAATTCTAATTATGTTAGAAACACCATTTTATACTAAAATAATCCTGAGTAATTATCTAAAAGTTTGGTTTAATAAATATACTGTACTGTAATTAAAAAAAATAAAAATTTATATGAGACACATGAGAGGCACCTCAAGAATGTCACAGTGAAATTCTTCACTGTTTTCCTGAGTTGCAGCGACCATCTCACATGGACTGACTCGAGCTGTTTGTTAACACTTGTGATGGATGTGTGGTAGAGGCTTAGTAGGTCTCGTGTTAGTAACCTGACCTGATCCAATGTCTGGTCCACCCATTGTACATAAACTCTTCTGTCGTTTGCAGTGGAGGTGGGGTGGATGGATTAGTGGTCTCCATTTACTGACCTTCTGATGCAATGTCAGGTAACCCATTGTTAGGGTGGGGGATCAGAGCGAAAGGACTTCATAGTCAGAGTGAAAGAACGTCACAGTCACTAAAGCAGAGTGCAAAGTGAATTTTAATGATGGCCTCTCACTGTAAGGTAAAAAAAACAAAAAAACATATTTCTTACACACACAGTGGCGGCTCCAGAATTTCTATATAGGAGGGGCTTAGGGGTGGCA
Source organism: Homarus americanus (assembly GCF_018991925.1). NCBI lineage: Eukaryota > Metazoa > Arthropoda > Malacostraca > Decapoda > Nephropidae > Homarus > Homarus americanus. Next base: position 2,610,260 of record NW_024723050.1, on the reverse strand, counting down.
ATCTGGTTGGAAGAGGGGGCTAGGGGACTTGTCTCAAAGCTGCGTTTGCAGAGCAAGCACACTATTTTTACTTAGAATGTATATTACATACAGTGATCCCTCGGTTAACGAGCGCCTCGGTTAACGAGATTTCGGTTAACGATTTACCTTCCATAAGATTCTTAACTTCGGTTAACGAGCAATCCCTCGATTAACGAGTTTTTACGAGCCGACTTCAACATGTTTTCGCTTGCATTTGGCGGTCCACCAGCTGTAGTATTAGTCCGCCAATACAGTAATTGGTTTTAGGCCTTAAATTCCTTACTATTTTAGTAAATATCAAGAAGTTTATACTATTCAATAATTTTAAAAGTTTAATATTAAATTTTTTAGTCATTTTAAAAATTATTGAACATAATTGAAGGTAAAGAAACTAGTTTCTGGCGTGCCATCCAGCCTGTTAACACACCAGACAGGCGTTAGTCTCTCTCTGTTTTCAGTGGAGGTAACATCTTGCTTGAGACTCTCTTCAACTAAATGCTTTTTTTCTGTATTTCCAAGCAAATTATTGGTCATTTTGAAATTTATTTTACATATTGACAATATATAATGCAGTGCAGTGTTGATTTAAAGAAAATAATCTTGAATTACACAAAGAGAACTAAAATTTTATGGGTGAAATGGTGCCTTGGGGTGACTTCTCTTCCACCCCAATGCCTTCTCTTCTCCTCCACCCCCATTCTAATTCCCATCATCATGATCATCCAGGAGCCTTCTACATACACACCTCAAAGTAAGTGTACTTTTCTACCTTTTTTTGTTGAATTTAGGCAATTTTCGGTGAGCTGGAACCAATTACCCAAAAACCCATTGAAACAATGGTTTCGGTTAACAAGCAACCTGCTGGAACGGATTGTGCTCGTTAACCGAGGGACCACTGTATCAATAAAAATAGCAGTTTTCTGATGATGCATTTATTGACACTTTACATAAAATTGAGAAACCATGCAATTGTACATACAAAAGAACAAGAACAAAAATTACATAATGAAATTACATCAATACGCAAGCCATCAAAATAATGAAGAAGAAATTTATTTGACATAAAAATGACAGAAATTTGAATTAACTTAAATACAGCATGAATATAATATATTCATTCTACTCTCAAATGAAAGGCTCAGGGTAACTGAAAACAAAAGTTGTAGCAATGTGATACTTCGGTTGTTGTGGTTGGAAGCAAACGCATCAATATCCTCCAAACTGCTTTAGTTACGTAAGTACAGTGGTCCCTCGGTTAACTAACGGTTCGATTAACAAAATTTCAGTTAGCGAATTACCTCCCATAAGGATCTCCAATTCGGTTAACGAACAAAACTTTGATTTACAAAATCCTTGCCAACAACACATTTTGTTGTGAGCATCAGCTGATGGGCTAATCTGCCATTTCAGTAATCTGTTCTATGTTTACATTTGTTTCCAGTGGAGTAAATATCAAGAAAGTTGTGCTCTTTAATATTTTTGCAATTTTTATATTAAAATTATTGGTCATTTTAAGATTTAGTTAACATATTGATAATCAATATATGCAGTACAGGGAACTAGTATTTTGTGCGCCCATCAGCCGCTTGATTCACCCACCAGGCGTCAGTTTGGCTTTGTTGACAGTGGAGTGAACATCTATTTTGTTAATTCCCATCATCATCATCAATCAGGAACCTTCTACATACACACCTCAAATTAAGTGTACTTTATTGCATTTTTTTTACTTTGTATGTACTTTTCGGTGAGCTGGAACCAATTACATACCCAATATCCCATTGAAACAATGGATTCGGTGACTCTGTGGAACGAGTTGTGTTCGTTAACCAAGGGACCACTGTATAGTAATTAGAAATAATCTGCAGAAATCATACCGTGATAGTCGTGGATTTTAATTATGCAGGAATTAATATGGAAACTTGCGTACAACATAGAGCTGCCCAGACGTTGAATAATTTCCAAGACGAATAATTTTTATTCTAAAATGTTATACAGACAGCCAAAGCCTTGTGATTTGTTTGTGCTTGCTGCTAGTGGTGGAAGAATTCTGTTTCTGTGGTGGGATCGCAAGGTATGATAAATTTTTGGGGAAGGCTATTCCGAAAAAGTGGCTTTTTGGGGGGGGGGGGCTGATGGAGATTATGGTACAGTACAGTATTACTTAAAGACAGTGAAGGTTTCTAGTATCTTGGTCAGAAATTCCCAAACTGAAGAAAGATATTTTCATGGGAAGTTAGACAGGTGAAGTTCTCCTGAATGGAAATTCAGGAAGAATATGTTTTAATTGAATAAAAATGGTTGTATTTTTCTAAAACCACTCAGACTCTGCTTATGTAATTTACACAAATACAATATATAAGACAATATTTTAAAATTTTCTATAAAAAACTAAACATGGTAGAGTAAAACTAAGTTTAGATTCATACTCAGCATACTTAAATGTACTAAAGAGTATTTTTGTTTCTTAACCAGATAAAAAGTTGAAATTTTTTGACCAGTGTAATTAGTGTGAATTAGTGAAGGGGGAATAGAGAGTTTGAGTGTATTTTTGAGTACAATTATTTATTTCCTTTCTCCTTGGGTTAAAGTACAGTACAGTTTTATTAAATGACCATTTAAATGTTCTACAGGTACTACATTTTTAGGATATAATGGCATCACTGACTAGAAAATGCTCTGGATTTTCAGAAAGGTGAATTCCATGCACCACTGTGTTGTGAAGAACACAATGAAGTGCAGTGATCCTACACCATCAAACATTCTGGACTCACTGATCACACAGGTTTTAAAGGTGACTCCATGTTGGCAGACAAGCAGTGCCTATCAGGGTACGGGTATGTCTCCCACCCAGTACCTACTACCACATGTGCTCACACTCTTAGCTGCTGCACTCACTGCTGCCAATATCCTTCTTTAAGCTGAAGGAGTGAACCAACATAGAATATTTACATCATTAACTGACGGACCAATCAACCGAGTGTTGTTTGTAGAATTTTGTACCTCTAATGCGTGAGTTATCAAACTTGAAGATTGATCTCATGATGTTTCCTGATGGATAACTAACCTTCATCAGCAGCAGTTATTGACTCAGGCATACATATCTGTTTCTTATAGGTCTGATCCGTATCAACCTACTGGTAATTCATTGTTTGCATGCAAAATGTTCTTCAGAAATCTTGGACGTGAAACACACCAAGTGTGTGGCATTAACGTTTCCTTCAAAATTTTATATATAATATCAAATATATTTAATATTATGTTTAGAAAATTTCTTGGCATTCCGAAGCTTTAGGGTTACCCAAGTTCCCTGATATGATACCAGTTCACCAGAGTTGTCCTACTATCATTTGGCAGCTTAAGGGTTACCCAGTTCCCGAAGTAAGATGTTGGTTTATTGAAGGATTGTTTCACCATTAATACATGTACCAAATACCTTACTCACTTTATTGCCAAGTGCATAGATGGAACCTAATTCTTCACTCCACTCAGTAATTGAACCTGTGGAAAATTCAGTTGTATGACAAATTCTCTGACCAGTAGATTTGTGGAGCCACAGTTGGCTTCAAATAATTGAGAATTATATTGTTGGTAAAAGTTACTTTACAAAGTACATAAGGATGTTTTGTCTGAGGTTTCATTTATTATTTGTTTAGAAATGTATACAATGGTGATAGAGATTTAAAAAAAGTACACAAGCATTAGAGTACATAATGTTGTGCAGAGGACTAAGACTAGTGTTGGTGTATTTTCAGCATGAAAGCTTTACCTTTTTATTAATACGTGTACGGTTCATCTGAAATTATATTTATAATTGAATAATTATGATCATATGATCATAAACATTTAACCCAGTGCTGTACAGTAGGCCAGGGCATTTAACTATCTTCCTGTATGAATTTCCTAGTTAGTAATAACATCCTATAAATCACAAAAGAAACCTCCATTATTAGATATCAGGCTTCCAAAACTAAAACACAAGCGTATTGCCTAAGGATTCACACAAACATTATGCCCACCTTGTGAGTTAATGGTGTGTATGAAAAGTGTTAAACACTCTGACCAACTGTACAAAATTTTATGCTTTGTTTGAGCAGAATTGTCTAGTATGATGGAATTCAAATATCCTTAAAGAGGCTTTCATACTGGGCAAAATTCCGCATTCCTCAGCAGAAACACGGCAATGTCACCGTTCTCGGCCATTTTTTCCCCCCCTAAAACCGAGATCAGATAAAAATGGAAAGAATTTGAGTTCTTGGGCAAGTTTTAATTGAATTTTGGGTTCATCTGAGGTTTTATGGTATTTAAATTGAAAGGTAATTACTGTAGTTTGTAAAACATAATTATTAGTAAACACTTTTAAGTGCTTTGAATGCAAATACAGTGTACTTGTATATCATCATTAAAATATTTTTCATACATACAAATGAAAATTACGGACAACATTTCATTTCACTTTTGTTTACATCCATTGAGTATGGCCAGCATGGATTCTCAAGCTTCACAAATTATTTGGACACACGACTCTGAAACTTCCCCTGTTGATATCTTGAGAGAAGCTTGAAACGACAACACTTTTGGATGACCCACCATCTTAGTTATTGTTTCATTCTTAATAACAGTGATATGTGAACAGTGCTACAACTGAGCATGTGATTAGAAAAGCCATACTTTTGACTGAGAATGGCAGAAATTTTGTCCATTGTTATGCCCCTTTATATTGATACTGTATACTGTAACAGTTTAGAAGTGAGTTTCTTGTGAATGTCCTTTCATCCTTAACATTAACAAGATTTTACATTGCTTTGTATATAAATAAGCCTAGTCAAAGGAAATATTGAAATTGTTCATACTGCCACAGATAAAAATGGAAAAAATAGTAGCTATTAACTAGTCTTTATGAAGACAATAGAGTTAGTAATACTCAATTGTGGCAATGGGGCTAAGTTTAGGGTATGTATATTAAGTCATTCACATGACTGTGCATATTAGGTACGATTCCTGTTGTTAAATTGGACTTAAAAGGAACTTTAAGCCCAAAATATGACTATTAATTACCAGGACCCATTGACCCATTTTCTTATTACCAGAGGCGGATCCAGGGGGGGTTCCAGATTTCCCTTTTTCATTAGAAAATTTCCAGTACCGGGGTACTTTTTCTTTATTAAGGTATTGTACTCAAGCATTTTTGTATAGTAAAATGTAATTACTTTTGACTTTAGAATATCTCCTAATGTCAAGTGCACATGGTTTCAAATGGACTCAGAATGCCCATGATATTGGTCAGATTTAAAAAAAAATTAATAAAAAAATCTGGGGGAGGGGGTGTCTGCAAGCACCCCCCCCCCCACCCACACACACACACACACACACAACCGGCTGGGCTTACTGTGCTCGCCATGTCCCCCCCACCCACAACTTCTTGGATCCTCCCTTTTTTTATATTCTTAGATCTGTCCCTGATTACTGTGATAAAATTGGATGTAATATTATAGATTAAAGATCTTTATTTTTAAGGGAACCTTGTGCAACACATGCTTACTTTTTCAGTTATAGTTGGATATCAATTTTTATAAGGATTATAGATAAGTTGAGAAATGTAGATGGACATCTGGACTAAAACTTTAGAATACTCATGATCCACTTTAATTAGAAAGCTGGAAGTAGCATGTTAGAGTGTAGGAAGTTGGATATTTAGTTTATTTGTTCACTCATACTTGAAAGAATTAGACAAAGATAGTGCTTATATAGTCAAAAGGCTGATCTGTAATTGGACTTTAATTGGTTGAATATCAGTTTGGTTGCATTGACAATTTTGAGATTAATCCAGTCGTTTAAGTGGTTATCAACTTAATTACAATGTAGTAGCATCAAGGTGTAAGCACTGTATCTTTTATATTAATCACTATTGTATGTGAATCACTGCTGTATAGTGTTCTGTAAATGACAAATACATTAAAGCTTTTAAACTAAAGTACACCATTAGTGTGCTTCAGTTTAAAATTACTGTACATGTACAGTATTTAGTTTTCTTGTAGGGAATTTTTTTTAAAAGATCCTGCCATTTCTATGACCATTCTCAAAGAATATTGTTTCTTGCTACTAATCTTGTGTTGAGTATTGTTAGTGAAGTTATGAGGAAGAATTTAAATGGGATGTGTTCAGTAAATAAGTTTTGTTGAGCATTGGTAGTTATGAAGAATTTTTTTATAAGTAGGATACAAAAAATATAGAAAAGAACCTATTATGTTATAGATTATTTTAAAACCAGTTTACTAAACAGGATATATTGTTGAGAACAGCAAGCTATTCTGCTGGGTCTCGTATAAAATTAATTGTTTGATTCAATAATACATATGTACAATATTCTTAGAAACAGAATGCTGCTAGCTGACATCATGGATACATCATTGAATTCTGTATGATATGGATTCAATAATTAATGTTTTACCAATATAATGAAGACCGTTACTTACAACAGTAAATAAGTTTACAGTACAGTAATGCCTGTGGAGGTTCCTGATTGTATTACGGTACTCCTATAATGTAACTCTTCATGAATGAGTATATTGATGACATGTGAAGTTCAAACAAACACTAAAGGATGTCATAGCCCACAAAATGTGTAGCAAAAAGATGTTGTATCCTATGTAAAGTAAATAAAGTTGCTTTGAAATTATTAGTGTCAAAGGAAAGGTGTAAAAATGTGATGCTGACAGCTACCTTCTGCAGCATTTGGTTTTCACATTCTGATGCCAACACATTAGATCATGTATAAATAAAAATATGACCACGCATTTTAACTTTGTTTAAATATAAAATGCGGCTTCAGACATATTGAAGCAGGGTGTGTAATGTCAACTCTCTTGAATATCATAATTGCCAACCTAAGATTTGTTACTTGCCCCATGAAGCTTAAAAATTAAAATTGGCCAGATTCTCAGCTCATGGTCAAAGAGAAGATTATACAAACTGATTTGATTCTTACTGAGGTGGGTTGGGTGTATTGAGAAGTTAAATTCTTTACTGTTTATGAGCTAATAATCTTATTTACAAAACATTGAAAAGTTTTGTATAAGACGAGTGCAAAACACTTGGTGAAGGATGTGCGCACACTCGCCTTTGTGTGTACAATCAGCAAAAAAATTTCTTGAACAGCTGGGCATGATAGATTTCAGAATGGGCAGGGCACTATAGTTTTTGTAATCTCAAATGGTTGGTATGCCTGGTTACAAGGTGACTAAATTTTTTTTTAATAATATGTTGCTTGTCGTTGTAGTATTTGCAGGTGAAAAGAAGCAATTTAATTTGCAATAAAACTTCATCAGGGCAGTTTTCAGATTTCTCACTCATTGTCATATTGTACGATGCTTAGAACATTTGACAAATTTTTTGCTGACTGTGCATATAATTTTTCCTTTTCAGAGAAGATATTACATTAATTCTTTTTAAATCGATATTTGCTGATGTTATCATATACAAGAATATTTCCAATCAAGATTAATGGAATGCAAATGTTGTGAACGATTTCTGAATTATAGTGAATGATTTTATAGAGGTTGTGGCTGTGTTTACACGACTGCTCTTGAAGCTTAGTTATGTCTGTTCGTTAGTTTTGACTCTAAAGCAAATATTTTAATTTCCCAACAATTTCATATTCTTGTTCATGTTGTTTTAATCTAGAGAACAGTCAAAGGTGACTTGGACATTGATGTTCCAAATTCAAGGAAAAATAATTACAGTTTTAAAAACTATTTTGTACTAAACGAAACCTTTTTTATCTACTTGACTGCCATAAGTGGGTCAGAGCTGGCAGATGTAAATAAGTTAGTAATTGCAGGCCATAAAAGTTGTTTGTGATGTAGGGATCAGTATAATTTACTGATATGTACAGTCAGGAGCAATAGTCGTGCAACACACACTCACTGTATATTCTCCCTGACAGTGACTGTGGAATCTACTTTACATTGGGAAGTATTTTAATTCTAGTTACTCTTAAAATTGTTTGATGAGTATAAAGGAGGTTCCACTTCACATCGGCAGGTGGAACAACTATGTGGGGTGAGAGAGAGTCGCACATCTATTGCTCATGGCTGTACAGACTCAATTACTGTCATGTGAGTGTGTGAATCGGTCTGTGCTTTCTTGTTTAATTTTTTTGTTTTGGTACCATAGAGTACATGAATTGATAACCTAGATAATTAGTAAAGCAGAGTGAGAAAGCTGTTGTCTATGGAATGTTTGCAAACTCACCATTGGCCAGTAGTATGAGAATTGTGTAATCCTCTGTGTAAATTCAGGGTTTGGATTTATCCATTGGAGAAACACTTCACTTTAGTTCATGAAAGTATATATAATTTATGGGTTTTCGAATGTTAACTCATTAGGGTTTAAAATAACATTTAGTGCAATGAAAATTTTCTTGACGAAACAGTTATCAGGTCACTAAAAATGCCTAGGATCATTTAAATTCCATCCAGGTCAGTTGCATGGAAGCTGCAGCCACCTAGTCTCTTAACATTCCACATGTGCACCCTTTACTGTAATGATATTATACTGTACACTTCTGAGATTAAAAGGACTGTAGTAGTTTTTTGCTGTTTTTTTAATGCAGGCTTTAATAAGCAGTTTGTATATTATGAACTTTGTGATGTACGTAGTTGGCTTTAAGGCATTATCCTCTAGTAAATTATTCTTAGCAGACTGAGCACAGAAGCCTTGATAGAGATAATAGCATCTTAAAGCTCAGGTTCACCCTAGTCTGTTTTGATGGCTGTCTGTGACATAGTATAGCCATTGATGGCGGCGTGAAAATGGTGGTACGTTCAGATGGTGGAGTTGAAGTGTAACAAACATGGATAATGATGATAACCTTCGCTCTGCTTTCTTCCTCACAGTAAGGTTGGGCTCTTAACTGTGTTGAATTTAGATGCTAAACCCTTAAGCCCTGGGTTAGGGTGCTGCTGGCCGCATCCCCCACGCGGGGTAAATCGAGAAAAATCAACTTTTCCAAACATAATTTTTTACCTTTTTAAGTGATAAAACAATAAACAATAGTAAAAAAAGTATATATTGACCCTCTAGAAAATTCCTTGGCAGCATGGAGGAAGATAAGGGGGAGCTTGTTATGATGGCGAGCGTTCGTGGTCACCTACGCACTTACCAGCTATTATTAGCTTGCCTTTGTGTCTGAGATGGCCAGTAATGCATATATTTACTTATCATAATACTTATTTCCTATAAATAATTCATTTAGAATTGATTTTATTTGCATTATTTTTCATAAAAAGTGCCCGGCGACACACGCAGTATGTCGCCAAGCTGTCTGAATGTCTTTGTGTTTGGTAGAGCAAGTAATGCCTAGAAATAATTATCAATAATAATTCCACAAATAAATACATTTATAACATAACCATAACATTATTTTCCAGTAATACTACACTACAATACAACTGCACTACTGATAAAATGGACAAACAATGAAAATGAAACAAATAAAAGTAGGTAATTACGTTCAGGAAGCTTCCCTGTAGCCGAGCATGTGGCGTAACAGGCAAATAGTCACACTGGAACCTGATAACCCGCGTTGGGCATTTAAATCGTGGCGGGAAAAGGTGCGCGTTCTGGAACTTTGCCCGGGGAGCACCGATCAGGCGATTTGAAACGTCACCCGGGGCGTAGTTAGTTATAATTTTATTATTAAGCTTAGGTTGGGTTAAAACTAATTTCTACAGACAATTAATACTGTACAATTTTACCTTGAGAAAGAAGAGTAAAAAAAAATTCAATAAAACATGCCTTTTGTGCAGTGTTGCCTTACCTTCAAAATATGTATACAGTATTATAATTTTTTATATTTTTATATCCAATGTGAATATTTGCTCTGCATATACAGTACAGTACTGCATTCTATTTTTTTTTTTTTTTTTTACATATACCTGTATAAGTTGAATTTCATTATTTGAATACATTTTTAATGTACAGTACTGTACAGGTAATTCTTTGACTAATTTCAAGAACATACGGATGGGCACCATTGCTTTCCCTCTGGACAGGTGAGATGAAAACAGTTTATCTCGCCAGTGTTGACAGGCAAGTTAGAAATGGACAGCAGACATTCACTGATACATGCCACACATCCACCAAATGGGCCAATATGATGTCATCAATGGCAATATGATGTCACAGACGACCATCAAAATGGGCTAGTAACTCTGAAAGTTTCCTCTTAACAAAATTTAAAAATGCTTTTGAATATTAATAAATCAGGGCACAGTTTTCAGCTGTTATTAGAAGAGATTTGCGGCAGTGCATTACAATACAGTATGTTGGACTAATGTTATGCAGTTTACTTGGAGAGCACTGTTATATATTGCATGCCACTCTAAAGGTCGCAGGCTTTTATTATAAGATGAGGAATAAATTTAAATGTCATTGGAAATATGAACTCGGATCTTTTCATAATATAAGTGGTTTTACTGTGCGACTTAGGAGTATCTGAACAATCTTGTACAGGTGATATGAGCCACTTCTCCACGGCAAATCTTGACTTGGGCAAAATTCTTTGTCATGGAGCAGACTATGGATGTATATTTTTTGTTAGCTGATATGTATATAACCCATATACTGTAATGTATTGTGAATAAGAGTTTGTCAGAACAATTCTCATTAAAATGTAAGATTACATTGATTCTCTGTGTTCCTGAAAAAATGTAGGGGTACTGTATTAGGAAAGCACATAATCCACTCATGAGTAAGGTGCTATAGTATTTCTGTTTCAAGTGTTACATCTTCCAAAACTGAAACAGGTATAGGATGTACAGTACAGACATGACTCCTGTAATCAAAGCTGCATTTCATTATATAAAGTGTAAATTCACAGTAATGTTTGGTATAAATATTGTCAAACTTATTCTGAAGCAATTTTTTATTACTGTTAATTATTACTTTTAATAACAGTTCCATTATCTTTAATTCCATTCATATATAATTACAAGTGTGTGGTAGTAGATGCTCAACAATCATTCTCTTTAGAGGTGAAGCAGTATGCTAAAATTAATACAGTACAGTATTCAGTTTTCCATGTTTTCTACAATCCTGTCTGTGTACAGTGCTCAATTTTTACTTTGTATCGTTTGGTATCTTATTGAGATTGCCTTTGTTGTCAGTAACTCCTGAGTAACATTTTAATACAGTACATTCATTTTTTTTTCATGTAGGACTTGTGTACTGTACCTTTAATAAACTGTTCTTCCTTACTGTCCATGATCATACACATCTCTACATTTTACTGCAAATGTTATCATAGTACAGTAGTAAATATGTAGTTTTGCGGTTCCATACTATCTCATCAGGGGTCATTGTACAGTATTACTACAGTAATATATTTATTATTGACACTTTTGCTTTACTTTTCATACTGTTCAGTTTGTTTCAGATCTCATCTGGTTTCTCATAAGTACAGTACAGTATAGGTATAAAATTACAGCATTACTGCACTGCACAGTACTGCACATATTTCCCTCATTGTTTGTACCGTAATTTGCTCATAATCGTGTACATCAAAATATTTAATTTACCCTTACGCCCCGGTTGACGTTCAGGAACGTGCGCCTTTTCGCGACATTGTTTGAATGTCCAACGCGTGTTATCAGGTTCCAGAGTGATTATTGACATGTCACGCCACTCACTCGGCCACAGGGAAGCTTCTGGAATGTAAGTACCTACTTTTGTTTTTTTCGTTTTCATTGTTTGTCCATTTTATCATGTTGTATCAAAGTAATATTGCTAAAAGTGGTGTAGTTGTATTGTAGTGTAGTATTACTGGAAAATAATGCTATGATTATGTTATAAATGTATTTATTTGTGGAATTATTATTCTGATAATTATTTGTATGCATTACTTGCTCTATGAAACATAAAGACAGCCTGGTGGCAGACTGCAGTGTGTTGCCAAGCACTTTTTATGAAAAATATTGCAAATAAAATATTCTAAATGAATTATTTATAGGAAATAAGTATTATGATCAGTAAATATATGCATTACTGGCCTTCCTGGACTCAAAGGCAAGCTAAAAGTGGCTGCTAAGTACGTCATGACCACGAGTGCTAGCCGTCAAAACAACACTTTTCCCTTATCTCCCTCGCCACTGTGGCCCAGGGAAGTTTATAGAGGTTCAATATATAGTGTTTCTTACTTCTTTTTATTGTTTTATCATTTAAAAAGGTTAAAAATTATTTTTGGAAAAGTTGATTTTTCTCGGTTTACCCCAAGTGGGGGATACGACCAGCGGTACCCTAGCCCGGGGCATAGGGGTTAAAACACATACCCGGTATTGTGACATTTTTAATATTTTGTGGTAGTATTTTTTTTAGTACGAATGTATTTCGGCTTTTATAATGGGAAAATGTCATCCGATATACAAAATATTGTTCAGGAACAGAACCCTTTCATAAATCAGGGAATGCCTGTACAGTATTTGCAAAATATAATCCATCCAGTTTTCTATTTCTTGAGTTAAAGTAATCTGATGAGGAGGAGGAATGCATTATAGGTATCCCTCGCTATACAAATGTTCACTTTACAAATACATATATGCTTTCACAGTACAATGCTGTACAAATGTTCTATTCTACCACCTTCTTCTCACTACACAAAAGCTATTCTGGCATATATGAATATGGTTCCTTAAGGTGATATACCAAATATACATTTTATTAATTTTTTAAAGTGTTAGGCTCTAATCTACAATACTGTAATTTAGTATTATATTACACTACTGTAGTTAGGTACAGCTCTAAACTACAATACTGTAATTTGGTATTAAATTACACTAGTTAGTATTATTTTACAATAGTATGGTAGCTTTTTGTTTGAGATCTGCATTGGGGGGTTATGATATTGTTGTTTTCTTGTCATTGGGGGAACTGTATCCTATTTCTCCCTTATGTTATTTTATTTGATAATGAATATTTACTTAACCCTTTCACAGCAAGAGGTTACCCTAAGCTGAATAAAATCGTCTGGCGGTTGCCAAAATAAAATGGCAAGTGCGTGACACGCGTTGAAAGGGTTAAATGGTTTTCAAAGAACTACCCATTCTTATAACAAGTGATACGTACTTGTATTTTGCATTTAATATTTCAGGATTAAGGTATAATGTACCGTAACAGTTTCTTTTCCTGTTTTGAAGAACTGTATATCTCTTCGTCTGGTTTCTAAAAGCAAAAAGGTGGTGGTAACCCTTAAAGCCTGGGTGATGTTCCTCTACATCCACTATAGCGACCCCTGGGTGAAGTTCCTCTACATCCACTATAGCGACCCCGGGTGACGTTCCTCTACGTCCACTATAGTGATCCTGGGTGACGTTCCTCTACATCCACTTTAGTGACCCCCGGGTGACGTTCCTCTACATCCACTATAGCGACCCCCGGGTGACGTTCCTCTACATCCACTATAGCGACCCCGGGTGACGTTCCTCTACATCCACTATAGCGACCCTGGGTGATGTTCCTCTACATCCACTATAGCGATCCCCGGGTGACGTTCCTCTACATCCACTACAGCGATCCCCCGGTGTCTCACATCCACTATAGTGACCCGGGTGATGTTCCTCTACATCCACTATAGCGATCCCTGGGTGGCGCCTCTACATCCACTATAGCGGGTGACATCCACGGGTGACGCCTCTATATCCACTATAGGGTGATGTTCCTCTACATCCACTATAGCGATCCCGACGGGGTGCGTTCCTCTACATCCACTATAGTGACCCCTCCTCTACATCCACTATAGTGACCCCGGGTGACGTTCTCTACATCCACTATAGTGACCCCCAGGTGACGTTCCTCACATCCACTATAGCGCCCGGTCCTCTACATCACTATAGCGGGTGCTCTACAACCACTATAGTGACCCCGGGTCTCTACATCCACTATAGCGATCCCCGGTGACGCCTTCTCCACTAAGTGACCCCGGTGACGCCTCTACATCCACTATAGTGACCCCGGGTGACGTTCCTCTACAACCACTATAGTGACCCCGGTGCGCCTCTACATCCACTATAGCGATCCCGGTGCGCTCTACATCCACTATAGCGACCGGGTGCGTTCCTACAACCACTATAGTGACCCCGGGTGCGTTCCTCTACATCCACTATAGCGATCCCGGTGGCGTTCTCTACAACCACTATAGTGACCCCGGGACGTTCCTCTACATCCACTATAGTGACCCCGGTGACGCCTCTACAACCACTATAGTGACCCCGGGACGTTCCTCTACATCCACTATAGCGATCCCCGGTGACGTTCCTCTACATCCACTATAGCGACCCCGGGTGGCGTTCCTCTACATCACTATAGCGATCCCCGGTGCGCCTCTCTACAACCACTATAGTGACCCCGGGTGACGTTCCTCTACATCCACTATAGCGACCCCGGGTGACGTTCCTCTACATCCACTATAGCGACCTCGGGTGACGCTCCTCTACATCCACTATAGCGACCCCGGGTGACGTTCCTCTACATCCACTATAGCGACCCCGGGTGACGTTCCTCTACATCCTTAATTTTTGCGGCATAGTTTGAATGTCTACAGTAGGCAGGACGAAGTACTTTGTATAGATTATTTATATACTTGGCAACTCGATTCACGCGTAATCTTTGTCTCACGTCTAGTGGTCCAGTTACCCACCACCTATTATGATGGAACCACGTCCTACGACATCTGGTGACCCACCTCACTCTTCCACATCTTTAACAGTGGTGCTTGTCATCAAGACTTGCTTAATTTGTGTGACATTGATATAGTATCTGGTGATGGGGAGGAAACGGACCCAGATAATGTTGAGTTTGTTGAGGTGGCCAGCGGTAAGGACATTGATACAGGCAATGGTGCTCACTCCCCCTCCCCACCCAGCCAGCAAGGTCATGGGCACTGTGGATGTAGGGGGCCATGTGGACGCCAGCCACAACAGTATGCTTGGAGTGATTGCACTAATTTAAACCAGAAATTGCAGTTTTTGACTGAATATTTTTTTTTTTTAAATATGCCCGGGGCATAAGGGTTAAAGAGCAGCCATCAGTGCAATTTACAGAAAATGTAAGAATGGCCGACATCATCATTGGACGTTTCATGTTCCTTGCATTCCATTTTTGTGCATGTGGGGGCAGAGTAGGAGTTTCTTAGCTGTAGCATTTTATTTTTTGAAGGAAAATGTTGATGAAATTCTTTTGCTTTTCTTTAAAATTTAAGGAAATCTATAAAGGCTTAACTCTACCTGTATACAGTAGTACATATAATTTTTTTTTTTTTTTTTTTAGTAAACTTGTTTTACTCTGGGCTATATTCATGGAAACACCTGCAAAAAAAATATTCACACATTTTTCATGTCTTCATAAAGAGGATTTATGAAACCACTTGAACAATCTTCACAAAGCTCTGTGCTGATGTATTTTGATAGTGTGCATCGTGAAGACTTATCCTACATATTCGAGCTTTTAACAGCATTGGAGGAGGAAAATTTCCATATTTTCTTGCAAATACTACAATTTTCAGTCAGGATGAAATTGTTAAGTTCTCAGTTGTACATCCCCAGCCTGTGCCTCTCAATCTTCATTTGTGATGCAGGAATATAGGGGAATTTGTTATTATGGACTGATAAAATACAGTAATTAGATTTTAAAATTACAGAAATATTTAAATAGAACATATTGAAAGAAGCAGATAATGATTGGATAACAGAAGCACACCGTCTTTAGAGTTTGAACAGGAAGAAGAAGGTTTATGCACGTGCTACTCTCAAGAGGCAGCAGCACTGTAACGAGTTTTGTTGTCGATCTCAAGTGAGTCGGACGTGTGCAGTGGCAGCTATTGTATTAGAGTGTTTTCTGGCTTTGTCATGATAATGACAGATATTGTTTTAGAACAAAGAACAAACATCAAGTTTCTTGTGAAACTGTGGAAAACAGGGCCTGAAATTCGAAACATGTTAACCAAAGTTTATGGGGATAATGCACTAAAGACAACATCAAGTGGATTAAAAGATTTTCTAAGGGAAGAGAAGACGTGACAGATGATGACAGAAGGATGACCAACAACGAGCAGGACTGAGGAAAACCTTGAAAAAATTAGGAAAGTTGTGCGAGCTAACAGGTGATTGATGGTGAGAAGCACTGCAGATTGACAGGGAAACAGTTAGAAATGTTTTGACTGAAGATGAGAAAAGCTTTTGTAAAAATGGTACCCCAAAATGTCCATGACGAACAAAAACAAAGTTGAAATTTGCTCAGACCTTTTGGAAAGAGAAGCTTGAGATTACCTACTTCACCAAATAATTTCTGGTGAGGAGTCATGGGTCTATCAATACTACCCTAAAATGAAATGCCAGAGTGCTCATTGGAAAACTGCAAAGTCGCCGGGATGAGTTTTTGTTTCTTAGTTAGCCTTCATCATCACTGAAAGGATTCATAGAATCTTTAAAGCGAGCTTTCAGCTGGGTAATGTCAGATCTTAATACATTTAGGCCATATGTCAGTTCTTGCACCAATTGTTTCTCTTAATTTTGAGTCGGTCTCCTCGTGTTCATAGCCATTTTGTTGTGGCACTGTCATTTGTAGAGAAGTATAAGAGACATGTAACTTTGTTTTTGGCATGTGCATTAATGGTTTGCTCTAAAGAAAAGTCAACAAAAACTCTGGAAAAAAGACGGATTAGATCGTCATACTGTAAAACCAGCTATTTAATGAACTGGCTTTAAGCCAAGCTTTAGTTTTTCAATGTTTTGTAGCTCAAGAGAATAGTGGGACACCCACCTTGCATAGTTGCAATGATCTGTAATGAAAAAATGCTGGTCATTTTATAGAGAGTATATGTGAAGAGATCAATGTCATTTTTCATACAGTAAGTTCCCGTTTAACGTAGTTCCGTTCCTGAAAACCACGACGTTACGTTATCAATTTTCCCCATAAGAAATTGATAAAATACGCTAATTACATTCCCCATTCTCCCTTTACCCCTTAAAATACATTACATACAGGTGCTCCCCGATTTACGATGGGGTTAGGGACCCAAATCCAGGTCGTAAGTCCGACATAGATAAAAAAAAAAAATTACAATGAAATACAGTACTGTACAGTAAAAGTAATAAATAATGAGGAATGGATACAGTGTGACTGAGCACTTACCTTTAATGTAGTCAGCTGAATGCACACGGGGCCCCCATAATTTTCTAATTATACATGGAGACTACATTAACTGGAAACGTTTCGGTATAGAAAATGCGCGCGTCATTTGAAAAAAAAAAAAATTGGTCACGACTGCTGCGGTCGTATGTCCCAACGGTCGTAAGGTCAGAGCAGGTCGTAAGTACCAATGGACGTAAGTTGAGGCAGTCGTAAGTCGGGGACTATCTCTATACTGTACATCAATTTAGTGGAATTTTTATAGAAAATATATATATACACCCAAAAAGATAAATAAACTAAATCATTTTGTATTGTACTCACTGACGGGCAGAGGTGGAGCAAGTGTGTGATGGTTAGTGGAGGGGAGGAGGGTGGCGAATCACTGAGACCCGGAGGTTTAAAACCTCCATTTTTGTAGCAAGGCTAATGGTCTTGCGTTGCTTTTTCACAACACTAACACTTGATGGGTGCTTGGAAGCCATTTCAAATGGTTACAGTACAGTATTTAGAGCAAAAACTTAAGCACACACGTACGCTGTGGAAGCCTAACAAAGACTGGGGATGCTTGGGGACGCTGTGACGCTCCGCGAGAGAGCATAGCACGCCAAGATGAGAGAGGGTGATGCGCCGTACAAAGTAGTCTGTGTTGGGTGACAACGTTATAACGAATCTGTCGGGACGTTGTTGGAATCATGGGTATATAAAGAGTAGCGACGTTATAACGAAACAGCGTTTTCTGGGGCACCGTTAAATGAGGACTTACTGTACAGTGGTCCCTCGGTTAACGAGCACAATTCGTTCCAGAAGGTTGCCCGCTAACCGAAAAACTCGTTAACCGTAACCATTGTTTCAATGGGTTTTTGGGTAATTGGTTCCAGCTCACCGAAAATTACATACAAACTAAAAATAAATACAGTAAAGTACACTTACTTTGAGGTGTGTATGTAGAAGACTCCTGGATGATGATGATGATGGGAATTAGAATGGGGGTGGAGGAGAAGGGAGAAGAGAAGGCATTGGGGTGGAAGAGAAGTCACCCCATGGTGCCATTTCACCCAGAAAATTTTAGTTCTCTTGGTGTAATTCAAGATTATTTTCTTTAAATCAACACTGCACTGCATTATATATTGTCAATATGTAAAATACATTTCAAATTGACCAATAATTTGCTTGAGAAAACAGAAAAAAGCGTTTAGTTGAAGAGAGTCTCAAGCAAGATGTTACCTTCACTGAAAAGACAGAGACTGACGCCTGTTTGGTGTGTTGACAGGCTGTTTGGCGTGCAAGAAACTAATTTCCTGGACTTAAATTTTGTTCAATAATTGTTAAAATGACTAAAAAATTTAATATTAAACTTTTAAAATTATTGAATAGTATAAACTTCTTGATATTTACTAAAATAGTAAGGAATTTAAGCCCTAGAACCGATTACTGTATTGGCGGACTAATACTACAGCTGGTGGACCACCAAATGTAAGCGAAAACATGTGGAAGGTCACTCGTTAAAAACTTGTTAATCGAGGGATTGCTCGTTAACCAAAGTTAAGAATCTTATGGAAGGTAAATCGCTAACCGAGGGATCACTGTACTGCTCTGTCAAACAGGCAATACAGTTCTAGAAGATAGCAAACTGAATCCATGCTTTTGCATTTACAGTACACCACATTTACCTCAACAGTCGTGTCAAAATTGAACAGTCTTAAAATTAAAATGCAGCAACCAAAACATCTTAAAATGATGCTTATATTTCAGGTTGATTGCCATCTATTAAATGAAACTAGAATTATGTATGTTTGGTCAGTAACTGTTGAATAACCTCAACAGTGGTGCTCACATTGACCAGTCTTAAAATTAAAATACAGTGACCAAGACGTCTTAAAATTGTGACTCTTATTCAAGCTTAGTGTTCCCTATTGCATAAAGCTGGTTATTTATTTGGTCATTAACTGTTGTCTGATGTCAACAATGGGGCACCACCCCACCCAAACCCAGTGTCGATAACTCATAAGACTAGCCATTCCTTCCTTTCTAAGGTCAGTTTCCTTTAGCCCCAGGGGTTAAGCATCTAGACTATCAAAATGCAAATTTCAAGGCATTAGCACTTCAGAGAGGATGTTAAAAAATTTTAAACATTTATCACAAAAGGTCGAAATCAATGATGAAATTCGCTTTTGCATGAAGTCTCTTGACTATTTCTTTTGTGTTGTAACAAACTTAAGGCAAACAGAAACAAATGCCACCAAACATAGCATAATAGGTAATGAACTACAGTTTGTGTTTTTTGATATATCCCAAATCATTTATATAACTGATAAAACTCGATATAAATACATACAGTCGGGGAGGGGGGTAACACGCTCAAGAAAACAACCTCTGGACTTGGCAGGAATTTTGCTTATCTCGATGTCAACTCTCAACGCTGTGGTACTTAACCAACAAAACATTTCACACACCCACGAGCAATAATTATAATAATTATTATTATAATTATTATAATTATTAAATACTTTATCCACTAACTTGGCATCTCCCCATCTTAAATGCTGCATTGTGACAAGATTTAAGTAATAATATACAGTATTACCCCGCCTAATGCGGTTTCACTTAGTGCGTTTTATCATATACGCGGTGCCTCGCCAGAGCTGAACTTTCACTTAACACGGATTTTTTCATCATATACGCGGTGAGTGTCCGGCTCGAGACGCTATTTTTAGATTTGCCCCACCCTCCACCCTGCCTGACTGCCTGTTTTAGCTCATAAAATTCATACAAATTACCCGGCCAGAATATAATTTACATTGCTGGAATTCTTATAATTTGGTGATCATTTTGAATATAAACATCATATATTTTGCATTAGACATACAAATTTTAGATAAAATGTTTACTCTTGAGTAAATATGTTATCTTTTGTGCAAAATATATGACATTTATATTCAAAATATTCCTGGTCTTACAAGGAATCCAGCAATGTCAATTATATTATCCTAACTTTAGTTTGAGGTATTATTTATTACAAAAAAGTTAAGTATTCTGGTTTTCCCACACATCTCCTTGGGACGGTTGGTGGGGAGTGGGGGGGAGGGAGGGACTGACCGACCATCTGTTACCCTGTGAAGAATATTTTTTTTTTTTTTATTAACTGAAGATATTTGTTTTAGCTCATAAAATTCATACAAATTACCCGGTCAGAATATAATTTACATTGCTGGAATTCTTATAATTTGATGATCATTTTGAATATAAACATCATATATTTTGCATTAGACATACAAATTTTAGATAAAATTTTTAATCTGAGTAAGCATGTTATCTTTTGTGCAAAATATATGACATTTATATTCAAAATATTCCTGGTCTTACAAGGAATCCAGCAATGTCAATTATATTATCCAACTTTAATCTGAGGTATTATTTAATACAAAATGTTAAAATTTATTTTTTTCACCCCACATCTCTTGAAGGGAGGATTGGTGGGGGGTGGGGGGGAGGGTTGGGACTGACCGCGCAGTTGGAAGAGGGGGGGAGGCAAGGTGGGGTACTTTGATTGACAGATAGTGTCCTGAAGATTATTTTTTTTTTTATTAACTGAAGATATTTGTTTTAGCTCATAAAATTCATACAAATTACCCGGTCAGAATTTAATTTACATTGTTGGAATTCTTATAATTTGATGATCATTTTGAATATAAACATCATATATTTTGCATTAGACATACAAATCTTAGATACAATTTTTAATCTGAGTAAGTATGTTATCTTTTGTGCAAAATATATGACTTTTATATTCAAAATATTCCTGGTCTTACAAGGAATCCAGCAATGTCAATTGTATTATCCTAACTTTAGTTTGAGGTATTATTTATTAAAATTTAGTGGTTTTCCCCAAAAATTTCTCAGAGAGGGAAGAGCCGGCAGTGTAGTGTGAGAGGGGGGAGGGAGTTGAGTCCATTATTTGAATGGACATTAACTTGGCGACTGTATTTCTCTATTTCTCTTAAGTATTAATTGTGTGCATGTACCATCATAAAATTAAGATGTTATTTTTACTACAACATAGTTATGTGTCTTCAAAAAGTGGAGTTTGGGGGTCGGGCCGGTTTCTATTGGAATTAATCCCATATGTTCTGTTGTTCACTTAACGCGGATTTCACTTAACACGGGACCCTCTGGGTTCTATTGACCGCGTTAAGTGGGGTACAACTGTATGCTAAAAAGTATTAAAAAGCGATGTTGAGGTTTAACATTTTCATCCTGTGTCATCAAGCATCAAGAAATTTGGTGTAAATGAACGAAAATCTCGGCCAATGATGGACTAGTTATAGTTAATTTGTGTCATAGTATTCTAATGTGAGCTGTACCATACTGGCAGTATGAGTTAAGTGTCCAGCTGATCTGTTATATCAGCTGATCACTCCGTCGATCTGGCCACGAAGTCCAGTGGCTCTTCCCCTGAGCGTTTTACACCCCTCCTGGACTGTGTGTTACTTATATCGAGTTTTATCAGTTATATAAATGATTTGGGATATATTCAGCCATACAAACTGTAGTTCATTACTTACGGTATTGTGCTATATGTTTGGTGTCATTTGTTTCTGTTTGCTTTATGTTTGGTATAAACAAAGAAATAATGAAAAGACTTCATTCGAAAGTGAATTTCATCTTTGACTTTGACCTTTTATGATAAATATTTTTAAATTCTCTAACATCCTCTTTGAAGTGCTAATGCCTTGAAATCATATGCACTTTGATAATCCAGATACAGTATTTAACATTATTTTAGAGAATAACAGGCCTGCTTCTCAATTGTGAACACGTTTGGTTTGAATAAATGGACATCTACATAAACATTTTCTATGAACCAATCAGATATTTGTAGCTATAGACGAGGGACTTGGCTTACGGGCCAGGTTAGCGTGGAAATACTGAACAGGACTATAGTTTGTGTTTAACAAAAAAGTTTGGCTGGAAATCTTTGTTTCAAGGAAATGTCACAAACTGAACAAATGTGCATTGGGATGAAATACATTTATGAACATTGGAATTTTATTGCCGATTTCAGAAAGTAATCTGTTCTACATTTTTCAAATTCTTTACCATTTTAAAAACCTGGTGGAATGCAGACACAACTGAAGTTTTCTGGATCCCTAACTAAAATTGACACCACCGTCTGGCAAATCTAGAACAATTACAAAAACTGACAATTTAGTCATTGCATAGGGTATGGAACATCACCCATACCAAGCTTGTGCTTCATGTTTGACAGTACAGCATATGCTTGAAACAGTAAAATAAGATACTGTACCATCCATTGGATAAAAAAGAATAACAGTATACAGTGATCCCTCGGTTAACGAGCACCTCGGTTTACGAAATTTTGGTTAACGAATTACCTTCTATATGATTCTTCACTTCGGTTGACGAGCAATCCCTCAATTAACGAATTCCTTACGAGCGCCCCTCAACATGTTTTTGCTTGCTTACTAGTTGTCGTATTAGTCCAACAATACAGTAATCGGTTCTAGGGCTTAAATTCCTTACCATTTTAGTGAATATCAAGGTTGTAATATTCAATCATTTTAAAAGTTTTATATTAAATTTTTTAGTCATTTTAACAATTATTGAACAAAATTGAAGTACAGGAAACTAGTTTTATGCGCTCCAAACAGCCACTCAACACACCAAGCTTGGCGTCAGTTTGTTTACAGGTTCAGAGGAAGGAACATCTTGTTTGAGACTCTTCAAAATAAACTCTTTTTTCTGTGTTTCCAGTCAAATTATTGGTCATTTTGAAATATATTTTACATATTGATAATATATAGTGCAGTGCAGTGTTGATTTAAAGAAAATAATCTTGAATTACACCTAGTGAACTAAAATTTTATGGGTGAAATGGCGGCACGGGGTGACTTCTCTTCCACCCCAATGCCTTCTCTTCTCCCTTCTCCTCCACCCCCATTCTAATTCCCATCATCATCATCATCAACCAGGAGCCTTCTACATGCACACCTCAAAGTAGGTGTACTTTACTGTATTTATTTTTAGTTTGTATGTAATTTTCGGTGAGCTGGAACCAATTACCCAAAAACCCATTGAAACAATGGTTTCGGTTAACGAATTTTTCTGCTAACGAGTAACCTTCTGGAACGAATTGTGCTCGTTAACCGAGGGACCACTGTATAATATTTCTGGTTCACCTTATGTGTCAGTTCTGTTTTGCTTCAAAGCTCTCTTTAAACAGAATACGCACTGACTTATAGCAAAGAATTATCGAGTTATTCTATAAATAATCTTAAACAATTGCTGTATATAAACAATAAATTCCCCTTTTCATTCATGGCTAGTCGTAAGTTTTATTAAAGAGTGTCGCTGAACAATATTGTAAGACTAAGAAGCCCACATTTTGCATGTCTGTTGACAGCATGAGAGGCTGAGGTTATGGATAAACCTGGTTAGGGAATGAAATAAAAAAAGACAAGCCATAATGAAGTGTATCTTAGTTTATATATAAAAAAAAATATCTTATTTCTCAGGTGGGGAAGAACATTCAAACTTGCTGGGACTGGGTTATAAAAAATAGGAAATATAATAAGTCTAAACTTGCATGATATAAGGAACACTAATGACTCATTATATACAATACATTGAGCTTTACAATAGTGAAATTAATGTAACTAAATATTTACACTTAAAAATTCATGTACAGTACACTGTATTGCAATGAGCAACTAAATGGTCAAAGATTAAATATTTATACAGTTCAGGTAGTAGGTAGATAGGCAGCTACCAAACAGGGAGGTACTATACTGCCTGGGAAGATATTTGAAGCTTAATGTGTTATTTAATGGTAGACTCTGCTGCCATATGGCATCACAATAATTGTGACCAAGTCCCAGGTTGCTGATCTGACTTTCTGCCTCATTTACACACAATTGCAGGGTCTCAATTGTTTCTCTTACTTGGACAACACAACATATATAATTTCTCACTCTTGATTTATTTTTTAAATTTTGTATTTATTTATGGTTATTTTTTTTGTATTAAATTGCTATTAATTTTATTGTTATAATAATAATAATAATAATAATAATAATAATAATAATAATAATAATAGATATTATTATTATTATTATAATTATTATTTATGATTACCGTATATTTTTGCCCCCCCCCAGGCCCTGATGTGGGTTATTACCTGTGCCCGGGTGGGCTAATGCCCGTAAAAAAAAAAAAAACTACATTTTATGTTCAGTGCTGTGATTTACAGATGTTGTCAAGGTATTTGTTAAAGGTTGTTAGATTTTCGCACGAATTATGATTAACTCTGCATTTATCTCTCAACTATGAATGATTGTACCAAAGGAAAAATAAGTATAAAAACAATAATGTATTAACAATAATAAATTAAAAAGAGTGGAAGCATATTAAGGAGAACGTACAAAATATGAATCATGGTTGGTAAAGGTGGGGCCTGACGTCACTTGGCGACTGGCCAACTGGACTTCATGTACACATGATTACACTGGAGGCCACATCCATCATCAAGGGTGTGAGCACTATGTTAAAAAGTTGCTGTAGTGGGCTAGTGGCACACACAAATCCTAGTGAGGTAACACACTGTACCAACTAGCTAGGTCGTTAGCGGCAGGCCACACAGGTTACCACACTGCAGCAGCTCCGTCACTCCACATATAAAAAGCTGAAGGATTGAACACATCCTAGTTTCATACTAACTATTTGCTTGTAACGGCGAAGGTCCCGGCTAAGTGTCATGGCCTGCCTTGCCGGCCTCTAAAACAACAGCTCGTGTAAAATGAATCTTTATTTTCGAAACATGCGAACAACAGCTTGTGTAAAATGAATCTTTAGTTACGAAACATGCGAACAACAGCTCGTGTAAAATGAATCTTTAGTTACGAAACATGCGAACAACAGCTCGTGTAAAATGATTCTTTAGTTTCGAACTCAAGCAAGATGTGAAAGAAGACAGGGTAATTCATTTACAGATGTTATAATTTCTTGATAGAGCAGCCTATCACAAACTATGTATGTTATTACAAGACAGGAATCCCTGAATATAGCACATTAATTGAGTCCAGTCAACATTATGTTACATCCATATTATGTTATACTGTATTTATACAAAGAAACCATATTATAATGACTAACTCAGTCCATGAATTTTCCCCAAGTCTCCAATTCTGAGTCTATACAGTGAGCCATTTTCTGTGGCACTGGAGCCTGTCATCCCCACATGTTAGCCAGTGCTGCATGGCCGTTTCCTGTAACACACCTAACCTGCTATCCTCTTCAATGTTTTAAGGCCATTTTCCACACTCTTGTGGTTTAGCCATAATTACTTGATGGGTGATTTTGGGCAAGTCCAAATTGGTATCCCCACACTCACCGCCACAAACCCCGGGGCACCAGCCCATAAAATGCAGGAGGCCAGGGGATAGGCAAGACTGTTAACACAGTTGCCATCAGGCATGTATTGTATAGAAAAAAAAAAGCCTTTGTTTGTTTTGGAGCCTCACGGAGAGCCTGACACAATGTAATTAGTTTTCTGCTTACTGAAATATCTAAAAGTACCAGATTAAGTTCCTATATCATATCAAAGAGTTATATACAGTATTAGTGTGATAAATCTATTGATTATTATACATATTCTGTACTGGTATTTTGTGTTAAGCACACAAAGGCAAATGTAATAAATTAAGAAAACTATTCTTGTATTAATACCCACATACGATGATGAAAATTCCTCTAACCTTTATAAACGGGAAAATTAATTGTTACTACCAGTAATTTTCATTCTACCCGTAAATTTGAGGATGTTACGTACTCTTTGTGGTGATTCATATTCTGTTTATAAATATGATATCAAATTCCTGTAGCTATGTATCTATTAATGTGACTAATATTTTTCAAGTGGTTATTATCTATCATTAAGAATGAAAACTACTCCATTTGTGACAAATAAGTGAACATGTATACAAAACTTTGTAGCCATGGATTTGATTTTTTAACACCTAAATGTGACAAGATGTCAAAAGACTGGTACCAGCATACAATACTACAGAACAGGCTGATGTTTACAGAGAAACAAACTAATTCATAAACACACGGGATACGCCGAAATTTATTTCACGAGCTGTGTCAGGACCACTTATAAGAGCGTAAAATGACCAGAAATCGAGAAGATATTTTTTTCCAAGCGCTATTCGTGGCTACGATATATATATATATATATATATATATATATATATATATATATATTTTACCTCGCTTTACGCGGTTTCACTTTACGCGATTTCTCAAATACGCGGTGCCTCGCCAGAACCGAACTTTCACTTTACGTGGTTCATCTACCCATATACGCGCAGAGTGTCCAGCTCGACGCTATTTTTAGATTCACCCCACCCGCCTGCTCCCGCGGTAAGGTTGCGCAGTGCATGTCTGTTGCGTTATCGCTGACGTCATATGACGTATCGGACTGTGATTGGCCATGCATCCCTACCCCCCTCTGCTGCTAGCTGTAATTGGTTTAAAGTAATATGACGTGTCCACCCGGGGGGGGAGGGAGGGAGGAAAGACGACGCTTGACCTAGCCGCGGCAGTTTCATCCCTCCAGGCCACACTGTGTATACGTGCATCCATTGTTCTGTGATAGTGACAGTGAAGGTGACTTTGAGGGATTTGTCAGGGAAGCCCTGACAACTGTAACTGATAGTGATGGTGATGCACCTAGTAATGGTGATTCACCTGAGGGCCAGTAATCTGCCCTCTGCCTCGGAACCAGCCTCCATCCCCGTATGCCGACCCATCTCTTCTACTAACGTAAGTGTTACACCTAACTTTTAGTTTTCCTAACCTAACCTTTATTTTTCCTAACTTAACCTTTATTTTTCCGAACCTAACCTCTTCTATATTACTTGTTTGTGCATACCATCATAAAGTTAAGATAAAATTTTTACTACAATATAGTTGTGTGTCGTCAAAAAGTGGAGTTTGGGGGTCAGGCCAGTCTCTATTGGAATTAATCCCATATGTTCTGTTGTTCCATTTACGAGGATTTCACTTAATGCGGTACCCTGTGGGTTCAATTGACCGCGTAAATCGGGGTACTACTGTATGTATATATATATATATATATATATATATATATATATATATATATATATATATATATATATATATATATATATATATATATATATATATATATATATATATATATATATATATATATATATTAAAAAAAACTGGCGAGTATAAGTGAAAAGTTAAGAGTTTACTGTTGATTCCTCTTCTTGCTGTACCCACATCATTGCATCAGTCAGTATAAAATGCAGATGACAAGAAAGAATAAATCATGAGGAAGACGATGGTATAATCAGAAAAAATATAATATAAAAAATAACGGAGTTAAAGAATAAAATGTAAAAAGTGGTGGTTAGGCGCGCAGTCACCGAAATATTTATGCCCATATTTTTTTCTTGCTATTTTTTTTTTTTTTTTTCAAAATAATTTTAAAGTATTTTTTGATGAAGGATTATTACTGTACACATACCCGGTACTAAGGAAGAGAAATAGACCAGTAAAATTTTGTTTTACAAAAATTGAAATTTTGGCAATATTTCCACTTACCACTCGGACGAAGTAGGCCTTGGCATATGCACGATAATGGCGATGGCCTTACGAATACACTTCAAATAAGCACAATATACTCATTATAATTCACCATATGCATGCCTTTACTGCATTACATTTCACCATCACTTATTATTTTTCCAAGCTAGGCCTATATATTATGACATGCTTTTGTTCTACTGTACTGTATTATGAGTAGCCGTTTCACCAATGTCCCAATTCCAAAAATATTTCACTATTTCATTTTAAATATTTCAATACACATCATTTTATGACTTCATAAGAATAAATATCGAGGTTGTAACTGATAAATATTTGGAGATAACACTTGGCCACGTGGCCAGAGCACCAACGTCTCACAAATTAAAAAATATTTCAATACTGTATTTCATTATAAATATTTCTTTACACTTCACTTTATCACTTCATAAGAATAAATGTCGAGGTTGTAAGTAATAAATATTTGGAGATAGTGGTGCAAACGCCATGGTAGCCATTTTTAAATCATGCTTGGGACACACACACCTCTCGCTTACTGAGCCAGACATATAACTGTTGTCTTTGTCTGGAGGCCGCAAGATCTACCCCATGTAGACGGGTTGCCAATTAGCCGTAAAATTTGGTTCCATGCAGGAATGTGGTGTTAAAATTTGAAGTAATTTGACCAGGAACTTTTAGAGAAAATTAGCTATTAGCCACAGTGGCGTGTCTGATCGTCAGGCAAAAGTTTAATTTACATTAATTCAAAACGCCACATAGGTGTGAATGATCCCGAATGTTAATACAAAATAGAACATTGCCCCAAATGTTCAGTACAAACCCGAGGAACTTATTAGAAAAATTATGTATCTCTAGTGGAATATGAAGCATCACATATTTTATGATAACATTTTTGGAACACTGTTTAAAATCACATACAGTAATTAATATTATAACAGAACTATAGCATTAATACTGTATAAAATAGTGTAACATAAACAAAATATGGCATCAAACATTCTTCAGCCTTAACTCCTATTACTATCACCTCTAATAAATTTATAACATGGCATAAAAATTTTTCAGCTTTAACCTAAACTACTAAGTGTCCGGTTCGCCTTGTGGACAGTGTGGTTCACTGTGACATTTCATCAGATGAGTCAGGAAAGGAACCGCTGTCACCTACACTAAGTTCATCTTTATCATGTCCATTTTCTTCTGGATCAACAGCCACAATTTCTCCTTTCAGTACTTCTTTGTCTGCATAAGCAGCTTCTGATGTAATAATCACAGCTTCTGCAGTGAAGAGGCAAATTTTACTAATTAATGGTTATCCTTCAATTTTATATCAGCTATATATGTTTTTATTAACATTCCATTATATACAGTAAATGTTTTTATTATTATTCCAGGTCTCCTAGAGGCCTTCTCCTATTACATATAAAATTAGATTCTTATAAATCTTCAACACAACCCAGTCTTGCATGTCATCTGTAGATTCTTCCATCTACAGTCCAGGTACTGTCCAGTTGTACAGTACATAGTCGTACATGCAAAACATTCTCTGTATCCCCCCCCCCCTTTAACCTTCAATCTTCCTCTGTCTCACGTACAATATCTCATGGCTTCATAACTTACTTAAAAGGCACTTAAAAAAAATCACTTAAAATTACCAATACAAGTACTGTACAGTACAAAGAAAAAGTTCATATTGAGGGACTTGTCTAAGGAAGAACCCTCTAATAAGTTGTCCTGTACAGTATTACAAGAGTCACTTGGCTTAGGGTAGTAGTGGTTAGAAAAGAATACAAGTATAATATTTCTTCAACTCATCTGAACATAGATCTGAGGCCTTAATGAGGAACATTTAATAAAAATTCATATCTGTATAGTTGGCTCCACTCCTGTGTTTACCACTGAGTTTTCAATCCCGACGGGGTTTCCTCAGCTGAGAGTAATTGTCTTGTACTAACCAGATGAAAATAATTAAGTTACAATAGGATGAGTGTATTCATATGTAAAAGAGGGCAATTACAGTGTGCCCCCAAGTTTGCGGGTTTTTACTTCGCGGTTCTCTGTTATTCGTGGATGACACCCTGGATTTACCAAAGAATGTCTGTGGGTAGTTTTAAAGGTTTTAAAGTTGCTGGCATTTTCGCGACTGGGACAGGGAGCCATTCGTTCTAGAGACAGTAATTCCCGTTACCTGTATTGTATATATGTGTTTACACACACACAAAACACATGCAAATAAATAATAATTGGAAAATCCTCTCACAAATAATCAGAAACAAATTTATTAAAAATGTGAGCCTTCCCTCAAGTCCGTGCTCCATTACTTTATTAATAGAGCACGGACTTGAAGATAGACTGTCACATTTTTAATAAATTCGTTGATGAATATTTGTGAGAGGATTTTCCAATTATTATAAATTTGTATGTGTTTTGTGTGGTGTTTGTGTCTACACAAACACACACACACACACTACAGGTAAAATAAACAATTGTCCGAAGGGCAAACACATAAAGGGAATATACATTTCTTTGTACACAAATTAAAATGTAACCCCCCCCCCTCCCCCCACAAATGTTATTCGTGGATTTGGCGATTCACGGCCATTTTAAGAACCTAACCCCCACGAATTTGGGGCCCCCCCTGTATAAGCAAATGGATTATGGATATATTTGAATCTTTATCTTGTAGAAGCAACAAAGTTTTGTTTAACCTCTTGACTACGATATGGAACTTCCCCAACTTTATAAAATTGTCTAGCGGTAGTCAGAATAAAATAGATAAGAAGACATCATAGTGAAGGAATTAATTGGCAATCAAAACAATCAGGAATTGGGCACCACATATTTACTGTAACACAAACTTGATGTTAGGAAAAAATTTTCAGATGGCAGCAGTCTAGTATAGAATCAGCAAACCACATACTGTCATTCTATTGTGTCAAACCTTGTAAGATTAAATGGTAAAAAAAAAAATATTATTATTATTATTTTTATTATTATTAAATGTGCACTGTATGATGTAAAGTGATATTATTGTCTCTTAAAGGTGTTAAATAATAGTTTTATGGACAGAGTTGCTAGTGGGACCCTCGATTCCCCCAGCCTGTACCACCCAACTTGTACTCTGGTAGTCAAATCATTGCAGACAATATACAGAGTAGAATGATGTTGTACCCTAACATTCCCATGAGGCAATTAGTATTTTTTTTTTTTATGGGGAATAGCCCACCCGGGCACAGGTCATCGACCCACAATGGGGCCTAGGGGGGCGAAAAAATAAGAATAGAAAGAAATTAAAAATAGAAAAGGAAAAGGTTATATTAATCTACACCAAGAAGATGCCAGAAAACCAGCTTTTTAAACTGAGACATTGTATGAGTATGGAAACACAGAAGAAGGCAGAGCATTCCACAGTTTGGCTGTGTGAGGAAAGAAGGATGCACTATAATGGGTTATTCTAGTGTGACCGATATCCACAGACAAATGGTGGGCACCGCGGGCAAGACGTGTTACGAGCCCACGGCCTCGCCGGCGGTACACAGGATGCCAAATCCACCGAATATTGCCAGTTAAAGTACCTGTAAAAGAGAGAGTGAAGCAACATTGTGGTGAAGAGAAAGGGAAGAAAGATTGTCAACTAAAGGGGAAGAGTTAATAAGACAAAATGCCTTTGATTCCACCCTATCTAACAGTTGGACAGAAGAAGAGCCACCCCAGATATGAGAGCAGTACTCCACGTTAGGACGAATGAATCCCTTATATACTTGAAGCAACTGCTCAGGAGTGAAGTAGCTAAGGCATCTGTACAGCATTCCCAGCTTTCGGGAGGCAGCTTTAAGAACGTTGAGGATGTGTGGCTTCCATGACATATTAGAGGAAATGGTGAGGCTTAGCTTATCTATTTTAGAATTTGGCAGATGATTGTGTCCTGAAATGTGATTGGTGGGAGATTATTTAATTTGAAAGTGTAATTGGTAAATACCGAGTTTTATTATTAATGAATATAACCAAGTTTCTACCTCCCCATTCGGAGATGCTGCACAGATCCGCATTGATAGATGTAATGATATCGGCTCTAGAAATAGATTTAATTCGAGAGTTAGGGGGAAGGGGAAAATGTGAAGAAGAGTGAAGAGTAGAATCATCAGCATAAGAATGGATAGAATTATTTGTAGTGTGAAGTAAATCATTGATAAAAAGAAGGAAGAGAGAAGGTGAAAGACCAGAACCCTGTGGGACACCACTATTGGTAGAGAAAGACCGAGAGATCGATCCTCGACAACAACTGCCATGGATCAGTTCTCAAGGAAGCTAGAGATTAGAGAAAGTGGGGGAGAGAAATCATAAGAGGGAAGTTTAGAAAGCAGACTTGTGCCATACCCTGTCAATGCTTTGGAGATGTTGAGGGCCTCGACGAAAGTTTCCCCCATAATCCCTAAGAGAGGATGACCAAAGATGGGTGTAGTAGGAGAGCAGATCACCAGTAGATCTCGCCTGACGAAAGCCATACTGGTGATCCGACAAAAGAGAAAGGCTTTCAAGGTGATGGAGAAAATGAGAGTTCCAGATAGTTTTGAAAATCTTAGAGAGGGATGAAGTTAGGGCAACGGGGCGATAGTTAGAGGGATTAGAATGGTCACCCTTCTTTGGGATGGGCTGAACCAAGGCATACTTACAAGAAGAAGGAAAAGATTGGGTTTTGAGGCAAAGGCGAAAGAGGCGAGCAAGCACAGGGGCCAGAACTTCTGCACACTCCCTCGGAACACGAGGGGGTATTCCATCCAGAAAACAATACGCAGTATTTCAAGCATTATTATGTGTTAGAATAAATATCATTTCCCACACATTCTGAGTGTTTTAATTGTTGCACCTTATACTACTCCTCGACTATCTCTATATTCTGGCGGAATGTACGTTTGACCCATGGGACACAACCCCTGGACATTTGAGCCATGGGCCATGGCCCCCGGAGGTTTGAGCCATGGCCCATGGCCCCCGGATGTTTGAGCCAAGGGCCACAGCCCCCAGACATTTGAGCCATGGACCATGATCCCCAGATGTTTGGGTAATAGGTCAAAGTGATATAAATAACAATATAATAATCTAACCTAACCTAAAGGTTCCAGGCTGGAAGGTTCTCAGGGGTATTAAGGGGATTATAATTTACAATCGAGATATTTTTGGTCCATGGCCCAAATTGTCCACTCTACATACAGCACGTTGCCATAACATCCGTGACCCAAACGTCCGAATACCATTCTGATATAAGTCTGCCTATGCCATATAGTAACCAGATAATGGAATTATCAGACAAATATGATTTTACTTCATACAATTATGATTCTTGCTTGAAATACTGAGTATCATATGTCTTTGTATTCTCATCACAATTTCCTCATTGAAATGAGAGGACAACATTATTCTACTCTGTAAAGTGTCTGCAGTGATTCGACTCCCAGGGTCTTATTTTCATCAGTTTCTAATGTAGAACCATTGTCACGGTTGTAAACAAACGAAGACAATGCCATCTCGTCTCCTCTTGTGTGTTTTAATGATCTACGTAGTATTAATGAATTGTATTGTTCATTTTGCTTATACTGTAGTATAAAGATTAATTCCATCAAATATATATTCAGTGATAAACAATAATGAATCTTTTGTACATATTCTTAATAAGATAAATGACGCTATGTTTCCTTGAATGAGCACGTATACGTTGGCGTTCCCAATCTATCTCGCTTTTTTCTTTACCATTAGTGGTTAGCTACTTATATTGTTCCATTTATTAACATTAAATAACATTACTTAAAACATATAATATTTTTTTTACATTAATTTTACTACAGCTACAACCATGGTCTTATTTTCTTGAGTTTCTTATGAAAACAATGGCGACCCATCTCCTCTTGTGTGACCATATTATTATTCATTTATATTGTATAAGGGGCTTTCATAAACATTATTTAAAGATATAGTTTGCATTTTTCATTCATTTTACTGCTTTGGAGGTTAAAGAGGGTAAAAAGCTACACAAAAGATATGAGGTTAGACTTTGGAACACATCTTATTATTATTACTTATTTTAATCGTAATTAATGATTCACCTTACACTGCAATATTGGAGGACACATTACTGTCATTATTCAAGGCTTTACTGTATTGTCACAGCATTATCCTGCACTGTAATCCCTCCCAACTGATACATTTTCCATCCTCACCCTTGTACTGTACTAGTACCCCTACCCCAACACATCCCTCCACTCTCCCTCCTGCTCACTAGCAGAATGCTTCGAATTCATACTTCAGGGTTCAGACCTTAGGGAGAGAGAGGATTGGCAATGTTAAGTGGTAAACACAGGAGTGGAGCCAACTGTACATCTCTGGTTTTGTTAATGAAAGTTAACATAAACTTTAATATAGGTCAAGAGAAAATCAAAACACTTACCAATGTCCATCTCACTTAAGTCTTCTTGAAGTTTTGTAGATTGCAAAGATGTTTCTTCTGTCTCTATCACTTCAACCTGGGATTAAAAGATAATATATTTTATGGAAAGAAGGAAAGAATGAGCAATATGAATATGACATACAGGCCCCCCAGAAGTAGCGAGGTGAAATGGATATTATAGGAATGATACTGGCAGAAAAATAATTGACAATGTGCCCTGTGCAGGTCAGTCAGCTCATACATTAAAAGAGAATGACAATACCAATTTTAGCAACTTGCATATGAAAGGTGTCTATTTTTAGAAATGAATAGAGCAACTAAGTTCATATAGAGGTGAGAAATGGACAAAACTTCATGGTATCATAGAGGATTGCTGTTGAGAGTTGTCAGTCAGACCATAATTTCAATTAAGAACGAAGAGTTCCAATAGTCACAGAAAAATAAGGAACATAAGATGATGGCAGACAGTATAAAGTATTTATTTTAGGGTAGGTGGGTAATCATTGATTACCTCAAGGAGTAGCCATTCTGCCTAGCCAGCTAAGAGGGCACTTGATTATCCTACATAAAATGGCCAGTTCCCAATCTGCATAAGTGGGTTGGAGATAGGAAGGGTATCCAGCAGTAAAACTTGTTTCAAATTTACTTTACGACTAACCCATGCAGACATAGAAAATGGGTGTAAAATGGTGATGATGAGTGCAGAACAGTGAGACCAAGACTGTGACCTAACTTCTCAAACCTTTAGAAGTCAAGACTGCAACCATTCACAATTTTAGCATTTATGAATAATCTAAGATTAGCCCTCCAGGTAGTGATGGGGTGGTTATACATCATGAAGGGTATGCTGAGGGAGATCCTATCTTCAGGTGACTACAGAGGTCCACTATCATCCGAAGATTTGCTCCCCAGGTAACACCACACACTCCTAAATGGATCCTCAGTATTTTCCAATAAAAGCACCAAACCAGCTATGCAGTGGTTCAGCTAGGGTTCATCATTCACACTGAGGAGTGGAGGTTCATTCTTTTGCATTTTTGTTACCATACTACTTTAATAACCTCATTGTGCATTCTTTTCTGTTGGCGTGGTTAAACTTCAGGTAGGATAAGCTGACAGGCCAATCCCCAGGTGAATACTGTTGTCCACTATCCCCAAGTTACCCCCCTGCATTTCTAGTGTTAACCCAAAATTAATTTTGAAAAAAGAAAGATTTGTTTGAGAATGAAAGTCTGTAGAACTTAACCTAACCTTCTCTATCCGGGTCTGCCTTACATGTATACTCAGGATTTTTTTTTTTTTGGATTAGCCCACCCGGGCACAGGTCACTGACCCACATCAAGGCCTGGGAGGTGAAAATGTAAGGTAATAATAATAATAATAATAATGATGATGATGATGATGATGATGATGATTGATGATGATGATGATGATTCAGATACCGGTAAGTAAAATTTATAATAAAAATACAAAAATGAAAATAACAAAATAATAAAGATAACATACAAAAAATTTTTTCACTGTTAACAAGTAAGTGAAATAAAAATGTTCTCACTCATTGAGAGAGCCAGTTAATGCCACATGACATAAAAGAGCTAAATGTGAAACCTAAATAAAGATCACCTGGTTCGACAAAGTGACAGATGTGACAGTAGTAGTTTCCAGAGGTTTCTCCACTGCCTTACTCCGCTGCCAGGAGGGGATGGATGGTGCCATGCTTGGGGTGGATGGAAATGTCCGCCTACGATTGGAAAAAAATAAGTGTTCTATACACATTCTATGCACAGCTCACAAAAAATATTTTTCTCCATTAACAGTATGTACAGTTTATCAGCTATATGTTATATTCTTTTAAAACATTAAAGAGTCTTGATAAAAGTTAAAGAAATGGATGGCTCAACTTGCTGGCTAATGAGCAAAACTGAAAAGTAAACAAATCAACTCACTGACTGATAGGTAAAACTGAAAGGGTCAACTCATTAGATTGACAAGTAAAAGTGAAATGCAGTAGAATATATATATATATATACAGTTAACCCTCACTTTACGCGGTCCCGCATTCCGCGTTTCCACGTTTACGCGGTGCCTTGCCAGAGCCTAACGTGCTCACATTACGCGGTACGTGAACCCCATTACACGGAGAGTGTCCGGCGCGACGCTATTTTTAGATTCGCCCCACCCGCCCGCCTGCCTGCCTGTGCTCCTCGCCTCTCCCTCCTCCTCCCTCCGCTTGGGCAAGCCACGCGGTAAGGTTGCGCAGTGTGTGTCTTTGTTGCGTTATCACTGACGTCATATGACGTATCGGACTGTGATTGGCCATGCATCCCTACCCCCCTCTGCTGCTAGCTGTAATTGGCTTAAAGTATTATGACGTGTCCACCCGGGGGAGGGAGGGAGGGAGGAAAGACGACGCTTGACCTAGCCGCGGCAGTTTCATCCCTCAAGGCCACACCGTGTAAACGTGCATCCATTGTTCCGTAAAATGGCTTCCGCCGACCACCACCACCCCCAGAGAGAAACCTTTCCTTACCTGGACCCAGCGGCACTAAGCCAAAGAAGACACGACGTTCCTTAAGCTACGAGGTGAAGTATACCATCATCCAAGAGTTGGAGAAAGGAACAAGGCAGGTTGATTTGGCGCGCCAGCATGGTGTGAACGAATCTACGATCCGGACTATAAAGAAGGATGCAGCCAAGATAAAGGAGCACATGAAGATCACAAAGTCTACAGGTGCTTCTATGATCAAGTATTTTCACAACCAGGTGCTTCTCAAGACAGAAAAATTACTTGTGAGGTACTTGGTGCGTCAGGCGCGACGGAACATGGCGGTCGACACGCGCTCTGTTAAGGACTACGCACGTGAACTGTACATGGCAGTGGCACGAAAGATGGGAACTACAGAGCCCAAACCCTTTAATGCTTCCTCTGGGTGGTTACAGAGGTTTAAGATCCGGAACAAGATCACCAATATAAACATTGGTGGTGAAGAAGCGAGTGCTGATCGTGCTGCGGCTCGGGAATTTCCTCCGTTTTTACATGAGATTATGGAGGAAGGACAGTACAGTGACGACCAGGTGTTTAACATGGACGAATCTGGTCTTTTCTGGAAAAAGCTACCTTCCAAGTCCTTCGTTGTAAAGAATGCCAGCAGGATTCGGGGCCGGAAAATGCAGAAGGAACGCATCACCGTCCTGTTTACCACCAATGCCTCCGGTACCTGTAAGCTCAAGTTATCGGTGATCCACACAGCACGCAAGCCGCACGCCTACAAAACCATGGACATGACCAAGCTAAATGTCCACTGGCTGACCGCACGTAAGGCGTGGATGTTCTCTACACTGTCCCTCTCCTGGTTTGATGACTGTTTTGTTCCCGATGTAAAGAAATTCTGTGAGCGACAGAATGTGCCATTCAATATTTTGTTGCTGCTGGACAACGCACCAGGACACTCGCCCCTACTGTTAGATCGTCACCCCAACGTAAAAGTGGTCTTCCTTCCTCCCAACACTACGTCTATATTATCTATATTACAGCCCATGGACCAAGAGTTAATCTGTAATGTAAAAGCTGCATTCTCAACAAAAAAATTCAAACTCCTGAACGACTACACCAACACCAGGGAAGAGTTGCGTAACCTGAGTGACACAACCACCGATAGCAAGAGCGAAGAAGATGAGGATCAACAGTTGGCACAGCAAAAAATACTGTTCAAACAATTCTGGAGAATATTTAACATCAAGAAAGCTGTGGACTTCTTGGTGGAGTCATGGGATCAGCTGTCTATTGCTACAATTCGTCATGCATGGAGACATGTGTTGCATGGAATACCAGGTGAGAGGAGGAGTCAATCTGTGACTGGTGAGGTTCAGAATGTTGCAGTAGCAGTGGACCTTGCCAGAGAAGCTGCGCAGACTGTTACAGTTCCAGGCTTCTCCGAGACCACCAACGACGGCATCCTGGAGGTGATCAGAGATCCTGAAGTGACTGCCGACGAGATGTTGGAAGAAGATCAAGTCAGTGAAGAGGAGGAAGAAGGTGCATCATTCTCCGAAGAACACAGTTTAACTCATAATGATATTAAGTGTGCCATGAAGTGTGCAGAGAAAATGAAGTCCTTCCTTTCCCGCGACAATGACGATGACCGCTATGAAGTCTTCAATACCCGGCTGGTGCAGGCTATGGAGCCGTACATCACGGTGTATCAAGACAACATAAACACCAGCCGTCAAAAAAGCATAACCGAGTTCTTCGCCTGCAACCCACCACAGCCAGCCCAAGCCAGTGATAGTGACAGTGAAGATGACTGAAGGATTTGTCAGGGAAGCCCTGACAACTGTAAGTGACAGTGATGGTGCTTCACCTAGTAATGGTGATTCACCTGAGGGCCAGTAATCTGCCCTCTGCCTCGGAACCAGCCTCCATCCCCGTATGCCGACCCATCTCTTCTACGACCGTAAGTGTTCCATCTAATTTTTAGTTTTCTAACCTAACCTTTATTTTTCCTATGTTAACCTTTATTTTTCCTAACCTAACCTCTTCTATATTACTTGTTTTTTCATACCATCATAAAGTTAAGATAAAATTTTTACTACAACATAGTTGTGTGTCGTCAAAAAGTGGAGTTTGAGGATCGGCCCGGACTCCATTTCAATTAATCCCATATGTTATGTTATTCACTTTACGCGTTTCTCACTTTACGCGGTACCCTCCGGGTTACATTAACCGCGTAAAGTGAGGGTTAACTGTATATATATATATCTAGCTATCTATATATATATATATATATCTATCTATATATATATATATATATCTATCTATATATATATATATATATCTATCTATCTATATAGTATATATATATATATCTATATATATATATCTATCATATATATATATCTATATAGTATATATATATCTATATATATATATATCTATATAGTATATATATATATCTATCTATCTATATAGTATATATATATCTATCTATATAGTATATATATATATCTATCTATATAGTATATATATATCTATCTATATAGTATATATATATATCTATCTATATAGTATATATCTATCTATCTATATAGTATATATATATATCTATCTATATAGTATATATCTATCTATCTATCTATCTATCTATCTATCTATCTATCTATATATATATATATATATATATATATATATATATATATATATATATATATATATATATATATATATATATATATATATATATATATATATATATATATATATACATACATACAGTTGTACCCCACTTAACGCGGTCAATTGAACCCAGAGGGTCCCGCGTTAAGTGAAATCCGCGTTAAGTGAACAACAGAACATATGGGATTAATTCCAATAGAAACCGGCCCGACCCCCAAACTCCACTTTTTGAAGGCACATACCTATGTTGTAGTAAAAATAACATCTTAATTTTATGATGGTACATGCACACAATTAATACTTAAGAGAAATAGAGAAATACAGTCGCCAAGTTAATGTCCATTCAAATAATGGACTCAACTCCCTCCCCCTCTC
This sequence comes from Homarus americanus, assembly GCF_018991925.1. NCBI lineage: Eukaryota > Metazoa > Arthropoda > Malacostraca > Decapoda > Nephropidae > Homarus > Homarus americanus. Next base: position 2,570,418 of record NW_024723050.1, on the reverse strand, counting down.
ACACTACACAGCCGGCTAACAGATGGTCGGTCGGTCCCTCCCTCCCCCCCACCCCCCACCAACCGTCCCAAGGAGATGTGTGGGATAACCTCAAACTAAAGTTAGGAAAATATAATTGACATTGCTGGATTCCTTGTAAGACCAGGAATATTTTGAATATAAATGTCATATATTTTGCACAAAAGATAACATAGTTACCTAGAGAAAAATTTTTATCTAAAAATTGTAAGTTTAAAGCAAAATATATGATGTTTATATTCAAAATGATCACCAAATTATAAGAATTCCAGCAATGTAAATTATATTCTGACCGGGTAATTTGTATGAATTTTATGAGCTAAAACAAATATCTTCAGTTAATAAAAAAATAATAATCTTCACGACACTATCTGTCAATCAAAGTACCCCACCTTGCCTCCCCCCCTCTTCCAACCGCGCGGTCAGTCCCAACCCTCCCCCCCACCCCCCACCAATCCTCCCTTCCAGAGTTTTTAACATTTAGTATTAAATAATACCTCAGATTAAAGTTAGGATAATATAATTGACATTGCTGGATTCCTTGTAAGACCAGGAATATTTTGAATATAAATGTCATATATTTTGCACAAAAGATACCATAGTTACCTAGAGAAAAATTTTTATCTAAAAATTGTAAGTTTAAAGCAAAATATATGATGTTTATATTCAAAATGATCACCAAATTATAAGAATTCCAGCAATGTAAATTATATTCTGACCGGGTAATTTGTATGAATTTTATGAGCTAAAACAAATATCTTCAGTTAATAAAAAAAAATAATAATTCTTCACAGGGTAACAGATGGTCGGTTGGTCCCTCCCTCCCCCCCACCCCCCACCAACCGTCCCAAGGAGATGTGTGGGATAACCACTAAATTTTAATAAATAATACCTCAAACTAAAGTTAGGATAATATAATTGACATTGCTGGATTCCTTGTAAGACCAGGAATATTTTGAATATAAATGTCATATATTTTGCACAAAAGATACCATAGTTACCTAGAGAAAAATTTTTATCTAAAAATTGTAAGTTTAAAGCAAAATATATGATGTTTATATTCAAAATGATCACCAAATTATAAGAATTCCAGCAATGTAAATTATATTCTGACCGGGTAATTTGTATGAATTTTATGAGCTAAAACAAATATCTTCAGTTAATAAAAAAAAATAATAATTCTTCACAGGGTAACAGATGGTCGGTTGGTCCCTCCCTCCCCCCCACCCCCCACCAACCGTCCCAAGGAGATGTGTGGGATAACCACTAAATTTTAATAAATAATACCTCAAACTAAAGTTAGGATAATATAATTGACATTGCTGGATTCCTTGTAAGACCAGGAATATTTTGAATATAAATGTCATATATTTTGCACAAAAGATACCATAGTTACCTAGAGAAAAATTTTTATCTAAAAATTGTAAGTTTAAAGCAAAATATATGATGTTTATATTCAAAATGATCACCAAATTATAAGAATTCCAGCAATGTAAATTATATTCTGGCCTGGTAATTTGTATGAATTTTATGAGCTAAAACAGGCAGTCAGGCCGGGTGGCGGGTGGGGCAAATCTAAAAATAGCGTCTCGGACACTCACCGCGTATATGTGGAAAAAATCCGCGTTAAGTGAAAGTTCAGCTTTGGCAAGGCACCGCGTATATGCGAAAACGCGTTAAGTGAAACCGCGTTAGGTGGGGTAAAACTGTATATATATATCAAGTTATACTGTACACTGATGACAAAAAGAAAGAAAAAAAGGTCAACACATTGGTTCATGAATAAAATAGGAAAAATGTCAACTGAATGATGAATGCAATAACTAGTTGGGTCAACTCACTAATAAAAAAAAAGCCTAATAAGAAAGGAAAAATCACACACTGTCTGATGAATAAAAAATAAATAAAAATTATCTCACCGATTGATAAGTAGCCCCTTCAAAGAGGTTATTTCCCCCTTTAACTGATCCAACTGCTTGGGTGTGACATATCCTTGGTTATCTCCCCTGGTACTTAGTGCCTGAAATAAAAAAAAAAACTCTTGAGTTTCACTTTACTAATTACTTTTATTCATCACTTCATAACTTATCAGTTTGCTAGCCATTTGGGTGGTCAGTCTGTTCTTTGTTACCTTCATTGTCAGTAGAGGAGGAAACCATAGTACCCAGACAAACCTTAAGATGTTTGGCAGGTATCACACTGGATAAAACCCTTCCCACATCTGTCCCGGGCCAGAGATTTAATGCAGGACATAGTAGTTAGAGATCTGTCCATTACCACTGAACCACCAACAACCCTTGTCTTCATGTTCATCACTTGTTAGTTTTATAATTGATCATAGTCAGTCACTTTTCAGGGTTTATGCATGAGTGAAGTGAACATTTCACATAAGAGAGGAGTACTTGCAAGGACTGAACAAGTGTTCAGGAGGAAATATGAGAGGGAAAGGGATAAAGAGAAGTACTGTACTCTACAAAGCATGTGTTCTCTCTTAAATCAACATTATGGATCCCAAATCATTGTATCCAATAACACAAAATACAACAGGAATGATCAAAGACCAGCTACAGCAGCCACATTATTCCAAAATTAAAAAATGTACTAGAATATTTTCTTACTCTAGTTCTATACAAAATATAATTCTAACAAAGCTTATAACCCAAAGGTCATCAATAGGTGACCTATGCTTTTCCACCAACTAGAACACACTTGCCAGGAGGTTAGTGTTTAGCAATAGGTTACAATGCCCTTATGGAGTACTGTAATTATTACAATAAAACTCAATCAGAAAAAAAAAGTAAAAGGAAAGATTCAACCTCGTAACCTGTACCTGCTTCAAAGGTCAACAAGGAATTCCTATTTATAACTGCAAAGGGTGTGAGGTGTATGTGAATTGACAAATAGTGTTTCACTTGCTTTCAAAGTAATCATGTGGCTAGGAATTTGAATCACTGATTCAATCCAGGTTCAATGACAGAAAATGCTATGCCACAATTACCCTTGTCTTTAAAGGTAATTTTCAAAGATTCCTCAACCCTTCCCTCTGCTGTAAAATCAGTTTCGTGTTTCAACCTTCCATCTCACAACACACACAAAAAACCCTAGAATTTCTTTCAAAAGAAAGGAACAAATCCATTTCGCATTGATCTGTACAAGATTAACAAAAAGTCCCAACATTTACTTTCAACAATACCCTTCTTTCTCTCTCTCTCAAGCCATTTCCTAATGTATTGTGGGGTGGCTGAAATAGAGTAAACACACTTTCTCACCATTCAGTTTAGCAGGTGTATTTTGATATGGTGTTCCCATAAGCAGCACATCCACCCCCAGTACCATTTAATCTCATGGTCTCGAGTCATTCATACTGCACACACTATTTCGTCCTAGATGAACAGAATATTTTTTTTTTCACATTCATCCTACATAATTAACATGAGTAAACTCACCTGAATGTGGACATTCTGTGCACTTATGGTATGATCCAGGGAGGCCAATGTGGTTTGTATCTCCTTCAAGACAGTTACGACTGACTGTTGCAGCTCTGTCATGCTCTCATCCACTGTCTTCTGACGTCGTCCAGTCAGCCAAGGACCCAAGTACTTCTACAACAACAATGTGATCATCAAAATAAAGACCTAAATATGTTTGCATAGACAATGTCACTCCAAGGACCCATGTATTTCTGCACAGGCAATGTAAGCTTTAATTACAGGGGTAACAAGGACCTACATACGTCTTCAATGGTGAAAATAAAAAACAACAAAAAACATAAAGATTAGGCACCCCAGATTATTTCACCTGATGATTAAACACCTTAATGCTAACCTTACCTAACCCCCAAGGTAACTTTAGGGTGCTTAATCATCAGGTAAAATAAGCTGGTGTGTCTAATTTTACAATAAAAAAAAAAGAGAAAATCAACTGATTCTTCATTTACATTCTTATCATTAACTTTTCAAATTTATGTAGTACAGAAATCAATGTACTGTATAATTCTGACATCTTTATGTTATCCAAATTCTTAATGTGATTCTTGCACTCTGCTTGAGAAAACAACAAACACTTCTACTACCGGTAACTTAATTCTGGAGGACAATTCTTCAGTTAACTCTTCCAACCAGACTTCCATGCTGATGTTTTACTTGATTAAAAAAATAGACCACTAGTATTTTCATTAAATCATAAATAAATTAAGGAAGGAAAATAACAAAATGGAATATGTAAACAGTAATATCTCCGTTAGCCAGAATCCCTCAAATCCGGAACTCTCCGATAGCCGGAATTTAAATTGTCTTGGAAAATTGTTCCCAAAGCCAGAATTTTCCGGAAAAGTCCGCCTTTGGAAACGATTTTCCGAGGGGCACATTTTCTGAAAAATTTCAATAAATTTTTCCCGATACCCAGAAAATTCTGGAAAATTCCGGGGATGGGGGAGTTTTTTCGGGTTTGAGAGATGAAAATCGGGAGCATTTTCTGAAAATTCAGAGAAAATTTTTCCGTTACCCGGAAAATTCCAGGATTGAGGGATATTTTCCTGGTTTGAGAGATGATGTAATAGACAATTTCTGGAACTTCCGAAAGCATTTTTTTGTAACCCGGAAAATTACAGAAAATTACGGGGATGAGGTTTTTTTCCGGTTTTGAGAGTCGTCTCGTTACCCGGAAATCTCTCATTCCCAGAAGTGCTCTGCACCAATTGTTCCGGCTAACGGGAATATCACTGTAATTGCTTTTCTTTTTGAAAAACAGTACTGTAGTAGGTGTAGTAAGTAGGTATCAAACAGGGAGGTACTACCGCCTGGGAAGATATTGGAAGAATAATGTATTGTCTAATGGTAGACCCTGCTGCCATATGTCATCAAAAAAATTGTGACCAAATCCCAGGCTGCTGATGACTGACTTTCTGCATCATTTACACACAATACGTATACAGAAGGTACATACAGTATATTGTTTCTCATTCTTAATCTGTTTTATTTTTTTCTATTTCTGTATTTATTTATTTATGGGGTTTTTTTTTAACCCCTCAGGCCCTGATGCGGGTCAGTGACCTGGGTGAGCTAATCCCTATACTTTTTTCCCGCTTGTGAAGGGTGGATCAAGGATTACACAAACCTCAGAAAAAAGGGAAGAGGTGGGTACATAAGGTGCCAAAACACCAGGACCTGAGGAGTGAGAATAAGTGTTTATCACACACACACTACCTAAAAGTCTCCTTTACTGTAAAAAAAAAATTATCAAGATAATAATACAAAAAGGGGAAAGAAATCTAAATGGAACTCTTTAGTTTGAATTCAATTTTGCTACATACTCCCATGAAGTCAGTGCAATGCAGTACCTATATTCAGCTGTTGTTTTTGTAACTTGCTTGAATACTTTGCCATGTTAGCTACTTCCTCACTCATAGCCTCGAGGAAAAGAAGTATTAAACTCAGGCATTTCAATTCATTATAGGCCTAGGCAATACTGTAGAAATTAGGTACCACTCAAACACCCTTTGAAGTGTTAAAACTAGGATCATTTGCTGGAATATCTTCACAAGAAGTAAAATGGGGGGATAATATTATGGGGCCCAGAATCAAAAGTAGCACTGGAGCCTGGACAAATGTAAAAAGTAACAGGAAAAAGGTATTCATAATACAGGTAATTCACAGTTCTTCATAATAATTCACTGTACATATTGAGTTGTCACATTCATTCATTACCATAGTCATATATGAGGTAACTCCACTAATGATCCATGGTCATTTTTTGAGAAATAATTATCTAAGCTGACACCTCTTGACTTATGGTATCTGTCCAGGTCTTTCATGGTCTCATATAGAAGCTACTTTCATCTTTATTGGCATACACAATTATCTGACCCATCTGTCACTTGCTAGTTTCATTGTTGTTCACCACTTTCAATAGTTGGAGTCTAATGGATTGGCCACAAAAAAAAGTAGTGTTTATCAATGAACAGGTAACTGTTCTTCAAATGACTCCTTAGAATAGATTCAATAGTCTTGTAGGTGATACGTGTAAGATTGAAAGGTCTGTAATTAAGGTACTGTACTGGCTATTTTCCAATTCCTTTCCTGGATGTATGTACAGTAACTCATAGTGATAAAAGTTCTTAATAATTAGTGATTGTTTTATGTACTGTTTGTGAGTTAACTACAGAGACATGCAGACATTCTCCTACATAATTTAGGTCACTGTACATGTGTTTTTCTGCCTTACAAACAACATATGTACTGTACAGTACTGGGTAATAACGATGAAGAAACCTCACCTGATATATATGGTATATACCATATGAAGCACCTGTCAAGATGAGGACAAAGTTGCATATATCACGAATCTTTATCCACACTGAAGGATGAGAGGGTAACATATAGGCAGAAGCAGGGGGTCCAGAATATGAGCCAGGGTGAGGTACCATCATGCTACTCACTGCTGCACCCTATAACATAACAAAAGATATTAATAAATCTATTTCTTCTATTCTATTTAAGTAAATAATTAATGTCACCAGCAACACATCGTTAATCACACCTTTTAAAAATATTATAATGATATATTGTTTATGAAGTGGGACTTATTACATTTTCCTCTAGATCACTTTTTAGTTTATATAATCAAGGTCACATACCATTGGGGCAACTGTTTTGGCCTTTGCGAATGCTGCCTCAATTTCTGTCTCAGTTAACCCTTTCTTATGCAAAAATGCAGTTTTCTGGTCACTGGCATGGTTTATTACACTTGGGTTCAGCAGAAACTTGGCAGCCTCATCCACCTAATATACAAATGACACACCAAGGATTAAATACTGCACAGTACTCAAAATACTGAACACACACAAAACATACAGTAATATAAAGACTAATTCAACATTAAAATATCTCAGACATCATGCCAATGAATTAGCATTCTGAATTCCAAGATAACATACATCCATGAAGTTATACCGGTATATAAGTATCGTACACTTGTGGAGCCCATACAGTAGGTGTACAGTACAGCACATCAGGTAGAATAACTTACCAGTTTCTGGCGGAGTGCCGTTGTTTCCTCCATAGTGTCAACGCTCATGGCTGCCTCTTCATGCTCTGGGGGCAATTTGTTTTTAATAAAATGAGGTAATAACAAAATATGCCTATCTAGATAACCAACAAACCATATTGGGTGGAATTTGAACAGATGAGCCAAGTCAATGAACAGTCACAAAAAGTAAGTTTAATGGAACAGTTAACAAACTAAGACAGTCTTTTAAGAGAAAGCTGAAAGCATTCTTGCAGATTACATCCCACTTAAACATTCGTCTGTTTTATGCAAATTAATGTAACATAACCTAATCTGATCATTTAACTAAGATAGTAAAAATCAAATAAAACAGACAATCGTGCAAGTGGGATGACACCTTCCTGCAGACCATCCTTGATGAATCTCCTATTCCACAAAGGCCTAAGTCAAGAGCAGCAACATCCAACTCCACAATGGATCAGTTGATATAGAGCAATTTTAAAAGCAGATGTGAAGGCAATGGACTTCCAAGCTGACCCTGGTAAAAAATGCAACATGGGACAAGGAAGACAAGCAAGTAACTGAACCTAACAGAGTCGGGCAGTTTTGGTCATAAGGTTGGGCCTGGGCCATTTTCTCCTGTCACCATTCATTCCTACAAATACTACTAATAAATGGTGGTTTTTATCAAAATATGAACTTGTACAGTACGTATGAGGATTTCATTCAATAGGTATCCCATCTAACGTACAGTAGGTCCTGGTAAATTTTTATAAGTGGACAACCATGGAAAAACACATTGCTCAACAACCAAAAAGTACCAAAACTAACCTAACCTAACATTGTAACATAACCTAACATAGAGGTTCATTGGTTGTCAACTTGCAAAATAAAATACAGTACCTACCCTTCAGCGTTTCCCCACTATCTGCTTTATCCCCTTATGTCAGTGGGAATTTTCACCACCTGTACTATATGTTTACCCTACAGTTTATGATCTTTGCCTCAAAAACAAGGAATAACGTTGCAGTTCACGAGGAAATTACAATAAGTGTAATGATGACAAGCCGAAGCACACACAAACCATTCACCGTTATCGGGTAGTTGTAACCTACCAATTAATATTCTAAATCCAAGTCAACTGCTGACCTACTTTGTCATGTTAAATCCTAAAATAACTGGGCTATGTACAGAAAAGTTACCATTTTAATAGAAGCGTATACCATCACTACTTCTCATAGTCAAAATGTTATAACAAAACAAGATCCTGTATTGGCAAGAGTTACTGTAATAAATATTCTCCCAGGACGAACACTCCAACACCGATCTTCTACTGTGCAGAAAACAAAGAAATTAAATTAGACGTCTATGAAATATTCAATTTTTAATTACAATTAATGAATTTTATTAGGTGAATTTACTTGGATTTGCTTTGTTTATACATGATAATAACAAGATCTCTGTTTACTCTACGTAAAAAAAAACTGGGTCAGTGGAGCATCAGCTGAGTTGTCCGGCAGGTATAAGAGCCACTACGGTTAGTTAAGCACAATCTTACAAAGGCAATTATATAACAGACAATAGCTTCATATATATTTTTTATTCTATGAAAATCGTCATAGATAATTATCAACTTTGGATTCAAATTATACATAAATAGAACAAGCAAGTATATAATGGCAAATAGTATGTCTAGCAGTCTTAAGAGGGGAAGATATTGTTGGGCTGGTTTATGAATTTTACCTTCATACGATTTTGTCATAAATAAACAGCTCGTTAATAATTATAACAAATGCATTCACTAAAAATGTGTGTTGGTGTAATTTGAAGGTGATTATAGTGATGCTACCTTTTGTGTACAATGGTGAACAAGAGTTGATGAGGAAGGGACGCGTGTGTTGGTCATCAGGTCCAGTACAGGTTATGACTGTGTCCTCACAGGTTAGTGTACGTCTTCTGCATTTCCTTAAGCCTTACCATATAAGATGAAATTAGTTTCTAGTTTAACAAATTTATTGACAAAGCTTGGAGTACAGTTTGCCTCTTCTGAGTAATTCGGTTAGGTCTTGACACTGAGGGTGGTATCAGTTCTCACTGCCATGCAGGACAGAGGTTCATACACAAAGGAATACATCATATTCATTAGCAGTATATATAGGCCAGAGTCATGTGGGTGATGTCACTGTTCGCTGCCATGCAAGACAGTGGTTCATATACATTGGATGTCATATTCAATTTGAAGATTAATCAGTGTGGGCTAGTGTATTTGGGATAAAAAGCAAGAATGTCCTCAAGCACCCCCGATTCAATGTAGTAATTACAAAGTTCATGATACAATAAGCCAGGTGGCCTGAAGTCTTTGACAGTGTCACATTCAATAATATAGTGTTCAAGTGTATGCTTTAATGGTTTATCACAAAGTTTACATGCTGAGTGTTCCGGTATGGGTACAGCATTACTAACTTGCCTGACGTGTCTGTATCCTAGCCTAATTCTGGCCACGGCTATGTCACATTGTCTGGTTCTGTCCTTATGCTGGCCATCCCGGTACCTCTCGTCACAAAATTTGTCATATTTACTAATGCTACAACTGTCAGGTCTCTGCATTTCTCATTTCTTCTAGATCAGAGTTCATAATTCTGCCTTGAATGTTTTTAAGTACAGCATTGGACAGGCCAAGGTCACGGTCAACATTTTCTTTCTTACATGCCTCATTGGCCAGTCTATCAGCACGGTCATGATACCTAATTCCAACATGGGACGGAATCCACACAAATTTGATACGAGAGTTGTTCTCATTGTCAGTTATCACATTTCTTTTAATATCACATACTACTTTAGACATAGAGCCTGACGGGCTGTTCATTGATTTCAAAGCACTTTGAGAGTCACAGAATATCACCCCACCTCCTACAAAAACGAAGGTCATATGGTTAGGTTAGGTTTGGTTTTCCTGGTTGGTTAGTTGGTATTTTATTTGGTAAATATGCATATTACAGCAACCATGGAATTTAAAAAAAAAGTTTTCTGGTGGATTTTGATGTGATTAGTTCAAATCTGACCTTTGATTTTGTCGGAAATCAGAAATCACTCATTTGTGATTTAGCCCTCCCCTCCCCTCCCCTTCCCTTCCCTTCCCTTCCCTTCCCTTCCCTGTAACAAAATTAGGGTAGAGCGTGGTAATTCGGGGTTTTGGGTAGGGGAGTGATCTATGGATTATACAATACTACAACCAAACTAAACCTTATCTAACCGGGGGCTTCGCCCCTGGACCCCCGGTGGCTTTAGCCGAGGACGGATATGCTAGGTAATAACCCAGAATCACGTGTTCAGCGTACACAATTATATAAATAGCTGTTACAATGTTTCTTACCTTACGCTGAGTGGCTGCGGCCACTCCCAATTTGATTGGTGCCCTCCCCTTCCCCCCGGCACATGTGCGGAAGGTTAAGCGAACGTACGAACACACACAATTTGAGCAACAGCATAGAGGCAACAGGTGCTCTGAGTTTATTATTTTTTTAAATTTAATAACTTCCTTATCAATTTGCGACGGAAGTGTAATACAGGGTATAAGAAAATTGTCAAAGAAAAAATAGTTCTATCGATTGAGTTTAGTGAATTCTGTGGTTGCTGTAAACTGCATTATTACCACCTAACCTAACCAAACCTAACAAGGGGGGAGGGGCTCTGCCTCCACTGGACCCCCCTTTGTTCATACCCCCACATCTTGGACAAAGAACATTGTTCAGTAATACACTGTGTTTTCTACAAAAAAAATTGCCTCACAATTTTTATGATGAAACTCTGCAAGTGACATAAAATAATCTTTATCACAATGGTGGCACAGCTTTTCCACCTGCTCAGCCATATCTGGTACTGAAAATTCAAATCTCTGCTTCCGACACACGCACACATTGTTCATTGGCTAAGAAAAAAAAACTCTTGCCCAATAATAAGTCTCCTATTGCTATAGCTTATAATAAGAAACTCCCACACCACCCCCACACATGCACTGTAAATGCTTAAGGAGCACTGACTGAGGGGGTTCAGACCTTCTTCGCCATATGTAAACAAATCTTGGCGACACTTGTGACTGAACAAATATAATAATATTGAAAAATTAATATCTCGGTTATCCTTAATTTTCGGTGGAAATATCATAGAAGAAAAAGTCTTAGAATTGTCTAAACTTTACGAAATACATATTAATAACAATGAAAGAAAGACCGGTGTATGACTATAAATTCACCGAAACTCTGAATTATTTATTCTAAGGATATTATCGCTGTCTGTTTTAAACCCCGTTGATTTTTGCGTTGCTTATGCCAGGTAGTAGGCAACTACCAAACAGGGAGGTACTACCGCCTGGGAAGATATTGGAAGCATAATGTACTGTATTGTCTAAAGGTAGACCCTGCTGCCATATGGAATTACAAAATTGTGACCAAGTCCCAGGTTGCTGATTTGACTTTCTGCCTCATTTATACACAATTACAGGGTCTCAATTGGGTAAAATTGCAGATTACAGCAACCAAAGAAGAAAAATATTTTGTTTTTCTGATGGTTTTTGATGCGATTGGTTCAATTTTGTCATTCGATTTTATCGGAAATCACTCATTTTGAATTTAGCCCCTATCCCATGATAGTTCTATCGATTGCGTGTTCTGAATTCCCAGTACTCTGTGCTTGCTAACTTATACTAGATAACCAAACTAAACCTCACCTAACTCCCTAGCTGGAGGTCAGCCTCCACGTCCACGAGAATATAAATAGCTGTTACAGTATTTCTTTCCTTACTCCGGGTCAGGGATCAGAATTCGTTGTGGGTTCCTCTGTTCTCTTAATTTTCGTTATTTTTAGAATTAAATAATACAATAAACTTTCAATAATCAAAATCACACCCAGCACATTATGGCTCCATGTTGCAACTGATTAAAAATGTCCCGCATCTTAGCACCCATGGCGAATATTGAACGCTAATTGGTTGAATCAAATGTTGAGATTTTTATTGGATTTGATTGGCTGCTGTCCCTCCACCTAGATTTGATTGGCTTTGGCCTCCTCCTATTTGATTGGCGGCCGCCCCCCCAGCACATGCACAGGAGGATAAGCAAACATAAGAGCTCACACAATTTGAGCCACAGGTGCTGTGATTTTATTATTTTTAAAATTAAATAACTCCCTTATTATTATTTTGCAACAGAAGTGTAATACTGTATTAGATAATGATCACCAAAAAAAAAATAGTTCTATCGATTGAGTGCAGTGAATTTCTGGAATTCTGTGGCTGCTGTAAACTGCAATGTTACCCTCAATTGTTTTTCTTACTTTGACAACACAACATACAATTATTTTTTCTCACTAGTGATTTTTTTTCTGGTCCTTTATTATTATTATTATAATTATTATTATACGTAATAATAATAATAATAATAATAATAATTATTAATTATACATTTTGGTATTAACTGTATTTCACTTGTTGCCTCTAAATGAACCTCTGGAATTTTATTGTTGCAATCAGTAGTTATGACAATTCTAAGACTCTTTTCTTCAATGGCATTTCTGACGCAAATTGTGTATAATCAAGATATTTAAAAAAAAATTATGTATGTTCATACGTGGCAGTACACATGCAAAACATCGAATGACTGTGGAGCTCCCCAGTTAAGTTAGGGTTTTGTTTTCCCGATGGTTTTCGATGTGTTTTTAACACTTTTTACATTGATTTTTGTAGCAAATCTCTAGATTCTAAGATGGGAGGGGGCTAATCTCAGAAACTATTGATTTGCTCCTCAAATGAAGGTCAAATTCATTCATAACACATCAAAAACCATCAGAAAAACATATTTTTAACTTAGATTTTGTATAGTGACAACAAATTAAATTTTACCCAGATTTTTGTTTCGGTTATCGCTATGTCTTACCGACTGTTTTTGACATGTTTTAAATGATTTTGATCTAGTTTAATGTAACCTAACCAACCCAGGAACTACAGCATATCTAACCTAACCTAAATTCCTAAGATTTCCCAGGTGACTGAAACAAAAATAATAGGCTTACTGATTAGATAGATATATGTTTATTCATTAAAATCGCTATAAATGTTTCCGTTGATTCAGCATGTACTATATATTGACAAGCTCTGGCAAACCTTGTCTGTTCGGGTAACCAACTGTGCCATCACATGGTTATTTCCTGTGCTGTCATATAAAGTGTAGTAAATCATATAGAATACTAAGCTTGTAAAATAATGTGTATACCTGTAGTTTATATATGATGCTTTGGAAGTACTGTACTTCATGCTGACCTATCCCAATCAACTTAGAATACTAGTTAGCTTGCTTCCACCCCCCATAAGTCAATTATTCCACAAACGCTAGCATATGAGCCGCCATCCTACACAACTTTCTCAAGGTCGTCTGTGTCCAACCTCCTCCAAGGTTCATTTAATCATCATGAAAAACTGCAACTATTTTTTTTGTCTTTCATCCCTAAATCATATGCTGATGTTTGCAGAATAATTGGTAAAATTTGAGTTTCTATCATCGCTGTATTTATATATCCAACCTAACCAAATCGAATGTAACCTAACCTGACCAGACCTAATGTAACCTAACTTAACTTAGCCACAGAACCCAGGAACTATATCTAATCTAACGGGGGCTAAATTCCTAAGATTCCCCAGATGACGGAAACTAAAAATAATACCGAATAATTACCAAAAGACTCCTTTATATTAAAAACCAATGAATCCATCCTTAAGCAACCCTTTACTTTACAGTCTTTTTTTTTTTTTTTTTTTTTTTTTTTTTTATCCTCTTCGCCACTAATCGGCTTCCCAGCCACTTGGGTGGTCGGTCACATCTCTGTTACGTACTGTTGGCAAGTACTGGGTATCTACTGGTTCCAGAATGTATCTGAATATGCACCAGTGATGGTCAAGTCTGGTCTTGAAAGAGCTCTTATTTACATAGCAGACAGATGATTTTATGCCCACCAAGATGCAAAGTGACTACTTTAAAGCAAACCTAACATTTCATCATGCACATTTGTAAGTAGTACTACTGTACTGTAATTCATCTAGTGTACTGTGTTTGCCTTCTCTTGTTATCAGTAGAGTTCACAGTCTTGCCAGTCATCAGCAGGAAACTATCCTAATGGTACAGTTCCTTATCAAGGAAAACCATCTGGTATTTTTAATAACTGTGTCTAGCTATTGTTAGGTTAAGGAAGAAACAAACCCCTTATTTTGATGAATTTTTGTTTCTGTTCCCAGTTTAACTAAAAGTCAGCCACAGAAGTGAAATCATTTCACTTCAAATTAGTTTTTCCCAATTCAAATATATTACTGACTGTCTCATCATCTTACTTATTAAGCTGACAGTTATCAAATGGGATAAGTGTGACTTTGCCTATGATAAAGTGTTTAATATTAAGTCAGCTTTCAAGAGTAATACAAGCCTCTTGTGTAGCATTCTGACCATTTATGCTTTGCTTTGGAAGGTTTTTCACTTTCATCATTCTTTTACTGTGAAAAGTAACGATGCAATACTTCCAACAGGTTGAAAAATTTGGAGGTGTGAAGTCCTGGTGACAGACAGTCTTCTGACCTGACAGCATCTGTGTGAAAACGTGAAAGTGACACCAAGTCAATATGAGCGAGATTGACCTTATGATTGCACTACAGCTGCAGGCCCAGTTCGAGGAGGAGCTGCGGGTCAGCCTTGAGAAACAGAAACAGGAACTACTCCACTCAGAAGCAGTTACACCATCTCTAGGTCTGGTACAGTACATTATCATGCTTAGTTGTGAAGGACAGTATCATTAATTCACATAATTCTAAAGTTTTGCTAAACATTCCAAATTAATTTTTGGTTTCATTGATATTGCTTCATCATCCATGAATAGTGTAACAATTTCCCATACTGTATATGTTTTCTCCTCTTTATTCATGAAACTTTTACTATACCTGTTGTTGTTCAACCATATCTGGAACACCATGTTTAATCACTGTATTAATGAATACTGAAGTATGCAATCTATCACCTTATTAGAGTGTAATCTCATGTAAATCCCAGCTGCTTTACCAGCTCTGAACAGGATTTTCTATCTTTCAGTGTCACATTACACACCCAACTCACCATTCCCACATCAGCTCACTCAAGCTTCTGCATATCTGCATATGTTATTCTCTTTAAAGTATGTTTGCTCATGTATATTTACACCTCCTGGGAAAGCTGATCTTTGTTGCTTAGGAGACTGTACAAAAATATGTTACCTAAGCTTATATGTATATATACCCTATAGTACAGTACTGTATACTTGAAAAATACCTTGTTTAGGAAGAAAATTCCTTGTTTCATCGTCAACATTTGTTTTACAGCCATTTCCCAAGACTGTCCCAATAAAAGATCCTCCAAGAAAATATTTTGACACAATATAACAATGGGGATTCAATTCTTTTATGAAAAATAAAAATAAAGAAATGTTGATACTGGAGTAAAAAATCAGTTCTAATTAAGTTAGAAACACTATTTTTTGTAAATAATCCTGAAAAGTTTATATAAAAGTTTGGTTCAATAAATTATTAAAAAAATAATAAAAATCTACACAATACTGTCTGTCAAATGGAGGTATTTTTTAGGCACAAGGCTGTGAACAAATATATTTATGGTTAGCAAAAAAGTGTATAAACTTTTATTTGCAACATGTTATAATTGTGTTTGAGTAATTAATTTGGTACCATAATGATCCTGAATAAATTCATTACAAGACTGTTCCAATAATAGATCCTTAAAAAAATATTTTGACACGTAAGAAATGTTGATACCGAGTCAATAAAATTAGTTCTAATTAAATTTGAAACAAATTTTATGCCTAAGTAATCCTGAATAGTTTATCTAAAAGTTTGGTTAAATAAATACAATATATTAAAAAAAAACTATGATACGGGCATGCAAGACGTGAATGAAGCTGTGTCACAGCCAAGACGGTGGAATTTTCCACTGCACTGGGGATAGCTTTCCCAGAGAGTTTAAACTACGCATCTCGCTCGGACATACACAAGAGATGTATTTATTTATGCAAACACTTCTGTACGTATACAGTACTGTACTGTATACAGGGAGTCCTCGGGCTATGAAAGGGTTCTGTTCCTGAGGACGTATGTAAGTCGGAACACATGATATATGCATACTGTACTTACAGAATAATGTTTAAAATCCCACTATATCATAGCCTTAACTTAAGACAAAAGAAGAAATAGAATGACAAAATACAGTAAATGAAAGTAAAATAAAAGCCATCAGGTAAATAAAATACTGTAAATTTCAAGATTAACCCCATTCGTATCGGAGGGCGTTCGTAAGTCGGACATTCATAAGTTGGGAACCTCCTGTATTGTAAATATACAAAATAATGTATACTACTAATGTACTGTAATGTACTCAACAGCAAATGCTGTTGTCTTGAGCCTACAGTAGGCATACACACTCCTGAATGTAATACATAACATAACTATAATCTCTCTTTACTTCTCAACACATGTGATGGAGGTGGAGTAGGGGATCAGTGAGTCTCATGTTACTGGCCTGACCTGACCTGATGCAATGTCAGGTCACCCATTGCATATAAACTGTTCTCTCATTTGCAGTGGAAAGGTGGGATATTGGTGGTCTCATATTACTGACCTGATGCAATGCCAGGGTGGAGGATTAGTGGGTCTGAAGATGCCTTGAATAAAGATAAAAGCTTAGGTGTTCCAGTGTTTCCCACTTATTGAATGTACTGTACAGTATACGTAGCTGTAAATACTTTTTACATCCAAACACTATTTTTTGCTGATGTGTCTTGGTACAGAAATGTACAGTACTTGTACTGTACTGCACAACACAAATTGTACACAAAAACAGTAACTAGCGAGGGAACAACCTTCTACAGTGACAGCAGAATATGAACTAAGTGATCCAAGCAGCTAGGCCACCCACGCGCCTGACATGTGGGGACATGTTGGAGCACGATGCAAATCACGCAATCTCGGAACTCCTGGAAAATCTATTCTCAGGTCCAGAACAGAGAGGTTTTCTCCGAACCTCAGAATTTTTCTGGAAAATGTACCTGATTTTTATCTTCTGAAATTCATTCATAGACCTGGAATGAAGAGGGTTTTCCCCCAAAATTTCCAAGCCAGATTTCCATTTCGGCTATTGGAGAGTTCTGGGGATCGGGGGGTTCCGGCTAACGGAGAGATTACTTATGTGCTTTACTGTAACATTTCAAGTCTGGTCAACCAAGAAATAAGTGTCATGAAAGAATTCTCTCTCAGCTAGTTTTGTATGGTGTCTGGATAATCACATGTTATGAACACAATTATTATTATTCTTCTTGGGGTACAGTAATGTTGGAAGGAAAAATGTGCTATATGTAGGTCACTTATGAGTTCAATAATAAATAGCTTCTAAAAATTGTAACATCAGTATGTAGCATAAAAGTGGTTCCCTTAAGATTTATAAATGTGTCATTGTTAATAAATGCTGATGTTCTCCTTGACTCAGGCTCCATCCCAAACAAGTGGAAGTATCGAGGAAAACTGCTGGATGAGTCGCCTCAAGTGAAGTTGTCAGTGTCTCTCATTGATCCATCATGGGAGATGATTGACCCAAACCCTGATATTCATACGCTCTTTCTCACCTTTAATGACCAGTTCTTCTGGGGACGATTGACAGGGGTGGAGGTCAAGTGGAGTCCAAGAATGACCTTGTGAGTGTTCATAATATGAGAGTATAAAATTAGTTATAATCAGTTACCAGTCCCTATGTAATTTTTAATTCTTATGAACTTCTTGTTGTACAGCAATGATAGTACACAGAATGTGTCTGTGTGTCTTTGTGTAGTTACAAGATAGAGATAACTTAAGGTAATTCAGATTTTCTTTCCTGTTCACATGGTTTGATTGTTTTAGTTTAACGAGATAAAATATTTAACCCTTAGGCCCCGGGTGACGTTCCAGAACGTCCACCTAGTTCCCCCCGCCCCCCCTTTTTTTCTCTCTCTCGATTTTACCCCGCGAGGGGGGTGGGGTACTGCCAGCAGCACCCTAACCCGGGGCTTAAGGGTTAATCAAATGAAAATATTAGTGAATTGTATGTACACTTTGGAAAAAAGTATCTTTCAGGAGGGGGGCCAATGAATTTGGAACTGAACAATCCTGTTGTCTCGCTAGGGTTGGTAGGCCTGATTGTGAGACATTTCCTACCTATTATGGTAGGCCTAATTTAGTTAATTCATTCAAAATATAAAATTAGTTTGTTGCATTATGATTGGTGAATAACAGTATGCCTCATGGGCCTTATCAAAAACCTTTGTTCATGGTTTCATTTTGTTTTGCACAAGATTTGTAATGAGTTTTTTTTACTGAGTGTACATAATTAGTGAAGACATATGGTTCAGCTTGCACAGAACTTTACTAATTTATAAAACACGAACCATAACTTAAAACAAACCATGTTAAATGGTTTTAAATTAGATTGTTTAAAGTTAATATTTACACATTCTAGTACAGCAGGTACCGTTTGAGTACTTGCAGTTGTATAGGTTGAATCTACAGTCTTTTTGTGTGACAAGAGTTTGCCCCAAATTGTTGAGCTTAAGGCAGATTGTGGTGTTATTACAGGTGTGCTGGAGTGTGCAGTTATGAGGGTCATGGAGGATTGTGCTCTGTCCGTTTGTCTGTGCCGCTGCTGAAACTACGGCCCCGTAAAGACCTGATTGAAACTTTGCTGGTATGGCGTTGTTTATGTGGTTAGCCTTATATTTTGTTTTGTTCTCTCATATATCTGACTCATGAAGTTACTTTGTAGGGATGGTTGCGAAGGAGATCTTATTAAACCCTTCGCTCAGAGGGCCAATATTGTCGACAAACATGCTATCAGAGGGTGGGTGAGGGAGAGGGCATGTGTGAATGCATACTCCCATCATGCAGCTGGCAGCCCACTGCCCACCATATGGTGATCAGTCTGTTACCAAACAAGTAAAAAGACCAGGCTGGCCACTCAGAGAAAAAGATGAGAAAACTGATAAATACAATAAGCTCAATACTGTACTCACCCCAACACAAGGGTAAAAGAAAAAATACGACTGGTCCCAGTGGGATATCAAAGTTTCATGGAATAAGACTACAGTAAACTCTTGATAACTCGGCATTTCATATCTTGGAATTTCGTATAATTCGGCACATATACGGTCTCATAATTTACTGTAAAATAACTCTGGAAATGCCGAGTTATATAAAATTATATGGGAAAATCATCACATTTGGGCACATGGGTAACACTTGCTGTGTTGCACTCCATGCTTGGCCAGTCTGGTGTTTGTTATTGTTGTGGTCGGGTGTGTGCTGGCTCACTCCATCCAGTACGTGGACATGGGAAGGGAGGGTGCTGTAGCACCTCGATATTTTAAGTATAAGTACCATACATTGCACCACAGAGTATCTAGGGCACCAGAATTAATACTCAGCACTCCCTGGTAAAATTTGGCTCTTGCCATACTAACCCAGTAACACCTAACAACATAAGAACATAAGAATGGAGGAAACTGCAGCGGGCCTATTGGCCCATACTGGGCAGTCCCGTTTACACCCAACCCCTATTGCTCATATGAGCATCCAACCTATGTTTGAAGCAATTCAGTGTATTCGAGTTAATGATGATATTTGGTAACTTGTTCCATTCATCCACTACTCTGTTTCCAAACCAGTGTTTACCTATTTCACGCCTAAATCTAAATTTGTCTAATTTAAAACCATTGTTACGAGTTCGCTCCTGGTTGGATAGAACCTTCCTCATTATGTCAGGCCAGCCACTGTATGCAGAATGTCTCTACTATTGCGGTAAATCCAATGTCGTAGATTTTATTTAATTTACAGTGCAAATCATTTAATCTGAATTCCAACTCTGAATCTTCCAGGTATCCCAACTTTGTCCCTTTTGGTAAAAATTCTAATTTAGTCCTTAAATCCTAAAGCAACTGAAGTCATTTCTTTGCGTGTCTGACATCTATAGCTCTATAGCCACTTTTTAAACAAAAATTGCTGCAGTAAACAATAAAACTGATACATAACATTTCATAAAATACAATACAGGCATCCCCGGGCTATGGAAGGTGTGTCCTTGAAAATTTGTCCGTAACGTGAAATTCCGGAATGCGAATTCAATTTTCCCATTGACTCTCATTATATAATTGGAGATGCGTTCCCAAGGAAATATTTTCGGCAAAAAGACGCAATACAAGCACATTTATGAATGAAGATATTTTTTTTTACACATACAGGTAGTTCTGCTATAACGCGATAATTGTGTTCTTGTAAAATATCGTGTTATAGAAAATCGCGTAATAGAAATAACAGGGCTTATGGAGAAAATAGGGTTAGGTGCAGATTACTCGAAATCGAAAAAATTTAGTAGTTAGCCTAACACAAAGGATAGCACAGTCTAAATAAATGTTACATTCATACCTAATAATGAAATCATACAGTAAATGTAACACTTTACCTTGAAAAAATATGAATGTAACTTGATGGGGGAGAAGGGTGATTTTGAGGTTGATAACATCGAGCTTCTCTTCAAGTGTTATATCCTTTCTTTTACGATCATCACCGGGAATTCTATCACCAGAACGCTTCTTGGAGATATTCTTCTTTACCATATTCACAATTAATACCACAAAATTGGAGAAACAGTAAGCAAAAATCGCGTTATAGCAAACAAGCGTTCGCGTTATACAAATATCGTTCCTAATTCATAAATCGCGTTAGAGCAAATTCCCGTTATCAAAACACGCGTTATAGCAGAACTCACTGTACATTGATTATTTTATGATACAATATGATAAATGTATAAAACACTTGAATTTAACTTAACACAAATGTTGAGTGCTGCGTTAGGTGAGGTGGTGAGGTAGGTGGTGCAATCGGAGTTAATGGGAGGGAGATGGAGGGGCACTACCGGCTCCTGCCTCGCCCTATACAGGTGCTCCTCTACTTACGAACGAGTTACGTTCCTGGTGCTTGTTTGTAAGTCCAACTTTACTCTTGTAGATACCAAACATATTGTAAATAATGAAAAGATTATGGATATTTAGCACAGCTGTACTCTTTCTTACAGCCTTAAAACCTGGCTCACTCTTCTCTTAGGTAATGTTTGTTCTATCTGGAATTTTCTTCAAAATAATCCAGTCTCATTCACATTAAATACCTGTTCTGGCAGGTAACCCCCTCAGTGATGATGTTTGTACAGTATCTCTGAAAGTTTGTAAGTTGAACATTCTTAAGTAGAGGAGCAGTATTGTAACAACCACCAAGAAATCCACACAAAATATTTTTATAATTTTTTTATTTTTTTCTAATAGTATTGAAAAAATTAATTAACTTAAAAATTTACCCAATATCCGTAAGGACGAATTTTTTGTCCATATCCTGAATGTGTTGGTCGTAATTTACAAAATCCGTAAGGGCGAATTTCCGTAACCAGAGTTTCCGTAACCCGGGGGATGCCTGAAACACATTTTATGTACAAAAAATAGCTCCTTCCACACTCAAACTATCATATAAGTGATGCTACGGTGCAGTCAGGCAGCCAACCAGCTGACTGAGATGTGTACCGTATGTGCGTGTGCCATGACGTCACATAGTAGGAAGGGAGGCAGGTGAGTCAGCCACACAGTACAGCTCACTGAGTGGCCTTCACATATGTTCACCTCTCACACCCACCTATGCTCTTCATTTTCCATATTTTATAGTTTTATATTATATTTTCATTATTTCTAAGCTACATTAGATTATTTAAATATTTACTCTTTTGCTCTGTAATAAAGAAGACAGTTTTACTATACTGTAGTGCATTTTTCTTAGCTGAGTAAAGATGCCCCGCCCCCTCCTCAAAAGTCACAGCTGATTGGCTGTTGGAAATCTGTTCGATTTCATCCTGAAGTAATGATGTACAGTCAACCCTCACTTTGCGCGGTTAATATAACCCACAGGGTACCGCGGAAAGTGAGAAACTCATAAAGTGAACAACATAACATATGGGATTAATTGAAATAGAGACCGGGCCGACCCCCAAACTCCACTTTTTGACGACACACAACTATGTTGTAGTAAAAATTTTATCTTAACTTTATGATGGTATGCACACACAATTAATAATTAAGAGAAATATCAATAATATTAGGTTTTTTAACACTTACATTAGTAGAAAAGATGGCTGGGCACACGGGGATGGGGGGTTGGTTCCGAGGCAGAGGGCAGATTATTGGCCCTCACCTGTATCAATTGTATCACTATCCACCACAGAGGCTTGCAGGACCTCTTTGTCAAACCCCTCAAAGTCCATATAAGTCCATATCCTCACTATAATTATCACTATCACTGACTTGGGCCGGCTGTGGTGGGTGGCGGGTGAAGAACTCGGTAATGTTTTGATGACTGGGCGACCTTGTGTGCAGCCTGCTCACGCCGCTTACACAACATGGCGCATGGCGGGAGGTTTGGATCCAAAAATGGCGCGGCTCGCCAGCCGCTCTCCGCGTAAAGGGGTACACGCACCACGGAATGTGAGCATTCCGGTTTCGGCAGGGTACCGCGTAAACGTGGAAACGCAGAATGTGGGACCGCGTGAAGCGAGGGTTGACTGTATTTCTAAATCAGTTTATTTATAATCACTAAAATATTACAAGGCCCCTGAAAATTGGTGGATGAGTGTGACAGACTTGGCCGCTTGATCGGGAAATAAAACTGTGAACAATTTCATATTTCAATGATTCTGAATTCTTAAAATGTTAGTTTTTGTATAATGTAGTTTTACTGTTACGTAATTTGTCTTAGTATGCCTTATTGTAGGTAAAAATAAATATATGTTAAATGCGCCCTCCGAAAGCGTCAATTTGCTACCAGAGTTAAACAGTTAATACATGAACAACATTTCTGATAAACTTCCTACGTGCTCCTGTTTGAAATAATGAATATATGTATCTTTATATAATTTAGTTAAATATCTTTCTCATCAGAAACGGTCATCCCAATGATTATAAATAAACTCATTTAGAAATACATCATTACTTCAGGACAAAATTTAACAGATTTGCAACAGCCAATCAGTTATAACTCTTGAGGAGGGGGCGTGGCATCTCTTCTCATCTGAGAAAAATGCACTTTAGGGTGGACTATATCCTTAATGATATAAATTACTTGTTTATTTACATACTCAGACCTGAACTGTACAGTGTGTAGAGAAAACAACTAGGTTTTTTTTTTAATTTACTCTTTATTTTGTATAAGTGACTAAATTACAGTACTAGTATATATAAATGCTGCACTGTTTACTGTTTATATAGTGTTTCCCCTCCATCACCTGCGTCACCTACCATTCTACTGCGTCACCCACCATTCCTCTGCTTCACCTACCATGCCTCTGCTTCACCTACCATACCTCTTGCTTACTCCAGCACTTCATTCTTTACCTGCAGTGCTGTTAAATGTTACTTTTTTAAAATTAGTAATTACATGTATACCTATATGGGCCGATAATTTTTTATTACAGTACTGTATTATTGTAGGGGGGAGGGTGCCTCGATAAGTTGGAATTTGGGATAATTAAGCAAAGCCAGAGCCCCATACATGCCACGCTATCAAGTTTTACTGTACACATACTGCCATATCAGAGCAATTTCACCCTCCCAACTTCTCCTAGTCGTGGAGATTAACCCGTACAGCGTTAACGGCATAACAGTTACACCGATATGCTTTCGAGATAAATGAATAAGTACTGTAAAATCTCTACTTATAATGCAAAAGTGAAACCAAATAAAAAATAAATAATTATAAAATCATACAAAAAAATACATATTGGTGAAAATTATTATGAAAATGAGTGTAAATAATACGAATAAGGATAAATATATTGATGTTCCGAAATCGAGATAGACGATAAATAAAGAAAAAACAGCTACGTACAGAAAATGAAAACACGGTAATTAGTATACCCGGTAATTCCACTCTCACTCGATGAAAAACGTCAAGACCCGTAAAACTCTACGGGTTCTACTCGTAAACTATCAACGCCGCGACACGTTCACCCATTGGCGTAACTACACCTTTCATGGTCTGGTGAGTTGCTAAATGGTGTTTTTCCTTCATTTTATGATAGTGTAAGTCCAGTTTCAGACAAAATCCAAAAGTCGAAAAATTGCCAACTCCAACCGAACATAATTATATTAATTTAGCTGACGCCGTACGAGTTAAAGGACGTATCTGGTACATTCTTCTGGTGTGATACTTGATGTATGAAGTCATACCAGGTAAGTCCCTTTGACTCAAGTAGTTAAATTTATGGTTTATGGCAATAGTGTTTTTATACTTGTACTGTACCGTGGTCCCTCGGTTAACGAACACAATTCGTTCCAGAGTCGTTCGTTAACCGAAAATTTCGTTAACTGAATCTATTATTTCAATGGGATATTGGGTAATTGGTTCCAACTAACAGAAAAAGTACATACAAAGTACCGTATACCAGTAATAAAATTAACAAAACATTAAATATAAACTAAATACAGTACTGTACTGTACTGTACAGTATACTGTACAATAATAAATAAAAAAACAATAGAATACTGTATTTTAACCTACTTTGAGGTGTGTATGTCGTATTCCTGGCAGCTTTGTTTACATATCAAACAGCTGATTGTAAAGGCAGTTGGTGATGACATGCCGTATTCTTTATAAAGAGACCAACAAACTGGATGTTCACTCCACTGTAAACAAAGTTAAACTGAGAAGCATTGTTGGGTGATCAATCAGCTGATTGGCGCACAAAAACTGTTCCCTGTACTGTATATACTATCAATATGTTAACTAAATTTCAGAATGACCAATGATTTTAATATACAAAATGCAGAAATATTCAAGAGACCAACTTTCTTGATATTCACCCCACTGGAAACGAATGTAAACAGAACTGATTACTGCATTGACAGACCGGCCGATCAGTTGATGCGCACAACAAAACGTGTTTGTCGTAAGGATTTCGTTAATTGAACTGAAAATCCTTATGGGAGCAAATTCGTTAACCGAAATGCCTTTAATCGAACCATTCATTAACCGAGGGACCACTGTACAGTGACCCCTCGTTTAACGAACACCTCGGTTAACGAAATTTCGGTTAATGAACTGCCTTCCATAAGGATCTTCAATTCGGTTAACGAATTTCTTACAAACCGACCTCAACATGTTTTCGCTTGCACTGACCGGGCAACCAGCTTTAGTATCAGTCCGCCAATACATTAATCGGTTCTAGGGCTTAAATTTCTTACTATTTTAGTAAATATCAAGAAGTTTATACTATTCAATAATTTTAAAAGTTTAATATTCAATTTTTTAGTCATTTTAACAATTATTGAACATAATTGAAGGTAAAGTGACTAGTCTAATGCGCGGCATCCAGCCTCTTAACAGAGCAAACAGGCGTTAGTCTCTCTCTGTTTTCACTGGAGGTAACTTCTTGCTTGAGACTCTCTTCAACTAAACGCTTTTTTCTGTGTTTCCAAGCAAATTATTGGTCGTTTTGAAATATATTTTACATATTGACAATATATAATGCAGCGCAGTGTTGATTTAACGAAAATAATCTTGAATTACACCAAGAGAGCTAAAATTTTATGGGTGAAATGGCGCCATGGGGTGACTTCTCTTCCACCCCAATGCCTTCTCTTCTTCCTTCTCCTCCACCCCCATTCTAATTCCCATCATCATCATCATCATCATCCAGGAGCCTTCTACATACACACCTCAAAGTACGTGAACTTTCTACCATTTTTGTTGAATTTAGGAAATTTTCGGTGAGCTGGAACCAATTACCCAAAACCCATTGAAACAATGGTTTCGGTTAACGAATTTTTCGGTTAACGAACGACCTTCTGGAACGGATTGAGTTCGTTAACCGAGGGGTCACTGTATATACAATATGTATACAGTACAGTAATATTTCCATTAGCCCGAATCCATCAAACCTGGAACTCTCCAATAGCCGGAATTGAAATTTTCTCAGAAAATCGTTCCCAAAATCCGGCTTTGGGAACTTTTTTCCGAGGGGCACATTTTCTGGGAAATTCCAAGAAAATTTTGCCAGTTCCCAGAAAATTCCTGGGATGGGGGAGTTTTTTCCGGGTTTGAGAGATGAAAATCAAGCGCATTTTCCGGAAATTCCAAGAAAAATTTTCCAGTACAGTACAGTACCTGGAAAATTCTGGGGATGGGGGATATTTTTCTGACTTTGAGAGATGATGTAATGTGCAATTTCTGGAACTTCTGAGAATATTTTTCTGTTGCCTGGAAAATTCTGTGGATGAGGGATTATTTTCCAGCTTTAAGAGATTCGTCTCGTTACTCGAAAATCCCTCATTTCCGGAAGTGCTCTGCACCAATTGTTCCGGCTGACGGGGATATCACTATATACAAACAGTAGTGCCTTTTAACCTCAGATCAGTACCATCACTTAGTTTGGAGTTAATCTGATTTCCATAAATTCTTAAGCACTGTATACACTGTAGTGTGAATTTTGATAGTCAAATTTTGATGCAAAATGTAGGGGGTTAAATTATATATGTGTAGTTTTTTGAGGGGTTAATATTCATGTATTTCCATGTGTCATTTACAGTAAATGATGGCTACCTGGTTCATACACACAGTAGGCTAAACTTACCAGTCTGCTCCTTTAATATGGGCTTGCCTACCATACCCAAAGATTCTTTTTTTATGTTGCTACATGAAGAACAGAACCCCATTCAGTATATATGCAGATTTATATCTACAAAACCTGATACAAATGACGATTTTCAGAAAAATTTTCTTTCGTTTGCTCTATCTGTACTTGGTGCTTATTTTGAGCATTGCAAAGGAAGATTTGATGAATTCAGAGAGAAAGAAGTAATGTGTAAGTGAAATATTAATGTCAATATGATAAAGGTGTTTTGGGATGGGAGAACTTGGTCTTAAAATATGGATGGTGGATAGTCTTTGATTACGTACCTCAGAGTTGTGACTGTACCTTGCCAGTTATTTCCATCTAGTGCATTGGCATTGGGAAGGGCATCCAGTCATAAAACTTTGCTTCATCATGCCTGATGGCATCCTCTGTTTTCTGTTGCATTTTCTGGGTTTGCGATGGTGAGTGGGAGATAGAGGGTGGTGGACATGCCATTCTGGTTTTATCCAACAGCTACCATCAATTTATCACTGCTAAGCCTCACAAATATATGGAAAATGGCCATAAAATGTTGATGTTGGGGAACGACTACCCAAATCTCCTCTCTTTTAGGTGAACCTTTGCCAATACCAGTGTCCTTTTTCATTATGAAACCTGTTGTTTGTGCAGGTTTGGATATACTGGATGTCTTGAGTCCAATCAAGACTATAAAGTAACTAAATATTGTACAAGAAAGTAGTGAACATGCTTTTTTTTATTTTCTGAGTAAGTGTACCTTATTAAAGAAGCTTATCCAATCCCATGCTCATATCATGTCAGAGATGGCATGGATTATAGAAGTTTACACAGTACAGTACAGTGGTCCCTCAGTTAACGAACGGTTCGGTTAACGAATTACCTCCCATAAGGATCTTCAATTTGGTTAACGAACAAAACTTCGATTAACGAAATCCTTACAAACAACACGTGTTGTTGTGAGCATCAGCTGATGGGCTAGTCTGCCAATTCAGTAATCTGTTCTATGTTTACATTCGTTTCCAGTGGAGTAAATATCAAGAAAGTTGTGCTTTTTAATGTTTTTGCATTTTTTATATTCAAATTATTAGTCATTTTAAAATTTAGTTAACATATTGATAATATAGGTAGTGCAGGGAACTAGTTTTTTGTGCACCCATCAGCCGCTTGACTCAGCCACCAGGCGTCAGTTTGGGTTTGTTGACAGTGGAGTGAACATCTATTTTGTTGGTGTCTTGAATATTTTTGTATTTTTACATTGAAATTGTTGGTCATTCTGAAATTTAGTTAACATATTGATAATATATAGCACAGTGCAATGTTGATTTAAATAAAATAATCTTGAATTACACCTAGTGAACTTAAAATTTTATTGGTGAAATGACGGCATCAAGCATGGGTCCCCTGAAAGGTGATTTCTCCTCCATCCCCATTTCCTTCTCTTCTCCCTTCTCCTCCACTCCCACTTCTAATTCCCATCATCAACCAGGAACCTTCTACATACACACCTCGAAGTAAGTTTACTTTACTGCATTTATTTTTACTTTGTATGTACTTTTCTGTGAGCTGGAACCAATTACCCAATATCCCATTGAAACAATGGATTCGGTTAACGAATTTTTCAGTTAACGAACGACTCTGTGGAACAAATTGTGTTCGTTAACCGAGGGACCACTGTATACAGTATTTTATAATAAATAGCTCTGGAAGTTATGATACAAAGTACAGCTCCTCCCCGACTTACGACCACCCGGACATACGACCACCTCAGTCGTACCAAAATTTTGTCAAATTACGTATTTTCGAGTCCCAACGTCAGTGATCGAGCCGTGTACTGAAAAAAATTTTGTTTGTAATTCACTTTAAAATGACTGGCAAGCTTAAAAGTGAGAGTTTTGTGGTGCTGAGAAGAAAAAGAGACACACATTTTAGATTTTCTATGTATTATTTAAGCATTTTCGACTTACGACCTGGATTTGGGTCCCTAACCCCGTCGTAAGTCAGGGAGGAGCTGTAGTGTCAACAAAGAGGTGATACATTATCTTTCATCTAAACAACATGAATTTGCTGGATATTTCCCTGTTTTATATATCTTTATAATTAAAGACATCTATCAATTATATAATTGATATTATAATATCCAAATCTTAACTCATTTATGGTTGAAAACAGGATTATGTAGTCTTTAAGGTCCTGTGTGGGGTAGTGTCAGCTGACTGAATGAGGCATTGTTTACATTGGACATTTAATTCACTGTCAACAGATAGCAGCACCTCCCTTCTTCCCAACCATATTGTGGGCTGGAAGGAGATATAGAACAGCAATATTTAAATAATATTTTGTGGTCATTGCAAATATGTGTGTGATGTCTGCTTGGTGTATGTGTGTGTGTGTGTGTATCAGTACAGTGGTCCTTCGGTTAACGAACACAATTCGTTCCAGAAGGTCGTTCATTAACCAAAACCATTGCACAATGGGATTTAGGGTAATTGGTTCCAGCTCACCGAAAATTACATACAAAGTAAAAATAAATGCAGTAAAGTAAACTTACTTTGAGGTGTGTATGTAGAAGGCTCCTGGTTGATGATAATGGGAATTAGAAGTAGGGGTGGAAGAGAAATCACCCCATGCTTCATGCCGTCATTTCACCCATAATATTTTTAGTTCACTTGGTGTAATTCAAGATTATTTTCTTTAAATCATCACTGCACTGCACTATATATTGTCAATATGTAAAATAAATTTCAGAATGACCAATAATTGTACTGTAAAAACGTAAAAATAGTTTATGTTCAAGAGAGCCACAAGCAAGATGTTACCTCCACTGACCAGAGATACAAACTGACACCTCTATGGGTGAGTCAAGTGGCTGATTGGCGCACCAAAAACTAGTTTCCTGTACTGCAATTATGTTAAATAAGTGCTAAAATGACTAAAAAAAATTTAATATAAAACTTGGAAAATTATTGAATAGTACAACCTTCTTGATATTTACTCAAATGGGAACGAATTTAAGCCTTAGAACCTATTACTGTATTGGTGGACTAATATTCCAGCTGATGAGCAAGCGAAAACATGTTGACATGATTTCGTAAAAAATTTGTTAACCAAATTTTTTTTCGTTAACCGAATTGAAGATTCTTATGGAAGGTAATTCGTTAACCGAGGGATCACTGTATTGTTCCAGTACGAGTGCTGCCCTCTTGTGGTCTGCGTGTGAATGAGTTGTGAATGAGTTAGTCTCATGCTTCATTGTACTATAGTGAATTAGACAGTTTCCATTCCTTATATGTATTGTAGTAGATGACTTGTTTGTTAAATAATATACAGTAGTTATTCTGAATCCTGCCGTCACCTGTACAAGTTACTCAACAAAGCAATTCTTCAAGTACGTGTTTACTTACCCCACCATGAGCGAAGAAAAACTAAACAATATGCATTTTATGCAGACAAGAAAATTATTTTGTGTGCACACAGATGTATTTTCTACAGCAAAGTGGTTAAAGTTCTTCTTTGCCCTCCTATTACTTCCCGTAGCATGAGAAGATCCACTTATACATCTGCCTGTTTCTGACCTAGTTATTTTTTTCCCCATAGCATGAGATGATCCATGCCTACCTATTCGTCACTGCCAACAACAGAGACCGAGATGGACATGGTCCTGAATTTCACAAACACATGTACCGCATCAATGAAGTGGCAGGAACTAAGATTTCGGTTAGTGTGTGTGAAACTGTCATTTAAAAAAAATTCATTGGTAAGGAAATTTTTGGCAACAAATTAGTAACTGTATAATATATATTTGATAATGCCAGCATTCATTGCATGGGTCACTAAAAAATAAAATTGTTTGCATTCAGTTCTCAGCATAATTAGATTCTCATTTGTTAAAGACCTAATAGATTCACATTAACACTTGATGTCAGTGTTAAAAGTATAAAATATTGACATTGTGGTATAGAGGAAAAGCCAAACTCATACAGTTCAAACTTTCAGAGTCCCAGAGAAATAGATTAAATCCTGTAGTGGTACAGGATTAATACACTACAGTCAAAATGGCTGTGAGAAGTATGAAATTGATCAGTCTTGTCAGTTTAGTGTCTATATTAGGATTAATCTCACTAATCAAAGGATGTAGCCCCTTAGAATGGGAATCAGGTATTGACCCCTACTCCCCGAGCTAGGGTGCCGCTGGCCGAATCCCCCACTCAGGGTAAATCGAGAAAGATCATTTTTCCAAAAATATTTTTTAACCTTTTTAAATGATAAAACAAAAAATAAGTAAGAAAAACTATATATTGATCCTCTAGAAACTTCCCTGGGCCACAGTGGCGAGGGAGATAACGGAAAAGTGTTGTTTTGACAGCTAGCACTCGTGGTCACTATGCACTTAGTCGCCATTTTCTGCTTGCCTTTGTGTCCGGGATGGCCAGTAATGCATATATTTACTGATCATAATACTTATTTCCTATAAATAATTCATTTAGAATATTTTATTTGCATTATTTTTCATAAAAAGTGCTTGGCGACACACAGCAGTCTGTCGCCAGGCTGTCTTTATGTTTCATAGAGCAAGTAATGCATCCAAATAATTATCAGAATAATAATTCCACAAATAAATACATTTATAACATAATCATTGCATTATTTTCCAGTAATACTACACTACAATACAACTAGTACACCACTTTTAGCAATATTACTTTGATACAACATGATAAAATGGACAAACAATGAAAATTAAAAAAACAAAAGTAGGTACTTACATTCCAGAAGCTTCCCTGTGGCCGAGTGAGTGGCGTGACATGCAAATAGTCACTCTGGAACCTGATAACACGCGTTGGACATTCAAACAATGTCGCGAAAAGGCGCACGTTCCTGAACGTCAACTGGGGCGTAGGCGTTAGAGATATTTTATTTAAGTTTTAAAACATGAACTATACTTTCAGGTTTACCATAGTTTCCATGATGAGGTGAGCGTTTATCGACAACACATATGGCAGTGTGATGGGCCATGCCGGACAAGGAGACCTTATTTTGGCTTAGTAAAACGAGCCATGAATCGAGCACCTGGGCCACGTGACCCATGGTGGGAGAGGCACCGGCAGTCCTGTGGGGGGACCTACACCAAGATCCAGGAACCTGATGGATATGGTGACAAGAAGAAAAAGAATCTTCTAACAGGTGAATAGGACATACAAAATTGCAATTATGTAATAATTTTTGTCTTAACCAAAAAACCTAAGGATTAAAGAATTGTATCCATGATGTGGTAAGGTTCTGCTCTTGTTTTAGTATACAGTACTGTACATATCAAAGCTGAAAATAAATGCTGATTGTGATGGCCAAGCATTATTGGTTGAACATGATGATAAACAAATGTAGCCTCATTGTCTAGGCTCACTTGCTAGCCGGGCTGGGTAAACTGTCACTGATTTCACCTTACAGTATAGAAAACAAGACTACAAGTGTGCTAGCCCAGTGATAAATCATGTCTTGCCTAGCTCCACAAATTATAATGTAAGCTGGTTCTCCCATAAATTTCCATATCATATCTAAAAGAAGTTTGTTCATTGAATTCCCCTGTCCTAAAACAGTTGTTGGTATAAACCAAATTCTTGTTGATATGTTACTAATTTTTTTAATCTCCATAACTTAGGTGGTTTGCATGATTGGGGCTCTGTACCCTTCGTCTGTTTTAAAACGATCAACATCATAGGTTTACTAATAAAGCCAGTCTATTGGAACTACAGAAACAAGGCTGTAACAAGTAATTGTAGACTATTTTTTAATAATAATATTTATCAATAGTTAATTGAGAAATACAGCTGCCAAACACTGAAAATACATCTAAGACACAAGTACAGCTGCTCCCCGACTTACGACGGGGTTAGGGACCGACATCCAGGTCGTAAGTCGGAAATGCTTAAATAACACATAGAAAATCTAAAATGGGGGTCTCTTTTTCTTCTCAGCACCACAAAACACTATTTTTAAAGCTTGCCAGCCATTCTAAAGTGAATTACAGATGGAAATTTTGTCTGTGTACTGACTTTGGGATTCAAAAATACGTAATTTGACCAAATTTTGGTACGACTGAGGCAGGTCGTATGTGCGGGTGGACGTAAGTCGACTAGGTTGTAAGTCGGGGAGGAGCTGTACTACACACTTACTGTACATGTAATGTAGTGCACAATAATGATTTGTGAAAATAGTAACCAAATGGAAAAAGTTATTAAAAGGGGTATCACATTGTGCACAATCTATGCTGTTCTTGGTAAAAAAGAAAAAAAGAGGCTCTTCTAATCACACGCTCAGTTATAGCACCATTCGCGTATTGCCATCGCTTGGAGTAAAGCAGTAAAAACTATGGCATGTTTTATCACGTTAAGCTCTTCTTAAGATACAGTGGATGTCTGAAATCCCATAAAGCATTGCATTCCCTCATTTTATCAACAAGGGAAGTTTCAGAATCTTGGCCAAATAATTTGTGAGGCTTGAGAATCCATGCTGGCTGCACTCACTGGATGTAAACAAAAATCAAATGAAATATTATCTGCAACTTTCATTTATATCTATAACAAAGTTAATATTCTTATGATAATATTTTGCATTAGAATCACTTAAAAAAATTTATAATAATTTGTTTTAAAATCAATGCCTTCAATTATAAGACCTAAATTGGACCTGGAATGCAGTCAAAACTAAACTGAGAACTCCCTCACTTACTATTTACCTCTGATCTCAGTTTTCAGTTGAAAATCTGACCAACAACAGCAGTAGTGCCGTGTTTGCTCCCAAGGAATATGGTATTTTGCCCAGTGTGATACCCCTTAAGTAGTTAGGCCCAAAAAACACTATAAATTGGATTTGTAGTCAGATACCACCCAGTTAGTACTCTGTGCATATGGGTGCTTAATACAGTATATGTACTGTACTTATTAGAAATTGTTTCTTTTTATTTTCAGGTACAAAAAAGAAAGAGAATGATCGTGCTGACATCAGAAACTATATAGATTTTAAAGGAAAAGGAAATTCCCTTGTGGCTGGTACTTCGGGTTCTTCACATACATCCAGCAAGCAGGAAACAAGTATGAAAAATATAAACAAAAAAAATTGTTTTTCTAAAGAAATTATTCCAAACTTTGGTGAGACAAGTAATAATAATGGCAATAGAACTAGTGATGTAATTGACAGCAATAGATACTGTGAAGGAAAGCTTAAAAACATACACAGGCTAGCAAGCACTTCATCTGGTACAGTTTCACATGTAAACATTGACAGTGCAAGCAGATCAAGAGTGCATGGATTTGGTGGTGGACCTCCAGCACATAAGAAACCCCGCAGTACTCCAGGAGGATCTACCATGGGAAAACCAATTGGAAAGGCAGCAGGGAAGCCCAGCAGTGGATTTGGTACTGGTCTTGCTATGCGAGGTGGTGGTTCAAGGACAGTTACAGTGAAGGGAAAGACTTCCACCAAAACTGAGAGCCAAGCAGGTGGTGGTATAAAAACAGAAAGTACTACACCAGAGACAAGTAAATTCCAGGGACAAGGTTTCAATCTAGGAGGGTCAAGAACTGGGGTGTCCAGGTTGCTTTCTCTCTCTAACTCATCTCATCCGTCTGATCCTCACACAGCATCTGCTTCTTTAGGTGAAACTGAAATTTCTACAAATACTGAAGGATCTTTTCACACTGTAAGGAAAGAGAAGCTAAATGAGGAACAGGGCTCTTGGATCTCAAGATCACCTACAAAAGGAAAGAGTCCATTGAAAGGGAAAAAGTCATCTCCAAACTTTCAAAAATCACTTGATGGCTACTTACTTCCCTCATCTTCAAAGCTGTCAGACAGTGGTGAGGAAGATTTTGCAAGGTGTCCTGTATGTGATAAAGCTGTTTCCAAAAGGAAGATTAATCAACATCTTGATGAATGTCTTGGTGAGTTTGATGATGAAGACAATTGGAACATCAAAAGTAAAAATTAAAATTGCTCAAATATAGAGAAACATTCCATACAAAGTGTAAAATATGAAACTGTGTTTAATGTAAGTAATGAAGATGAAGCTATGGTAATTGGTGCCTGCAGTGTGTCAGAATCATCTTTTATATCTGAGGACAATAACAAAACAAATTCACAGGAGGAAATGTACCCATGGCCAGTTTGTAAAGAGTTGTGTACACATTAAAAAATTTACCAACACTTGGATACTAACTTTTAGTAATTTCCATAGGGATTTTTATTGAAACTTTTTTTTTTTAAGTTCTGTACAGTATATAGTAAAGTCTCATGATACAGAATATAATAAAGTCATATGATTTGGCATATATTAAAATCTCATGACAGCATATAGTAAAGTCTCATACCAAGTTCTTAAAATATTGTACTGTGTTTGCAAATTCACTAATATTGTGCCATAATGCTTGATTTCATTTTCTGCAAAGTTACTGATGCAGTTCCTTGTGCAGTACAGAGGTATTTAGAGAGATGAAAGTTATTTTTTATTATAGAAACACATGTTCAGTTTGGGTCTCATGTGCTGTCTAAACTAGTTTGTATTGTTATTTATCATGCATGACTTCATTTTGCTGGTTTTTGTTTTTATATAAAATTTTTATCGTGAATTTACTTATGACGGACAAATTCATATTTGTGTATAATATTTTAGCTTTTTTAAGTTGCACTTAACTAGAATTGAGTCTGTACAAATCATCTACCCTATATTATTATGTGATATTAAATAAATATCTCTCATTTTACTTCAATTTATAGTAGCTTATTTCATTTACCTATCGTGTATTCCTTATAATATGGCATACTTCAAATAATATATACTCTACAGTAATATTAAAATAGAAATCTTGATGAATTTAGGGCCAGGGCATATAAAAAGGGCTTCCTGAAATGTGTGCAATTCATGCACTGTACTATGAGTTGACGGTACAATATTGTATAAAGTACAGTGGGTATGATTTTATTGTATACTGTACTAATTACATAAGTAACGATGCTTATAACAATGATAATTGTGAAGATATTTATTATTTATATAAATGAATAACTTAAATAATTTCTGATTACCTGTCATGATTAATTTTGCAAATAACATAAAGCCTAACGTTCAGATTATATTAGACCCTATTATTTTTTATATATATTTATTAGTTACCATGTAGTCTTGTTAAAACTACCTGTTTTTAGGCGGTCGCCTAATTTTTAATTTAAAATAAAATTAAATGCATGAACACGAGAAATATGAAAAAATAGCTACAGGTGCTAATAGTTTTTTTCTTTATAAATAAGAATTATTTATTTGCTTTATTGTACAGAAATTTATAACAATCTGATAGTATGAGTGTGAGCCTGTAAACAATGATAGACTCGTGATAGTATGAGTGTGAGCTTGTAAACAATGATAGACTCGTGATAGTATGAGTGTGAGCTTGTAAACAATGATAGACTCGTGATAGTATGAGTGTGAGCCTGTAAACAATGATAGACTCGTGATAGTATGAGTGTGAGCTTGTAAACAATGATAGACTCGTGATAGTATGAGTGTGAGCTTGTAAACAATGATAGACTCGAGTATAGTATGAGTGTGAGCTTGTAAACAATGATAGACTTCGTGATAGTATGAGTGTGAGCTTGTAAACAATGATAGACTCGTGATAGTATGAGTGTGAGCTTGTAAACAATGAGACTCGTGATAGTATGAGTGTGAGCTGTATGGTATGAGTGTGTGAGCTTGTAATGATAGACTGTGATATATGTATGATAGACTGTGCTTGTGGGCTTGTAAACAATGATAGACTCGTGATAGTATGAGTGTGAGCTTGTAAACAATGATAGACTGATAGTATGAGTGTGAGCTATAAACAATGATAGACTTCGTGATAGTATGAGTGTGAGCTTGTAAACAATGATAGACTCGTGATAGTATGAGTGTGAGTTTGTAAACAATGATGGAGCTGTGAAACTTAAAACAATGATAGACTCGTGATAGTATGAGTGTGAGCTTGTAGAACAATGAGCTTGTAAACAATGATAGACTCGTGATAGTATGAGTGTGAGCTTGTAAACAATGATAGACTCGTGATAGTATGAGTGTGAGCTGTAAACAATGATAGAATTAGTATGAGTGTGAGCTTGTAAAAACAATGATAGACTCGTTAGATAGTATGAGTGTGAGCTTGTAAACAATGATAGACTCGTGATAGTATGAGTGTGAGCTTGTAAACAATGATAGACTCGTGATAGTATGAGTGTGAGCTTGTAAACAATGATAGACTCGTGATAGTATGAGTGTGAGCTTAAACAATGATAGACTCGTGATAGTATGAGTGTGAGCAAACAATGATAGACTCGTGATAGTATGAGTGTGAGCTTGTAAACAATGATAGACTCGTGATAGTATGAGTGTGAGCTTGTAAACAATGATAGACTCGTGATAGTATGAGTGTGAGCTTGTAAACAATGATAGACTCGTGATAGTATGAGTGTGAGCTTGTAAACAATGATAGACTCGTGATAGTATGAGTGTGAGCTTGTAAACAATGATAGACTCGTGATAGTATGTGAGCTTGTAAACAATGATAGACTCGTGATAGTATGAGTGTGAGCTTGTAAACAATGATAGACTCGTGATAGTATGAGTGTGAGCTTGTAAACAATGATAGACTCGTGATAGTATGAGTGTGAGCTTGTAAACAATGATAGACTCGTTATAGTATGAGTGTGAGCTTGTAAACAATGATAGACTCGTTATAGTATGAGTGTGAGCTTGTAAACAATGATAGACTCGTGATAGTATGAGTGTGAGCTTGTAAACAATGATAGACTCGTGATAGTATGAGTGTGAGCTTGTAAACAATGATAGACTCGTGATAGTATGAGTGTGAGCTTGTAAACAATGATAGACTCGTTTCTCGTACTCCAGCATGTATCCAGGGTTGCCAACGTTAGAGTTATAGGTTATAGTACATTTAAAACTCTTTTTGGGGTTGAAAACTAAATAGCAGAGATATTCCTGTATCTTATAATAAATTTAGCATAAAACGAAAAGACTTATATTATGAGCTTTTTATTTATCTTTAAAGTACAGTACTGTTACTTGACCTGGGTTATAATAATATAACCAATAAAAATAGGTCACGAGATAAATGAATAGAATAATTTCAAAGGAATATATCTACAGATACAGATATTAGAATCTTAGGTATTCAGCTGTTAATTCTAGCTATGTGAATTGGTGCTCGGTTGGCACACTTGAAGATTCACGGTCACACATATTGAAAGTGTAGTGTAGTACGAGTTAACTTCGGAGGGGTGTCCAGTCCTCGTATTTAGTGTTTAACTTGTGTGGTTTAAGTGTTAGAGAATATTTGTCAAAGAGGATTCAATTACGAAGGTAAGGAATCACACTTCACATTTTATTCTGATAATGTATGATAAAGTATTATATGCTTCTTGCCGGTCGGTACTTTATCATAAACTTTTATGTTTAGTTTTTGTAGTACTAGTATTGAACTATTGTGCTAGATTTTTGCCATTGTGCAGCGCGTCATCAATCATAAAGTGCAGTTAATACAAATTGGGGGCATCACCGGGTTGCGCCAGCAGACGACACTTAGGGGGCCGTATATTAATACACGTACATAATAATCATCATTTGGATACACGAGCAAATTCTGACGGGTTTATGGGTTGGAATGTTTGGGTTATATTATCCTCATTACCAGTACATCAGTTTTAATCCCCCGTAATGTTTAACTTTAGCCCCCTTCATCCTCCAAGAGTTGATACCTAAGCTTGTTGGCTTCATTTCCTTTCCATTTACCCTTATTTTCAAATAATTTAGTTATCAGTTTATTAGTGAGTTGGTGAAGATCTTCTGTTATTCTACCAGATATTTCACTGTGGGTATTTAAACCATCATAGAGAATCAAGTCATCACCAAAGAAATAAATCCTCTGCCTCAAAGGGTTAAACTATTATTCCTAAAGGGTTATTATTGTAAACTTATAACACATTTCTCTTAAAAGAACGGCAAATAAAAGGGTATCAAGCATTACCACGTTATATACAGTTCAACATGAAACTTTCTGCATTATTGTTAGTGTTTTTGTCATTATCGTGTGTTGAACTGATGGTGATTGAACTTACAGGTTACTCAGAATCGCTTTAATAGTCTCACAATTAAGAGTATTTGACCATTGTTGAAAAATCACCAGACTTTGAGACTACAGTACATTAAATCACTTATGAGAGTTGATGTGAACCAAACTAACCTGCCTCATCCTTACGGTCTGACTAATTACCCAAATGTAGCTGCAATGAAGTCAAATAATGGTCTTACATGAATAAATCGGACTGCCAACCACTTCTCGAATAGTATTTGGTGTCACGAAGTCACCAAAAAATGGAAAACTTAATTTAAACCGAGTTAATAGATCACGTGCTTGTACCGAGGGAGCGAGTAATTAGCCAAATGTAGTCGCAATGAAGTCAAATGATGGTCCTACAGGTGTAAATTGGGCTGTGAATCACTTCTCGATTATTATTTGGTGTCATAAAGTCACAAAAAATTGGTAAACTTAATTTAATCTGAGTTGTGTTAGGTTAGGTTAGGTTAGGTACATGCACTCGATCTATTAACTCAGATGAAATTAAGTTTACCGATTTTTTGTGACTTCGTGAAACCAAATACCAGTCGACAAGTGATTGGCAGTCCGATTTATTCATGTAGGATCATTATTTGACTTCATTGCGGCTACATTTGGGTAATTAGTCGGACCCTCATCCTTATGATCTTGAGTAATGCTCTGGTTAAAGGAGGGGCAGACGGTTAGCACCAGAAATAACTTATGGAATTGAATAAAAAATTCTGGAGGTACTATTTGCATGATACTGAACACGAAAAGGAAACGAAAATGCACAGAACCTGACCTAACCAACTCGCCGTCATAGATCGATTAAACTCATCTAACCTTACCTAAATTCCTAGCTGGGGGCTCCAACACCTGGACCCCATGGGATATTACACAAAGAACTTACAGTACTTTGATATCTGGTACTATTGGAAGGAACTATCTTGAAGCAGCATGGTGTAATTTTATGTTTTTTTGTGAATGTGAGAGTACGGTCGGTTATGGCACTGAAACTCTTACTGGTATTTCTTCTTCACCCTCAGTTCTCTGCGACATTTTGAACATTTGCATGTCTTACCAAGTAGTCAGTGTTAGACGAACTCATGGAGACAAGATGGTCTGCATCCTGCACAAGCACAGCTAACTTGAGATTAAGGTAATTATTCTGATCATGACCGTCCGCTGTTTTTCATTGAAAATGAGTTTAAAAATACCCAGTTTTCACTGATTTTATTAAGGAATACTGTATTATGTTGTGGTAAAATATAAAATTGGCTGAAATCATGTGCTAACCTAACCAAACCTAACCTAACCTATATCTTAACTTGCCTATATCTAGAAAACTAAGTATTTGCACAAGAAATGAATAGAACTGAAAGTAATCAGGGTACTAAACTGTGTCTAAAATACCCACCATAATTACCGAACTGCTGACAGTTACGAGTTGTATATTAGCTGCGATTAAATGCCAAACACGACGCGATAAGGATGTCATTGAAACACAATATGGCTTCTCCTGCAGTCATCCTCCTTGACGTAAAACAATAAATATACTGTACAAACATAAAGTTCTCTTATTAACAAAGCTACACGTAATGTATTGGAAATTAATCAAAACCCATAATGCTGTATAGGTTTCGATTCCAACAATATGAGCCTCATCATTTATAAATTGAATAAGTTTACGAACCTATTGTGTGGAAAGAAATAAACCCTCCCAATACCGGACTAATTCTTGCAAGCCCTGTCCAATATTGGGAGGATTCTGTTAATGAGAATGTCCAACAGTGAGAAGTCTGTTATTGAGAGAGTTTACTGAGAAGTCCATCATTGAGTACAGTATAGGATTTGTGTAGGGCATAGACTCATGACTCTGGATAGTGAAGGCTATAAAAAAAAAAATCAAGCTTATATTTAAGGTACTAAAACCTCTGATATGAGGCTACATCGTTGTTTATTAACCAGTGAGACTGAAATGTGGATGTGTTTACAATCAGAGGACAACACGCGCAGACAGACCAGAATTTTTAGTGGAATATTTACGGTAAATATGAAATTTCTTCACGTACAAAGCATATAGAGACTTGATTTAATTGTCTTCTAATAAATTTTTTACCATGTTTTTACCCGGCAATTTCTCTCATCCTTCATGTCTTGCCCACTACAGGTGATTTATGATCGTAGGTAGAGAAAAGGGGAAAAATATTTATAATTAAAATAAAAAGTTGTATTGATTTATTAGTTAATATCATCCAAAGAACAACTGTGGAAAATATGAATGAAATATATAAACGTGGTCGTGTGCTAACTGTCTGTTTCACCTTTACCATACTTTGGATCCCTGACTCACGTTAACAAGCAACTTTTTGAAAATTTTCTGCCTAATACAAATCTATGTCTACACATCCCTCCCGGCAATGGCATTTTAACATGTTTACATTATGTGAATTGACCCGCCAGGCCAGCAGCTAGCAAAACAGGCAACATGTTTGGAGGAAAGTGCCCAATGTGCTGCTGGCCTAGTCTCACAGGTTGTTGGATCACCTGAAGATTATGCACCCCATCATATTTCACCTGATGATTAAACATGCTAATGTTACCTTGGGAGGTTAGGTTAAGTTGGCTTTCGGTTGTGTAATCATCAGGTGGTGCCAAATCTTCTGGTGATCCAGTTTGTCAACAATGATAAGATGATTTTATTCGCTCCTATACTTTTTTACTTTTACTTTAATCCTCTTTACCACTGATCGGCTCGTTACCCGATTGGGCAGTCGGTCACGTCTCTGATACACACTGTTGGCAGATAAGTGGGCATGCACTGGCTCCTGAATGTATTCTGAGAAGGAAACTAGTAAGATTAGATATGATCTGTGCCACCTGATTATGACTGGAAAAACTAAAATAATTCTTTTAACAGTTTTATGTTGAAATATAAGGCGGTAATGAATAACCCCCTTTATTTTACACTCCCCAAGAGGTATTGTAGATAATTTTTTTGAGGTTGTACATTGCATATGGTTCCCCTAAATGTGATTCATGTTCTCGTGGAATGAAAACATGTTGGTTTGGGGACTTCATAGAATGCCAGGCTTTTTTTTTTTGTATCTGGCTTTTCAGTTATTTACGTTCTCTTTATGCTTTTGATATCTTTACTAGGGAGACTGGCTAAGGACACTGTAGGGGTATCGAGATATTAAAGTTGTCTAGCACTCAGGATGGAAGGAAACTCTAATGTGGTTTTCTTGTATAATATAGTTATATGATAGACAGTCTGGTGCTGGAGGTGCCGTGTGGTGAGAGGCTGCACGGTAGGAGACGTTCGGTGAGTAGCTTGTTGAAGGAGGTAGATGTGCAGGAGCTTCGTTAGAGATGTTGCCTGTTGCTGGCCTCCTGGTTGAATGAAATGTTAACAGCGTGGAGCTTGGTGGAGGAGATGTTGCTTGTTCAGGAAAATGGGCAGAATGAGAATTGGTTGGTGAGGAAGCTCAGAGAAGGACATGCTCGCTGGCGGGAGCGAGGACCGCCAGGCAGGCGGAGGAGAGGCGAGGGTCGCCAGGCAGCGGCAGAGGAGGAGGTGTTGCTTGTTCAAGAAGATTGGTCAGACTGAATCTCAAGGGAGAGACAGAGCTTATATACACCCAGCAGCGGCTATGAGTCATGGTGGGAAAACCCGAGAAGTAGCCGGTGACTAGTTCCGTTGCTAAGATACGGCGGGCATTGGAATGCAGATACGCTTGGTTGCTAGGGAAGACGGTAACAGGTGGTGGCGTGGCTACGCAGTTAGGCAGTTGTAGGGGAGACGTCCACTACAACACCAATCATTGGATGAGAGTACTCAATACTTTGCAGCCAAATCTTATAGGGTAACAGTACTATACTAGGACTTAAGAGACATGAGTGTTGGAAAGTTCTTTACTGTGCTATTTTGGTTGTGAGAATTTATTCTGAGGGAAATAGTCTTATTGGATAAAAAGAGGTTTTAAGAACGGGCGACATAAATAGTCATGTCATGTCATGTTTGCTGTGTGGTTGGTGTGTGGATAAGTGGATGTCATGTTTTTTGACCTGACCTCATGTTTTGTAAGGTCACCCTGTGTACTTCAGCTCTCTCCCAGTCTTGGTAATGTAGTTGCCTCTGAAGATCCCTTGAATAAAGACTAAAGCTAAGGTTCTCCATTGTTTCCCCTTTTCCTTGTGTTATTTTATCAATATATACAGTATATATATATATATATATATATATATATATATATATATATATATATATATATATATATATATATATATATATATATATATATATATATATATATATATATATATATATATATATATATATATATATATATATGTATATATATATATTATATATATATATATATATATATATATATATATATATATATATATATATATATATATATATATATATATATATATATATATATATATATATACACACACACACATGGTATGCTATAACGAATCTAATTGGTTCTAGAACCTTGTTCGTTATAGCATTCGTTCGTTATAGGATTAATCCGTTCCAGGCCCCCAAATACAACCACTTAACACTGAAAAATATACATGTAATATAAAATTGTAAAAATTGTAAAAAAGTGCATAAATATGCATCTAAACCCCTGAAATAAAGAATATTATTAATATTTGTAATAAAAAAACAATAAATTAGAAAAAAAAATAAAATAATGTTCGTTGTAGGAGTTTCGTTCGTTATAGCATTCTCAATTTTATAGGTAAAACCGTTCGTTATAGGAATATTCGTAGTAGGATCCGTTCGTTATAGCATACCCCACATATATATATATATATATATATATATATATATATATATATATATATATATATATATATATATATATATATATATATATATATATATATATATATATATATATATATATATTTATTTATTTCATGTAAATCCACAATGAAAACGTGGATAAGATAAATCTTGATAAAATCACAGGTCACCCTGTATATTTAAGCCTTTCTCTGTCCATGTAATCCAGTTGCCTCTGAAGATGTCTTGAATAAAGACGAAAGCTAAGGTACTCCGTTGTTTCCATTTTCCCGTGTGATTTTATCAAGATATATACAGTATATATATATATATATATATATATATATATATATATATATATATATATATATATATATATATATATATATATATATATATATATATATATATATATATATATATATACAGTATATATATATATATATATATATATATATATATATATATATATATATATATATATATATATATATATATATATATATATATATATATATATATATATATATATATATATATATATATATATATATATATATATATATATATATATATATATATATATATATATATATATATATATATATATATATGGCAAGGGGTTTCTCTCAGCTGAATGCAATTGTCTGGCATTAGTCAGAACAAAATACCAAGGTGTGGGGCTACCTTCTAAATCTAAAAGGTTAATCTGCTCATCAATAATTGAATTTAAGTATAAAAACATAAGCGCAGCCATTATGTTGTAAAAAAAATATATGTTTGAAACTTGCTGTAAAGTGCTATTGGTTTTCGGTCATTCTCGTGTTTTACAGCTGCCAAAATTCGTTTTGTTTCCACCTTTCTCATTCATATTCACCTGTTTGTTGTGATGGCGTGCGTCCCTCATTGGTCGGCGAAGCAACCACCAACTAAGCAGAGACCCTCTTGTCACTAGCTTCCGGTCGTCTGTTGACGCCAAAGAAAAGCGTTGAATAGAGTATAATGTTTTATAAATGCATTGACTTTTCTGTATATAATTGCACTTATAGAGAAGCTTAGACCTGGGTATTGTACAGTGGTGTGAGTTGCGGTGACCTTGTATAAGCTTGATTTAGATATTATGTCAATGAGAAATTGGATATGACGGGGGCTTACTTTCTCACGAACTCTTATTAAGTCGATTCA
The DNA here is from genome assembly GCF_018991925.1 of Homarus americanus. Taxonomy (NCBI): domain Eukaryota; kingdom Metazoa; phylum Arthropoda; class Malacostraca; order Decapoda; family Nephropidae; genus Homarus; species Homarus americanus. The sequence goes on along the minus strand of NW_024723050.1, from coordinate 2,525,485 downwards.
TCGACGTATGTTAATGGACACTGGAGTCCGTGCTGGACCTGATGGAGGAACGTAACCTAGAGCTGTGTAAATCCTCCAGGATCTATAGTGATTTATACATGTTGCTATATGTTATCAACGATTATTTATTATTATTATTATTATTATTATTATTATTATTATTATTATTATTATTATTATTATTATTATTATTATTATTATTATTATTATTATTATTATTATTATTATCATCATCATCATCATCATCATCATCATCATCATCATCATCATCATCATCATCATCATCATCATCATCACATCATCATCATCATCGTATCATCATCATCATCATCATCATCATCATCATCATCATCATCATCATCATCATCATCATCATCATCATCATCATCATCATCATCATCATCATCATCATCATCATCATCATCATCATCATCATCATCACATCATCATCATCATCATCATCATCATCATCATCATCATCATCATCATCATCCATCATCATCATCATCATCATCATCATCATCATCATCATCATCATCATCATCATCATCATCATCATCATCATCATCATCATCATCATCATCATCATCATCATCATCATCATCATCATATCGTCATCACGTCATCATCATCATCATCATCATCCTCATCATCATCATCATCATCATCATCATCATCATCATCATCATCATCATCATCATCATCATCATCATCATCATCATCATCATCATCATCATCATCATCATCATCATCATCATCATCATCATCATCATCATCATCATCATCGCTATTATATTAGTTATTTTTTTTCCCAAAATTCTGATGGTAAAATTGGCAAGGTCTTTCGCGGCTAAACTACTGTACAATACATATTTTAAGACTGAATAGAAGAGGTTTTATTGCATTTAATTTTATCATGACAGTCTCTAAATTTTAGAAGTGAGTATCAGTTAAACCACTTATGATGACACGACATGAACCATCTGAACCCAACCAAACCTATATAGTGTCATCTGACTCATCTTAAAAATATTTTAAATAGGTAGGTTAGGTTTGCTTGGTTTGTTTTGCGTGTCGTCATTAATGGTTTAGATCCACATCCTCCCCGAGGGATCCTTGTTTGTAATTTTTTCTCACAATTTTTAATTTTCACATGTAATTTTGTTACTAATTTTGTATTTTCACGGTTTTTTCTTTGAGGTTTTGTTAAAAAGATTGTTTCAATGCATGCAGTGCAAATCCAGTGGCGGGGCAAGGAAATTAATTACAAAATATGGTAAGTAGGCCTTGGACAAGCTGCTTCGGCGATTTAATCAAAATGTCACTGAACTGATCTACTGTACATGTCTGATTTTATTGGAATAAACCACAGAGCGTTAGTACAATCCTTAAATTTCACCCTGCGGGTTAGCCAAGTTATATGGTGAGGGAGATGGGCTAAACTTAATCATTGGTTAAGCATGTTTTACCAATGCTTTAAGTTTTGAGTTACAGCATTTTAGCTGGCGGTAGAATTAAGCAAATTTTTCGAAAATTTATCCACCTGTGGTTAATGTTTCGAGCAACCCGGCCTGAACAATTGTTTCTCAGTTAACATCAACGTCTTAAGTGGATTTTCCGGCACTCCGTTATACAGTATATACAGTATATAACATTCTTTTCACGATTGGTGGAATGGTCGGAAACAAAACGAATGAATATTAGCCCTTCATTCATTCCTACTGTGTGTGTTTTATAAAAAATCGGAAATCGCAATACCGATCACCCAATCTCATTAAAACTTTACACTTATACGATAATAGTCCGAAAGAGAGACTTTCCCTCAATTTTAATTGTAATGAAAACAGTCATATCATGGCTAAGAACATTAAAACGGCGTTGTTTTGCTAAAGATGATCTGTATTCCCTAGTTGTTCACAACTGTATCCATCATTGAAAGGACGAGTCAAATTTAATATTATTATTAAAACCAACAATTATATAAAATATATGTGTATGTTGAGCACATTGAAAAAAACTAGGGACTAAGTTGAACTGAACATCTACTTACATAAAGAACAGTAGCAATTTCTTGTACAATGTTTGTAAATACTGTATATAACAATTTTATACAAATTTGGCTTGGGTGTGATGTTTCATTTTTGTCGTTATACATGATCCAAGTCACATTCACTGAATGTAATAAAATAAAGAAACGTTTCACTGAAAATTGTATAGCTACACGTACCATTGGATCTCAGGTTACATATGATGAAACACACACACACACACACCAAGATGAAGATGCTGCTATTTGGCATCAAGGTCACTCAAAAGGCCAGCAGACTCTCCTGGAAAGAAGCTTTGGCTCTTGTTGGAGAGGAAGGACAAAAGTCATCTGTAACCTTTACTGCAGACACGAACCGGGACATGCTCGCTTTTTAGAGATATAATGGCATGGCATAGGTAGGACTCTCGGCCGTAGGAATCTTTAGGAGCGGAATTCTGGCAACTGCATCCACCCAGTCACGTCGTGCCAGAAACCGAAAGCCAGCCCTTCCTATTGCGTTCAGTAGTGAGGCGACCACGGAGGAAAGAGGATCAGTATTTGTCTCGTGTAAGACTTTATCGAGCTACGTTGTGCTGCTGTTCTAGAAAATATTTTGTGGTGAGTAAAGCTTTGTCCGTTTTGCTGGATAGTTTTCTATTTTTTCCATTATTGTTTTCCATAAAATATTTTGTTACATCTTGTCAATTTTCGACATATGGAAAAGTTTGAATGCTGCCAGCCATGCCCACCTTGGCCTTTACTCGTCATTGACTTTCCCTCTCAATAGATTTAAACACGTAGGCCTACTTACTAGTGCCCGATTATAATTGTAAATTACAAAGAATCGTAAGTTATTGCTTGATCTATATATTTAAAAATGTGTATTCATTAAATTCGGATAGACAAATATTGAAAAGCAAGGAGAGCTTTATACATATCTGAACATAAAATAATACCACTCAACCAAATCAAATCAATATTAACCAAACCTGTCTAAGCTGATTGAACCGAAGTTAAGTGAAACACTTTTAAGGGTAATTTTAGAACTTAACATATTCGCTCCGTTTATCAAGTTCAATAACTGAAATGTGAAAAACAGATATTCTCTATTTTCCAACTTGTATTAAACGGATAATATTCCCATAATGAAAGAAACAAGTCAGGGTCTTTACTATAGTGGTAACTACTATATTCGTTGTTTGCAAGTTTAATCCTTTAAGAAGTAGTATTGCACCTAGGTATTTTATTCTGGCTAAATTCAGACGATTTATTCAGCTGAAAGAAACCCGTTCCATTTAATTGGTTAATATTGGAATAGTAGCTGAAAACAATTTGTTGTCATGGTTTGTCAACTCAACCATGTTGCTATTGGTGATCGTTCTGGACTCTCCTCGGAACAGTGACATTTTTGTAATGCCCTCCTCTCCCACACTGTACCCAAGCTATAAAATAATGGGATCACGTGAAGATTAGCCACCCTAGTTTAGTGCACAATAAGATGAACTACCTTATCGCTAACCTAAACCAACCTCCCTGGGGTCATTAAGGTGACTAATCTTCGGTGGTTAAACCTGAAATTCGTCGTATTTCGTGTATAAATATGTGAACGCCTAGCCGCGAGAGACAGTAGTGTGGTTTCAGAGTCCGGGAGAAATTACCTTTACAACGGGCCCGATTTGTGTTATTCTTATTTATTGTTGACTTTCTTTTTTGTCTCCGTAATTTTCTATATATTTTTTTCACTATTTCTTTTGGTATTGTGTCCAAATAACAGTTCTCCTAATTTTATTGTTTTCTGAAGACTGTTGTACAACAGTTATTCCCAAGACGTGGTACAAAGTCGCATTTTTACTGACAGTCCGGGAAAGCTAACCCTACAAACAAAGCTAGTAGCAATCTCAAATGCCCTACAACACGCCGGAACACAAGTCCATCATAATTCACACGGACTCGAAAACGGCCATGCAGGCGCTGCAACACAGCCAACCAAGAGACAACGTCCACATCTTAACCTCGATCCTCGCACAGCTACAGGTCTTCCAAAGACAAAATCGCCCAGTTGTCTTACACTGGATTCCCAGTCATGTAGGGATCGGGGGAAATGACATGGCAGACGAAGCAGCCAAGGCAGCCACACGTTCTAGAAGCGTACACATTCAAGTTCCAGCAAGCGTGCAACAGATCAAGATCCACCTCAGAAAAACTACCAAGCTCCACATCCAAAAGAGCTTCCTTGATGCATTCAATGATGGTTCCCAATTAGCCAAATGGTACCTTGTGGCTACAAAAGGGGAACCACCATTTGCGGACAAGAAAACACCAAGACAAACCCAAGTTAGCCTTCATCGACTACGACTAGGGTACAAGGGCACCTGGCAGACGATCGGAAATGTCGTCCGGGAATGCATCTACTGTCAGGAGCCAGCGGCCAACCCACTGGAACACCACCTCCTCGACTGCGAAGTCACACAAAGTCTCCGAAACAGAATTGGAAACTTGCAAGAACACACAGCACCAGCGGCCACTCTAACCCGAAAGGCCCAAACAGACCACATTTACCTCCTTCTCCGGGTCATCACACGATACCCACCACCCAGATAGCTTGGGAAGTATCCTCCCCCCAGCAAGTGCGGACTCGGTTCGGGTTGGGGGGCGCACCACTCCGAAACTGAACATGTCCAAGAGTAGGGGTTGGTGGTAAGCGCTCTCTGACCGAGGGTCCGCTCACACTTGCAAACCTGCAGTATCCTTTCATATCTGCAGGTAGGACACCTTCCATCCCCAAATCCCCAATCCGGTCTGGCTGCTTCAAGAGCTCCAGCCGGAACCACCAAGCGGGCTGCCTACAGGCAAAGGCCCGTGTCGGACTACGGTCCTACAATCTCAACAACAAAGCCTCATGTTTTCACCAGGTTGTGTGTACCGGCCGTTCTGTACAGCATAAAATTTAGCATCGTAATGTTACACTCAGCCATATCCGAGTGAGAAATGGGTTAAGATACTGTAGGTAGTGGACAACCAGCATGTCTTTGTTTATGAAGTTTGGTGGAGAGAGGGCGGGGGAAGTACTGTAGTTAACACGTAATCACCTGCCCTCGGATGTCTGCATTCAGCTGTGTCCAATGATCGTTTTCTTTCACCCAACTGTATGCCACACACCTGGAGTGTTTGTGGCCCAGGAGACCACACACCCGGAGTGTTTGTGGCCCAGGAGACCACACACCTGGAGTGTTTGTGGCCCAGGAGACCACACACCCGGAGTGTTTGTGGCCCCGGAGACCACACACCTGGAGTGTTTATGGCCCCGGAGACCACACACCCGGAGTGTTTGTGGCCCAGGAGACCACACACCCGGAGTGTTTGTGGCCCAGGAGACCACACACCCGGAGTGTTTGTGGCCCCGGAGACCACACACCCGGAGTGTTTGTGGCCCAGGAGACCACACACCCGGAGTGTTTGTGGTCCCGGAGACCACACACCCAGAGTGTTTGTGGCCCCGGAGACCACACACCCGGAGTGTTTGTGGCCCAGGAGACCACACACCCGGAGTGTTTGTGGCCCAGGAGACCACACACCCGGAGTGTTTGTGGCCCCGGAGACCACACACCCGGAGTGTTTGTGGCCCAGGAGACCACACACCCGGAGTGTTTGTGGTCCCGGAGACCACACACCCAGAGTGTTTGTGGCCCCGGAGACCACACACCGAGGTGGTGGGCCCAGGAGACCACACACCGAGTGTTTGTACCCCGAGACCACACACCGGGAGTGTTTAGGCCCGAGACCACACACCAGAGGCCAGGCCCCGAGACCACACAACCGGAGTGTTTGTGGCCCCGAGACCACACACACACCGAGTGTTGGTGGCCCTGAGACCACACACACCGGAGTGTCTGGCCCAGGAGACCACACACACCGGAGTGTTTGTGGCCGCCAGAGACCACACACCCAGAGTGTTTGTGCCCAGGAGACCACACACTCAGGTTTCAGGGCCCCGAGACCACACACCAGAGTGTTTGTGCCCCGAGACCACACACCAGAGGCCGAGGGCCCGGAGACCACACCAGAGTGTTTGTGGCCCGGAGACCACACAACAGAGTGTTTAGGGCCCGGAGACCACACACACCCGAGGTTTTGGCCCAGGAGACCACACACCCGAGTGTTTGTGGTCCCGGAGACCACACACCCGGGAGCTGCAGGCCCAGAGACCACACACCCCGGGAGAGCTTAGGGGCCCCGGAGACCACACACCCAGAGCCAGGCCCCAGAGACCACACACCCAGAGTGTCCAGGCCCCGGAGACCACACACCCAGTGCTTGTGTCCCTGGAGACACACACCAGAGTGTTTGTGGCCCCGGAGACCACACACCAGAATGCAGGCCCCAGAGACCACACACCAGGAGTGTTAAGGGCCCCGAGACCACACACCAGTGTTTGGGGCCCCGAGAGCCACACACCAGAGTGTTTGTGGCCCAGGAGACCACACACCCAGAATGTTGGTGCCCGGAGACCACACACCCAGAGAGTCTTGTGGCACCACACACCAGAGTGTTTGGCCCCGGAGACCACACACCCAGAGTAGCAGGCCCCGGAGACCACACACCCAGAATGTTGGTGGCCCCGGAGACCACACACCAGAGTGTTAGTGGCCCCGGAGACCACACACCAGAGTTGCGTGGCCCCGGAGACCACACACCCAGAGTGTCCAGGCCCCGGAGACCACACCCCAGAGCTTGGGCCCCGGAGACCACACACCCAGAGGTTTGCAGGCCGAGACCACACACCAGAGTGCCAGGCCCCTGAGACCACACACACCCAGAGTCAGGCCCCAGAGACCACACACCCAGAGTGTTTGTGCCCCGGAGACCACACACCCAGAAGTGCTGGCCCCGGAGACCACACACCCAGAGTGGTTTGTGGCCCAGACACACCCAGAGTGCTTGTGTCCCCAGACACCACACACCCAGAGTTTCAGGCCCCGGAGACCACACACACCCAGAGTGTTAGTGGCCCCAGAGACCACACACCCAGAGTGCTTAGTGCCCCGGAGACCACACACCCAGAGCCCTGGCCCCGGAGACCACACACCCAGAGTGTTTGGGCCCCAGAGACCACACACCAGAGTGTTTGTGGCCCCGAGACACACACACCCAGAGTGTTTGTGGCCATGGAGCACCACACACCCAGAATGTTGGTGGCCCGGAGACCACACACCCAGAGAGCTTGTGGCCCCGGAGACCACACACCAGAGTAGTTTGTGGCCCCGGAGAACACACACCCAGAGGCTTTAGGGCCCCAGGAGACCACACACCCAGAGTGTTTAGGCCCCGAGACCACACACCAAATGTTGGTGGCCTGAGACACACACACACCCAGAGCCAGGCCCCAGAGACCACACCCAGAGTGTTTGTGGCCCCGGAGACCACACACCCAGAGCCAGGCCCTGAGACCACACACACCAGAGTGTTGTGGCCCCGGAGACCACACACCCAGAGTGTTTGGGCCCGAGACCACACACCAGAAGTGTTTTGGCCCGGAGACCACACACCCAGAATGTTTGGTGGCCCGGAGACCACACACACCCAGAGTGCTTTGAGGCCCCGAGACCACACACCCAGAGTGTTTGGCCCCGGAGACCACACACCCAGAGGCTGGCCCTGGAGACCACACACCCAGAGTGCTTGTGTCCCCGGAGACCACACACCAGAGTGCTTGTGCCCCAGAGACCACACCCAGAGTGTTTGTGGCCCCGAGACCACACACCCAGAGTGTTTGTGGCCCTGGAGACCACACACCAGAATGTTTGTGGCCCGGAGACCACACACCCAGAGTGTTGTGGCCCCGGAGACCACACACCCAGAGTGTTTGTGGCCCCCAGGACCACACACCCAGAATAGTGCCAGGTCTCCCGAGACCACACACACCCAGAGTATGTTGGCCCCGGAGACCACACACCCAGAATGTTGGTGGCCCCGGAGACCACACACACCAGAGTAGGCCCCGGAGACCACACACCCAGAGCGTGGCCCCGGAGACCACACACCCAGAGAAGTGCGTGGCCCCAGAGACCACACACCCAGAGTGTTTGTGGCCCCGGAGACCACACACCCAGTGTGTGGCCCCGGAGACCCACACACCCAGAGTGTTAGGCCCCGGAGACCACACACCCAGAGGTAGGGTCTCGAGACCACACACCCAGAATGTTGGTGGCCCTGAGACCACACACCCAGAGTGTTAGGGCCCCGGAGACCACACACAGAGCCAGGCCCCTGGAGATTACACACACCCAGAGTGCTTAGGGCCCCAGAGACCACACACCCAGAGTGTTTGGCCCCGGAGACCACACACCCAGAGTGTTTGGCCCCGGAGACCACACACCCAGAGGGTTGTGGCCCTGGAGACCACACACACCCAGGAGTGTTGGCCCCTGAGACCACACCCAGAATGTTGGTGGCCCTGAGACCACACACCAAGTGTTTGTGGCCCCGAGACACCACACCCAGAGTGCTTAGGCCCCGGAGACCACACGCCCAGAGTGTTTAGGCCCGGAGACCACACGCCCAGAGTGCTTGTGGCCCTGGAGACCACACACGCCCAGAGTGCTTGTGGCCCCAGAGACCACACACCCAGAGTGTTTGGGTCAGTGAGACCACACACCCAGAGCTGGCCCCGGAGACCACACACCCAGCGTGTTGTGGCCCCGGAGACCACACACCCAGAGTGCTTGTGGCCCCGGAGACCACACGCCCAGAGTGCTTGTGGCCCCGGAGACCACACACCCAGAGTCAGGCCCCGGAGACCACACACCCAGAGTGCCTGGCCCTGGAGACACACCCAGCATGCTTGTGGCCCCGGAGACCACACGCCCAGAGTGCTTTGTGGCCCCGGAGACCACACACCCAGAGTGTTTGTGGCCCCGGAGACCACACACCCAGAGTGTTTGGCCCCTGGAGACCACACACCCAGCGTGCTTTGGTCCTGGAGACCACACGCCCAGAGTGCTTGTGGCCCGGAGACCACACACCCAGGGTGTTGGTGGCCCCGGAGACCACACACCCAGCGTACCCCAGGCCCCAGACCACACACCCAGAGTGTTTTGTGGCCCTGGAGACCACACACCCAGCGTGCTTGTGGCCCCGGAGACCACATGCCCAGTGTGTGGCCCCGGGACCACACACCCAGCGTGCTTGTGGCCCTGGAGACCACACGCCCAGCGTGCTTTGGCCCTGGAGACCCACACGCCGAGTGCTTGTGGCCCCGGAGACCACACACCCAGAGTGCTTGTGGCCCCGGAGACCACACACCCAGAGTGTTTTGGCCCAGACCACACCCCCAGAGTGCTTGTGGCCTGAGACCACACACCCAGCGTGCTTTGGCTTGAGACCACACACCCAGCGTGCGTGGCCTTGAGACCACACACCCAGAGTGTTTGTGGCCCGAGACCACACACCAGTGCTGTGTCCTGGAGACCACACACCCAGAGTGTTTAGGCCCCGGAGACCACACACCCAGAGTGCTTGTGGCCTGGAGACCACACACCAGAGTGTTTAGGCCCTGGAGACCACACACCCAGAGTGTTTGTGCCCGGAGACCACACACCCAGAGTGCTTGTGGCCTTGGAGACCACACACCCAGAGTGTTAGGGCTCCGGAGACCACACACCCAGAGTGCTAGGGCCCCGGAGACCACACACCCAGAGTGTTGTGGGCCCTGAGACCACACACCCAGAGTGTTTGGGCCTTGGAGACCACACACCCAGCGTGCTTGGCCTTGAGACCACACACCCAGAGTGCTTGTGGCCCGGAGACCACACACCCAGGGTGCTTGTGGCCTTGGAGACCACACACCCAGCTGCTTGGTTTTGAGACCACACACCCAGAGTGTTTGGCCCAGAGACCACACACCCAGAGTGTGGCCCTGGAGACCACACACCCAGAGTGCTTAGGCTTTGAGACCACACACCCAGCGTGCTTGTGCCTTGAGACACCACACCCAGCGTGCTTGTGGCCTCGAGACCACACACCCAGCGTGCTTGTGGCTTTGAGACCACACACCCAGAGTGCTTTGGCCCCGGAGACCACACACCCAGCGCCAGCCTGGAGACCACACACACAGAGTGTTTGTGGCCCAGAGACACACACACAGAGTGTTTATTGTTGAGAACCACACACCCAGAGTGCTTGTGGCCTTGGAGCCACACACACCCAGAGTGTTTGTGGCCAGAGCCACACCCAGAGTGTGTGGCCCCAGAGACCACACACCAGGTGTTGTGGCCGGAACACCACCCAGGTGCTTGTGGCCTTGGAGACCACACACCCAGCGTGCTTGTGGCCTTTGAGACCACCACACACCCAGGGGAATGCTTGTGGCCCAGAGACCACACACCCGCGTGCTTGTGGCCTTGGAGACCACACACCAGCGTGCTTGTGGCCTTGGAGACCACACCCAGAAATGTTTGTGGCCCCAGAGACCACACACCCAGAGTGTTGTGGCCCCGGAGACCACACACCCAAAGTGCTTGTGGCCTTGGAGACCCACACACACCCAGCACGTGCTTGGCCAGCCTTGAGACCACACACCCAGCGTGCTTGTGGCCCCGGAGACCACACACCCAGCGTGCTTGTGGCCTTGGAGACCACACACCCAGAGTGCTTGTGGCCCCGGAGACCACACACCCAGCGTGCTTGTGGCCTTGGAGACCACACACCCAGCGTGCTTGTGGCCTTGGAGACCACACACCCAGAGTGTTTGTGGCCCCAGAGACCACACACCCAGAGTGTTTGTGGCCCCGGAGACCACACACCCAGAGTGCTTGTGGCCTTGGAGACCACACACCCAGCGTGCTTGTGGCCCAGAACCACACACACCCAGAGTGTTGTGGCCCCAGAGACACACACCCAGAGTGTTTGTGGCCCCAGGGGCCACACACACCCAGAGTGCTTGTGGCCTTGAGACACACCCCAAGTGTTTGTGTGGGAGACCACACACCCAGAGGTGTTTGTGGCCCCGGAGGCCACACTGGTGCTGTGGCCTTGAGACCACACACCCAGAGTGTTTGTGGCCGGAACCACACACCCAGGTGCTTGGCCCCAGAACCACACACCAGAGTGTTTTGGCCCCCGGAGACCACACACACCCAGGTGTTTGTGTTGGGCCACACACAGAATGTGTGTGGAGACCACACACACCCAGCGTGAACGTGACCTTGGAGACCACACACACCCAGGTGCTTGTATTTGAAACCCACACACCCAGCGTGCTTGTGGCCTTGGGGAGACCACACACCCAGCGACCTTTGTGGCCTTGGAGACCACACCCAGAGTGTTTGTGGCCCCAGACACACACCAAGAGTGTTTGTGGCCCAGAGACCACACCCAGAAGTGCTTGTGGCCTTGAGACACACACCCAGCGTCCTTGGCCCAGAACCACACCCAGCATCTTGCGGCCTTAGCCACACACCCAGAGTGCTTGGCTGAGACCCACACACCGCAGTGTTTTGGCCCTGGGAACCACCACCCATAGTGTTTGCATTTGAGACCACACACACCGGAGTGTTTGTGGCCCCGGAGACCACACACCCAGAGTGCTTGTGTCCCCGAAGACCACACACGCCCAGAGTGTTAGTGGCCCCGGAGACCACACACCCAGAGTGTTTGTGGCCCCGGAAACCACACACCCAGAGTGTTTGTGGCCCCGGAGACCACACACCCAGAGTGTTTGTGGCCCCGGAGACCACACACCCAGAGTGTTTGTGGCCCCGGAAACCACACACCCAGAGTGTTTGTGGCCCCGGAAACCACACACCCAGAGTGTTTGTGGCCCCGGAGACCACACCTTCCCGAGACGCTTCTCTCGCGTCCAGGTGTTTGCATATTTATGCACGAAGTACGACGAATTTCAGGTTCTTTTAAGTCTTAATTTTTGACTTTACAGAACTGTAATCAACTTGTTCACCCTTATTAAAAGTATCATATGAGTAATATTAAAGTTTTAATCATATTTGAGTAATTATCAATATGGTTACACCAAAGTCACCAACCACTAATGAAATCGAGCAGCACCCACTTAAAAATGGGCGGAGCCAAAACTGGTTTCAACTCGGCGCAATCATTTTAAATTCTTTCACTCCATACGCTTTGTTTTAGGTCCTATCCAATATAGAATTATTTTTATTATTATACATAAGTTGTTATTTTTTGCCTTACAATGCTTGCATGCCTCCAACTCTTCAATATTAATCAAAATATTCTTCATAAGCGGCCATGATCCGCGTATTTTCAGTGGGAGAAACTCGCTGATTGGTTGTTAGCTATTCGGCGGCCTCTGCCCGCTGCAAACGCTAACTCCTGAAAGTGTCATGAGCAGAATTCAGCAGCAGCATCTGCCCAAACACAATAGCTAACTCATTAGCTATTCCGTGCATCTGAAACGTCTTAAAATAAACGCCTCTAATACAACGCAGTTCAGCCGGATTGAATCAATGAAACCTAAGTTAACATTGCACAATATAAACAAGATATTTGATAAGAACATCATCTAATCGCACTTAATCCAGTTAACATAATTCAACCCAAGTTAATGTGAACTGCGCTCCTAGCTTCACTCCCCCTCACCTTGACACCTCCCCATATAATACTGAAATAGATATATTCCATTGAAAGTATCATTTAATTTTCTCAACCTATTTAACTCCTGGAATCATTACGTCAACGTCAGGGCTAGTGCCCCCCCCTTCTCCTCTCCCCGGATTCCCGACCATTGGTGAACATTCCGCGGGAAAACCCGAGATACATATAAAGGTCAGTCAAGTCTCTGGTGTAGCCAACCCTGATCGAGGGTGAGGGGCGTTGGGTTACTCGTGTGTGAGGGGTGGAAGATCTATACCGACTCTGGTAATTGCACACGAGTGTGTAGCAATCCAGCCTCCGTCGTGGTTGTGCACCGTTTTTGACTCAGGTGGTGACAGTTTCCTGTGAACGAATTACGTCATGTGCGTGAGCTACTGTACGAGGATGTTTCTTGCCTGGTTTCTTGGGTGTGTATCACAGGCTAGGTAGCAGACGCCTCTTCCTCGGGCGTGTTAGGCCAGTTGAGGTTAGACGTCTGATTGAGTTAAATCAAGTCAAATGAGTTTAAGTTGACTTTCATTAGGTTAAAATGCTACTTAGATTTTGTGGAGTGAAAAGAGATAATCTGGGCTGAGTTGTAGCCTCGACGAGGAGGGAGAGAGAATATAGTGCCAGCGGACGATGAGGTGAGATGTGGAGGAAGGAGAGTGTGCATACAGAAGGTATTGTGATCAGTTCTAGCAAAGAGGTAATTTTTCTTGTAGTTATATCATAATTCTATTAATTTGGCTAACAATTGTCTTGGTAACATTGCGGTCATGGGCAAAACCTACAAGAAAATAAGAGAAATAAAAAAAATTAATGAGGGACACATTCATGAAAGCAAAGAGAAAAAATGAGAACGGTTGAAGGAGAATAAGACAAGGCTAAGTGAAGGACACGTACAGGGAGAGAGAGGACGAGAGAATTATTGCTCTCTCTGTCTCTTTCATCATCAAGAGAATAATATCCTCTTCTCCCTTTGTAACTTATTCCTGTTCCTTTGTCGTTAAATTCCCTTCATCCTCCCAACTCCCCCCTTCACCCTCCCAACTCCTCCCCTTCACCCTCCCATCTCTTCCCCTTCACTTCCCAACTCCTCCCCTTCAACCTCCCAACACTTCTTCACTCCTTCCCTTCACCTCCCAACTCCTCCTTCACCCTCCCAACTCCTCCTTCACCCTCCCAACTCCTCCACCTCCAACTCACCCTCCCAACTCCTCCCCTTCACCTCCCAACTCCTCCTTCACCTCCCATCTCTTCCCCTTCAACCTCCCAACCCCTACCCTTCACCCTCCCATCTCTTCCCTTCACCTCCCAAGACTTCCCTTCACCTTCCAACTCCCCTTCACCCTCCCAACTCCTCCTTCACCCTCCCAACTCCTCCCTTCACCCTCCCAACTCCTCCCTTCACCCTCCCAGCTCCTCCTTCACCCTCCCAACTCCTCCTTCACCCTCCCAACTCCTCCTCCTTCACCCTCCCAGCTCCTCCTTCACCCTCCCCTCCCAACTCCTCCCTCCCCCCTTCCCCTTCACTCCCACACTTCCTTCACCCTCCCAACATTTCCCCTTCACCCCTCCCAACACTTCCCTTCCCCCTTCCCACCCTCCCCTTCCCCTTCACCCTCAACACTTCCTTCACCCTCCCAACCTTCCCCTTCCTTCCTTCACCCTCCCAACTCCTCCTTCACCCTCCCCAACTCCTCCCTTCACCTCCCAGCTCCTCCCTTCACCCTCCCAACTCCTCCTTCTGCCTCCCCTCCTCCCCTTCACCCTCCCAACTCTCCTCCCCTTCACCCTCCCAACTCCTCCCTTCACCCTCCCAACTCCTCCCCTTCACCTCCCAACTCCTCCTTCACCCTCCCAACTCCTCCCCTTCAAATTTCCCTTCACCCTCCCAACACTTCACCCTCCCAGCTTCCCCTTCACCCTCCCAACACTTCCTTCACCCCTCCCAACACTTCTCCTTCACCCTTCACCCTCCCAACACTTCCCTTCACCCTCCCCAACACTTCACTCCTCCCTTCACCCCCAACTCCTCCCCTTCACCCCTCCCATCTCTTCCTTCCTTTCCCTTCCCCCTTTCACCCTCCCTCCTTCCCTTCACCCTCCCCAACTCCTCCCCACCCCCCTCAACCTCCAACCTTCCCTTCACCCTCCCAACACTTTCACCCTCCCAACTCCTCCTTCACCTCCTTCTCCTTCACCCTCTCCCCCACACTTCCCCTTCACCCTCCCAACTCCTCCCCTTCCCCCTCCTCCCTTCCCCTTCACCTCCTTCCCTTCACCCTCCCAAACTCCTCCCTTCACCCCTTCCCTCCCCCTTCACCTCCCAACACTTCCTTCACCCCTCCTCCACCTCCCCACACCTCCCAACACTTCCTTCACCCTTTGCTCCCCTTGACCTTCCCCAACTCCTCCCTTCAACCCTCCCAATTTCTCCTTCACCCTCCCAACTCCTCCCCTTCACCCTCCCAACCTTCCCTTCCCTCCCAACCTTCCCCTTCCACCCTCCCCAGCACTTCCCTTCCTTCACCCTCCCCCCCAGCTCCTCCTTCACCCCTCCCACCCTCCCAACACTTCCCCTTCACCCTCCCAACACTGCTTCCTTCACCCTCCCAACACTTCCTTCACCCTCCCAACACTTCACCTCCCAACACTTCCCCTTCACCCTCCCACCTCCCAACTTCCTTCACCCTCCCAACACTTCCCTTCACCCTCCCAACTCCTCCTTCACCTCCCAACACTTCCCTTCACCCTTCAACCTCCCCACCCTCCCAACACTTCCCCTTCTGCCTTCCCTTCACCTCCCAACACTTCCCTTCACCCTCCCAACTCCCCTTCACCCTCCCAACACCCCCTTCACCCTCCCAACACTCCTTCACCCTCCCCAACACTTCCCTTCACCCTCCCAACCTTCCCCTTCTCCCTCACCTCCCAACTCCTCCCTTCACCTCCCAACTCCTTCCCCTTCACCCTCCCCTCAAACACTTCCCCTTCACCCTCCCAACTTCTCCACATCACCATTTCTCCCCTTCACCTCCCAACACTTCCCCTTCACCCTCCCAACACTTCCCCTTCACCCTCCCAACACTTCCCCTTCACCCTCCCAACACTTCCCCTTCACCCTCCCAACTCCTCCCCTTCACCCTCCTAACTCCCGTCAAAACACCCTTCTATCACTCCCACCCCACACTCCTTTCACCCCTCACCTGTCTCTCCCACTAACCCCTCCCTCCACTCACTGTGCCCCCGGGAGTAATGAACCAGTTCCTTTCCATCAGATCGAATTGAATGTCCAGCCATCATTGTTGGCGGTGGTCGTCAATACCACGTCTCCATCTGTCTCTTGTTGTCCATTATCCTCCCCTCCCTTCACCTTCTCTCTCCTCCCTCCATTTGTTATTATCTCTCGTTCAGCCAAGAGTCAGGTATTCCAGAGAGGTCGTGCGTGGATCGTGGACGAGGACAATAAAGATGTGTGGTCGTGGGTGCATTAGTCATGGGTGTGTGGCCGTGGGTGTATGCACTATTTTCCTGGTGTGTGAGTTTTTTCATTGTGCATCTTTTTTTTCTTTGTGTGTGTGTGTGTGTGTGTGTGTTTTCATGTGCATCTTTTGTCCAGGCATGTGCGTACGCCTGCCATGTGTGTTGAATGTTGGTGTCTGTGTGATATTTAGGTATATGTCTACTGTATGTGTGTGTGTTTTCTCTGGCCTCTCTAAATGCTACGTTTGTTTGTATGTTTCTACACCTGTTTCATAGTTCTTGTGTACATAACTGGGTGATGTAGCCTGAGAGAGGGTGTTACCATCACCCATCTATTGTAGTTTGTGGTGTAAAGGTGTTGCAAGTCACGATGAATGGCCGTCTGTTAACCCCTCACACACACACACACACACACACACAGGAGAGAATGGGAGGAAATTCAAGTTAAAAACGGAATTGTGTGTGTGTGTGTCACGATGATGCGTCAACTTCCTTTGTCAGAATTATACAATAGACCTTCATTAGAAACAACATGACCAATTATTCAGACTGGTATACATTGACAGTCATTACTCATTACTATGGGATGAAACTTACTGAAGTGGTGTCGTAATGCATATATATGATTCGAAAATAGCGGATAAATGCCGGGGTAATTTTCAGTTCTGCTCTGGCGACACAACTAGGTTGGGAAATGCGACATTTGACGATGTCTTGTGTAGCATTCTGGTGGTTACAAATTTTAAAGAATATTTTGTTGGTTTTGCAGGCGTTAAAAATAAATGTCCTTGTTTTGTACGTATCGGGGTTTCCGTTGCATTATTAAAGGACCTTGTTGTTTTTGTTAATGTTTTGTAGTCTAACTTGGATCCCTTGTTCATTTTGTCGGGTGATCAGCACATACACGGTTACTCGTATGAAGTTGATCCTGTCGCCTTCAGTCTTCAGGGCTGAATCCTGTTAGATATGGGGTGAATTTGCATCCCGCAGGGAGGCGATAACTGTACCGTAACAGGAATTATAAACTCTCTCGTGGGGAACCTCTTGTGGGGATAGTCATTAAATTCAAGCTTGGTGAAATTGTTGTGTTTTCTGTAATGACGTTAATATTACTTACATTTAATTTTAAACTGAATGCTAAGGAGTATTGGAATGTTACGGACACAGTAGTTCGGGGTAAACGTTGGCTCGTTACGTTATTTTGTAGCGTATGTGTATTTAAGAAGCCATTTTATACGATAAAAGTAGACATAACAACTATTCCTGGGCCCAAGGATAGGCCTCTAACGTACCCACCAGAAACAATCTTGCCAACCTTGATCTCCAGAACTGACCTCTTAAACTCTTAAAAGAGCGTAGCAAAGCCAACCCGCTGTAACCTTCCTCTTCCTTTATATTCTTGGTGGGTGGTTTTCTTTCATTGAGGAGTTTCACGGTGAGATTTTTGTGAAAGGTAGTTATTTCTACGGAGGAATTCCTAACCAGGATGTCGTGTTAAATCCACCTAAGAATGTGACGTTAAGAAATAGTGTGTTCTCGCTTCAAGGTGAGGCACAATTACACCACCACCGAACACACTTACTATGTTCTTAAAACGGTACACTGGAGGACAAGAGTTAGGTCCAGTAAACTGCACACTTTTGTCAATATTGATGAATGTATCAAGTTAAATAAGCATTGATTTTCGTATGTAGGCCATGTTATGGATGGTAGAGTGTATCCTTGTTGCGTCGCCAGGGATGTAATTACCACATTCATTCATTCATTCAATCAATCAACCAATCGAATGTATCTTTGTGGCAAATCGTACTCAAGGCTTATAGAATACATACACCTTGATCGTACAAGTATGAATGGTTAGGTTGTGCTCCTGTTGAGACCTGTTGCCATAATTTTCTCTTCGAAACAACCTAGAGGCTAGACAAATCTTCTGGAATCGGTGATCGTAGTCCAGTAGTAACGGCGCCAGTGAAGAGCTGCGCCTCAAAAATCATTGTGGTGAAATTATCTGGGACGGAAGCAGTTACCCATTTATTTTTATTACAAGGGATTGAGGGTGTTTTTTTTTATTTGTATTAGTATTTTTTTTTATTCTGGGGAGTAAATTTATTAACTAGGTTAATATTGGCAGATAGGCAGAATAAATTTTAGATATACTGGGTAATTATAAAGAAAAAATATGATTTTTCAGTTTAAGAAATCAAGTTCATTGGCGCCAGATTCTGGCGCCGTGATTGGGTACGCGAATAAATTTGGGGTTTCATTTATCAAAGGCGTACACACAGTAAAAAAAAGTACCTCACGGTTTATATGCGAAACAATATGCCACCACTGACCAGGGATAGTAGAATATGTGTGTTGGTCCTGTATTATGGTGGTGCTGTAGGGGTCATTACGGAAGTCGGCAGACCCCCTCCGATACTTTTTTTTTACTGTGTGTACCTGAAAAGGGGTCGATGTAGTTCTCTGAAATTATCAGGGATGAAACCAGCTGGTAAAATCGGGGAATGGTGTCTATACCCCCTGTGATATCCCCGTTAAGATACGTACCATGCATGAATCCTTATCCATATACGACTGCAAGGGATTACTCTAAGCGCGATCCATGAGAGTCTAATCCTCACCCGTCTCTATATTACCCACTTCGCCAATGATCGGCGCGTAGCCGCTTGGGCGGTCGGTCACGTCTCTGTTACACACTGTTGGTATGTACTGGTTCCATGTCGCCACAACGACCTCTGGCAGATTGTTCAAATAATTTACAATTCTCACTCCGGAAAAGTTTGCCCTGACAATTTTCTGAACTTGTGGCTTCTTCAACCTTGAGTTGTGACCCCTTAGTGGGGCTGGCATCCGCCAGTTCCTGGTATGAACACTCAACTGAGTAATGCCCTCTGAGATGTTTATAAACTTCAATTAAGTCACCCCTTGCTCGTCTATGGTAAAAGGTAGGCAACTGCAGGCGTCCTAATCTCTGGGTGACTGAGGTGAGGTAGTGCAGGCACCAGTCTGGTGGCCCTCCTTTGGACGTTTTCAATCAACTGACAGTCTCGAGCATATCTCGAGTGTCAGGCAGAGTGACAATACTCCAGACGGGGAAGCACCTCACTTTTGAAGATCGTGACAAGCGACGGACCATCCAGCTATCTAAACGACCTGAAAAGACCTACTAGTTTCACTGCTTGATTCACGTTCTCACATTGGCCCCAGAATTTAAGCTCTTTGTCGACATACACACCCAGGTCCTTTTCACATTTGGCCTCAATTAATGCAGTTTCCTCGTACTGTTGGGACATGTGATACGCCTCCTTACCGTTGGGACATGTGATACGCCTCCTTATCGTTGGTATGCCCCAGGTACATCCTCTTGCACTTTGTGACATTGAATCTTAGCAGTCATTTCTTCAACCATTCTTGAAGCTCATAGAGATCTTTCTGTAGCTCTTCACAGTCTGTTTGGTTCTTGATTTCCCCAAATAACTTAACATCGTTCGCAAACATTTGTATGGAGGAGTGTATAGCTTCTGGCATATAATTTATGAAGTAAACAAACAACAACGGGCCCACTACACTGTCCTGTGGTACCTCGCTTGTCACAGGTACAGTAGCTAAAACAACTGTCTGTAGGTGGGGGTCGATATGCTCCGAAATTTTACGTGTGACTAGTGACAGCCCTCATATACCAAAATTTATCGTCCATGGTCTCACATTGTTTCCCACAAAGTATGCACAGATAATTGTTTTAGCTACTGTACACATGACGCTTCGTGACATTGAATCTTAACAGCTATTCCTTCGACCACTTTTGAAGCTGACAGATTTTTCTGTAGCTCTTCAAAGTTTACTATTGCGACCCTGTCTCATCTTGACTGTGGATATCACAGAGGGTATAGAACAAGGTGTAGAACGCCTTTCCCTAACTACCAGAAATAGTGTATTTTTGGCCTTTTTTGTTACATATCTAATTTTTATATCATAATTTTTCTAGTGGGCGAGTTGTCGATTTGGATAACGGCTTCTCATATCTCATAAACTTTATATTGGTAGGAGAAATGGGTTATTGGGTATCCGGTATTGATTATTGACCGTACGTGGATGAGAGGGTGCACGGCTAAAATTCCTATGGGCAAGATTGCACCAAGCCCCCTCCTCCTCGGTCATAGTAATGAATTGGGCGAAGTTCGATTAGCTAAGTGTATCATTTGTTAGTTTAGTGGTGATTTCTTCTTGCCGGGTCTGCCCTTCAGTTGACTGTGGTGGCTAATTTATAATGTTAGTGTGACTGGGTGGCGGGTCATAGGCGTGGGTGTGTAGTCATAGATAGTAGTTGTGGCGGGTCATAGTCGTGGCGGGTCATAGGCGTAGTAGTATTGGTGGGTCGTAAGCGTAGTTGTGGCGGGTCGTGGGTGTGGTTGGAAATTGTAATCATAGAAGGGAGGGGGTGTGGGTTAGGTTATAGAGGCGTGTTTGGCTGTTATTACAGTGGAACAAGTGGAGGGAGATGGCGTGTGTGAGAGACCTTGTTGCTTCACATCCAGCTCACGCTCACGGCGGTTCTCAAGGATACGGCGTCCATGGACCGTACAGGTAGTTCAAAACGGTTGTACAAGCTTAATGTTCTCCCCTCTATGCACCTGTCAGTACGCGGGTTCTTATACTGTTATTTTCTTTTCTTTTAAATCGTGCTTTTTCTCATCAGTATAATGCTTGCTGGTACTAACACACTGACATGTTATGTTATCAATCTATCAACATTTTTGTTTCTCATAATAACTTCGGGCATAATAACCTGATTGTTTGATTTGCTGACCAGTAAGAGAAAAGACAATCACAGTCAAAACACAATTGCGCACATGAGCGAAAAGTTGTCTGTTGGAGAGACAAGGTGCGTATCCCAATGGTTGGTGAATCGGACAACAGAGAGCCAGTGTAGACGAATGTTACAGCAGCTGAGTGACGCAACACGTATTGTGTCACGTACTGTACTTTCTCTTGTCCAATTTTGTTTCTAGTCACTATGCCTTAATATTTGTTTCATTTTTATATAGTCGTCTAAAATTACTCCAAATGAAGATCATTTTAGTGATAAATTACGGTATTTATTCACTTCCTGCCTGTTTGAAGGTGTTAGTTGTCCAAGGTCGCATCATATGACAGTTGATCGTCGATTTAGAGGTTGGAATTATTTTGTTTTTGACACTTTTTTTTACGCGATTAGCCCACCGGGGCACAGGTCAATGACCCACATCAGGGCCTGGGGGCGAAATTATAATAATAATAATAATAATAATAATAATAATAATAATAATAATAATACAGGGTAATAATAATAATAAAATAATAAAAATATTAAATAGGTATAATAATAATAATATTGATAATAATAATAATGATAATAATAATAAAGGATCATAAATAAATACAAAAAAAAGATTAATAGTGAGAAACGATATCTGTATGTTGTGTTGTGTTGTTAATAGTAAGAGAAACAATTGAGTCCCAGCAATTGTGTGTAAATGAGACAGAAAGTCAGATAAGCAACCTGGGTCACAATTTTCGTGAAACCATATAACATAAGAACATAAGAATGGAGGAAACTGCAGCGGGCCTATTGGCCCATACCGGGCAGTCCCATTTACACCCAACCCCTATTGCTCATATATTGTAAGTATCCAACCTATGTTTGAAGCTATCCAGCGTATTCGAGTTAATGATGATATTTGGTAACTTGTTCCATTCATCCACTACTGTGTTAAAAAACCAGTGTTTACCTATTTCGCACCTAAATCTAAATTTGTCTAATTTAAAACCATTGTTACGTGTTCGCTCCTGGTTGGATAGTTTGAGTACCTTTGTAATGTCCCCTTTGTTTAGCCCTGACTTCCATTTACTGTATACACCTATCATGTCGCCCCTCGCTCTACGTCTCTCGAGGGAGGGAGTGCAAATTAAGATGCTTTAACCTGTCTCTATACTCAAGGTTCCTAATGCCCGGGATTAGTCTTGTCATTCTCCGCTGGATTCTTTCCAAGGATTCTATATCCATTCTGTAATACGGTGACCAGAACTGAACTGCGTAATCCAGGTGAGGTCTCACAAGCGCAAGATATAATCTTAAGATGACCTCGCTAGTCTTGTAACTAACACTCCTTTGTATGAACCCAAGTACTTTATTAACCTTGTTACGAGCAAAAACACATTGTTTACTTGGCTTAAGATTCCTACTTATCATTACTCCCAAATCTCTCTCGCAGTCGGATTTCTCTATGGCATCGTTAATCTGGTAACTGGTTTCCCCGTTTACATCTCCTATACTGAGTACTTTACATTTGTCCACATTGAATTTCATCTGCCATTTTTCAGACCATTCGAAAATTTTTTTTAGATCTTCCTGTAGTTTTGTGAAGTTCTCGTCAGATTTAATTACACGTCCTATTTTAGTGTCATCAGCAAATTTACTTATGTTGCTGTCTATGCCGATATCTATGTCGTTTATGTATATAATAAATAATAATGGTCCAAGTACTGAGCCTTGGGGAACTCCACTAGTGACGTTGCTCCAATGGGATTTAATGCCGTTAATGCTCACTCGCTGTTTCCTGTCCTGTAACCACACCCTAATCCATTTTAGAATATTACCTTTAATGCCATGTGCTTCTACCTTTCTTATTAGTCTTTCGTGGGGTACTCTGTTGAAGGCTTTGCTAAAGTCGAGATATACCACATCATAATTGTGCCCCTCGTCCACCGATTCGAAAACTGATGAAAAGAATGCGAATAGATTAGTTAGACATGAACGCCCGCTTGTGAAGCCATGCTGGGAATCATTGATCAATTTGTGCTTCTCTAGGTGGTTTTGAATAGAGTTTGAAATGATTTCTTCCAGTAATTTGCTTACAATTGATGTTAGACTGATTGGACGGTAGTTAGAGGATAGTGATCTATCCCCCTTCTTGAAAATCGGTATTACATTCGCTATCCTCCAGGATTCTGGTACTACACTTGTTTTTAAGGACATGTTAAACAACTTTGCTAAGTGCATACTAAGCTCTTCCTTACATTCCTTTAATACTCTGGCAAATATCTCATCGGGACCAGGTGACTTATTAGGCTTTAGTTTGTCTATTTGCTTACTAACATCGTTACTAGTCACCACTATCTCGCTTAATTTGTTTTCTTCACTATCTCTGAATAGAGTCGGTGCCTCGGGTATCATGTTTAAATTTTCAGTGTTGAAAAATGTTGAAAAATATTTATTCTGATTATTGCTCATTTCTCCATCGTTATCAGTTAGCTCCCTGGTATCTGATTGTATTGGTCCAATCTTTTCTCGTGTTTTAGTTTGATACATTTGATAGAATCCCTTGGGGTTTGTCTTCGCCTCCCTTGCTATCCTCAGCTCATTATTCCTCTTTGCTTTCCTTATCTCGGTCTTAACCCTACCGGCCAATACCTTATAATATTCCCGGAGGTAAATTTCGCCATGATTTATCCTCCTACCTATAGCCTTCCTTTGACCAATAATGTTCTTTAAATAATTATTTATCCATTTATGGTCATTATTGTTTGATCTGGGTTTTTTGTATGGTATGTTCTGCCTTTGTGCATTAAGTAACTCATTATTTAAATTGTCGTGGAACTCGGCAACCTCAGATCTCGTTATCAGGTCGGTTTCAACCGTCAGGTCCAAGTAGTTCACCCCCAAGCATGATACCCCTTCTCTCAACTCCCTCTTCAAACTATCAAAGCTTGCCCTTCTGAAATCTGGAACTTTTGTGGAATTTTCCTTATGGCTGCCCTGAAAATCTAACTGGAATCTAATTTCTTTGTGATCGCTGTTTGCAAGTTCGTTCCCTACCTCGACATTACTAATGAGGTTTTCTCTGTTCGACTGTACTAAATCGAGTATATTATTACCCCGGGTGGGTTCGGTTATATGTTGACTTAGGAAACAGCCCTGGATCGTTTCACAACACATTATGCTTCCAATATCTTCCCAGGCGGTAGTACCTCCCTGTTTGGTAGTTGCCTACTACCTGTATTTTTTTACATAATAAGTTGGATTTAGTTTGATGAACAATTAAATGTTGGGAGATTTTATATCGTACTTAGAAATATCCATGACGAAAATGGAAGGAAGATCATAATACAGGCCACTAGACAGGTGTACAGGTATCTCGTAATTGTTAATAATTATTACAAGGGAGCAGCACAGCTCACGTTGTTCCCATCTTACTCTTTGATTTTGAGATATACTAACAACTTTGCCAGGCAGTAGGTAGTAAGCAGCTACCAAACAGGGAGGTACTATCGCCTTGGAAGATATTGGAAGCATAATGTGTTGTCTAATGGTAGACCCTGCTGCCATATGGCATCACGAATATTGTGACCAAGTCCCAGGTTGCTGATCTGACTTTCTTCCTCATTTACACACAATTGCAGGGTCTCAATTGTTTTTCTTACTTGGCCAACACAACAAGTCAACATACATAATGTATATCGTTTCTCACTCTTGATTTATTTTTTCGTTATATTTATTTATGGTTATTTTTATTATTATTTTGTTTTTATTAATTTGCTATTAATTTTATTAATTGTGCCCGGGTGGGCTAATCCCCGTAAAAAAACTTACATACACACAAGACCAACCTCCCTACTTTAGTTTCTGTAACTTGTTTGTTCATCCAATATTTTCTCCGCTTGTAATGAAAGCATTTGCTAAATGTCGTACTGCCCAATGTCACCATACGTTGTAATCTATGTTTTCTCTTCAATTTGTATTTTTAGCTGCTAATTTCCCATCATGACCTAATGTTCTATGCGCACACACACACGGACCACAACAGTGCCGGATTTAGACCTGTGGAGGCCCATGGGCAGCCTCTTTGTGGAGGCCCCCCTCATTATAACTACCCAGGAGAGTGGGATGGCGAGTGAAGCGAGCCTAAACATCTGGGACCACAATAACAGTTACTTCCGTTCCCAAGAGACAGTGGAAAAGCCCCAGTAAGCGGTGAAAGTTGCCGTGGCTCCACCCCTTGGTTTCATGCCTTGGGGTGGAGCTGGCTATACTGACACCACCACCACTTTCTCTTCTCCGCAGTTCAAGTCTTTATATTATCGCTTGCGATACTTCGTTGTTTTTAGTCTTAGTTTTAAGAGGTATGAAACTTGCGATACTTCTTGTTTTTTAGTCTTAGGTTTCAGAGGTATGAAACAGGTAGGTGCCTTATGGAAAAAGAGGAGACAAAGGATTTCGTCCCCACACCTCTGCATTAGTACTCCATAAGTCTTGAAAAACAGTTTTTCGAATGAGTTTCATTTTTTATTTTTCAATTTCAATATTTATTCCTTGATAGAGGAAGCGGGATCCTAGTGCTGTCACTAGGTACCCCTGTACAATAACACCAGAAGCATCTGGCAAGTGACACAAGTATATATTAATATTATAAAGGTACTTACTAAAGCCTAAGGAAAGAAGTATATTCCTTCAACACATCATCAATATTTTTTACATAATATCTGGCCAGTATGGGGAGGATCATCATGTCTCAGTCAGGGGGTCGTAGAGTGGTTGTCCAGCAGGCGTCATGGAAGCGTTGTGTGGGTGGACATCTTAGGGGGTAGTGGACAAGGGTGCGGCTGTCGGGTCTTCTGCATAATGCACATCAATTTAGTTATCATTTCGTTTTTTCGATATTTTTAAGCTCAGTTCTGAGTTAAACAATATGGTTTCCAGTCTTTACCACTGGAGTTTTTACATTAAATTCTCGTTTGTTTTCTTTCAATCTTTGGTCTATCTTTTCTTCAATTTTCTATACCATTAAGACAAGTGTCACTGCTGTACTACAGTACTGGTGGTCGTTAACCCTCACTGAAGCACATAAAGAATATTTAGTAAATGTGTGACGGGTAGCAACAGAGTAACACTGAAAGAATAATTCAATGGGAAACAGCCATGGTTGTCCAGCGGTCCTCATTCTATGATACACAATAGTTTTTATCCACAAGCTACAGTCAGCACTGGGTAGTAATGTAGCGTAGTTTATTGCAACAACCAGTTAAGAGGACACAGTACATGACTTACTTGGGAAAAGTACGATGAACTTAGAAGAATGACAGTTTATTTAAAATACTTTTTGCAGATAATTTTAAGACTAGTCTACTCTTAGATCAGTAGAGCACTGGAGTACTGATTCACTACAAAGCTACTCCCCCTGTCTTCTGACACTGATTGGACCAGGTGTTGAATTAAGTAAGGGATCTGTTCTCGGGGCAGTGAAGTAACAATTGTTATCAACTGTGTGTGCGCAGTAGTGCCGTGTCATGAGCACTTCATTTGTAGTGAGAAGTGTCAAGACCTGACTGAATTACTCGGAATAGGCAAACTGTACTCCAGGATTTGTCAATAAATTTATTAAACTAAAAAAAAAATCCACTCTCACCTTCCCTTCCTCGCGATTCTCTTTGTTTTCCAAGTTAATGGCTATATAGAGAAAGACAGTACCCCTGTATTTAGATTGCTGCATATTTGCTAAAAATAATATACTGTAGTAAGTTAAAATCTAATATCGAACTGTAAATGGAAATTTAACATTAATACACACTAACTTAAGGTAATAAAAGCAAATAATATATCAACCAACTTTTGGAAAATCTTTATGTAACAGTACAGTAGCTCACTGTCCTAATCAACTGGCTGGTATGTTTGTTTATGACGTCACGTAGGGAGCTACGTGCAACCACTCGTGTGTCTGAACCCGCTTTGTTTGTTTTCGTGATGCATGATACTCAGCGAACACACAAGATTGCTTTGAGTCGATGGATTACTTTCTGTACTATACTACAGTTTACTTAGTCGCGCTGCTTATGCTGCGTGGCCGTGTGAATGTGTTTAGTACTGTATGTACGTATTAATAAATGCTGGCAAAAAGGTTGCTGAATAATAGGGATCCCTGTATTTCCCGTAGTTATGGTTTTAATGAACTTGTTTTTATGCCCAATTAAAAAAAAGACAGTAGATTGATCCAGGTCATGAGTGTATGATAAGATCCTACCTAAGGGGTGATCCTACTCACACCAACCATCGGTCACCTCCCTTGTCATTACCACCCAAATTATGGTGAAAGTTATATATATATATATATATATATATATATATATATATATATATATATATATATATATATATATATATATATATATATATATATATATATATATATATATTCATAGATATATATATATATATATATATATATATATATATATATATATATATATATATATATATATATATATACATATATATATATATATATATATATATATATATATATATATATATATATATAGATCATACAGTGATTTATATATATATATATATATATACATACAGTATATATATGCTTTCCTGAAGAAATAAGTACAAGTATGTACTGTATTGGCTTGAATCAGTTTTGGAGTCTCCCTTCTATTTTATATTTGTTTTACTGTATTTGAAAAGCAAGGTTGTAAATATTTTGTAGGATTTCAGACGTTATTACTGTTACAAAAATGCACAAGAAGCCATTATAGACACAGACTTTTTATTTTTATATAATATTGTCTGATTTTGATCAAAGAACATATGATGAATGCCAGTGTCAAGGCTCAAGTTGGTCTCAGTAATATATACACTTCAGTCGCTTGTAGTTATGTTACTGTGTTCAGGTTAGTTGGGTGTCTTCTTTAAGGGGGTTTCATGTTAATGTGGTCATACTTCAACTGAGTGGTATACTGTATAGTTAACCCTTAGGCCCCGGGTGACGTTCCAGAACATCTTACCAGTGCACTCTGGGTGACGTTCCAGAACGTCTGCATATTCCCGCCACTTTTTTATTTTTTTGGAAAAGTTGATTTTTCTCGATTTATCCGGGGGGGGGGGGGTGTACTGCCAGCACTTTAACCCGGGACTTAAGGGTTAATATGGTTTTATCTGAGTACTCCAAATTGTATGTAGCATTTTATGATGGTAGTTGTAGTGAATCATTAGTGTTAAAATGGTCATTTCCTTCCCTCAGCAGGCAACAAGATGTGTCCGCTTTACCCGGTGCACCTGGTGTTGATGTACGGGGCAGTGCTTGTGTGTGTGTGGGTGGCTGGTCTGGGAAGTGTTGTCACTGCTGCTGCTGAAGTTGCCACCCTCAAAGTCCGTCTCCAACTCAGCAACAATAATGACTCCACCAACAACATCCTCAGTGTAAAGGAAGGCGAGGTGAAGCAAGTTACTTTTTATATTGATGACCTTCCTCCTCAAGCTGTTGGCGATATACTAATAAAGGTATGTGCTGCATTTATATTACATATAATACTTTTTAATAATATATAATATTCAATTGCATCTCTTTGGTAGTGTATAATTTTTTATTCTTCCTGTGTTTAGTTGATTTTTTCCATTCATCTGCATTTGAAGTTTGTGTATTTCCTTATGATACAGATTGCCCTCATTTATACCAGGAGTTGTTTTCCAAGAAGGGGGAGATTGGTATAAGAGAAATCAGTACAGTACAGTACAGTGCAGTGGTCCCTCGGTTAACGAACACAATTCGTTCCACAGAGTCCTTCGTTAACCGAATCCATTATTTCAATGGGTTATTGGTTCCAGCTCACAGAAAAGTACATACAAAGTATAAACAAAATGCAGTAAAGTACACTTACTTTGAGGTGTTTATGAAGAATGTTGCTGGTTGATGATGATCATGGGAATTAGAAGTGGGGGTTGGAGGAGGAGAAGGGAGAAGAGAAGCATTTTTATGCTTCTTGGAAGGCGAGTCACCTTCCATAATAATGTCAGGAACCTCTGGACTGACAGACTCTCTAACATGAAAATCCTTTCTCCTTTTTGAAGAGGAACACTGGGGAGAAGCATCTTTCTCACGATGCCTTTTAGAGAAGAAGCTGTCAAGTGTTAGTTGTGTGGCATTTCTCCTCCTGATCATTAGCTGGTTCTTGAAGAAGGAGACCACTTTGTCCTCAACGGCACACAATATCAGTTCTGTTGTTTCCACATCAGGGTGCCTTGAAGCCAGTTTCCTAAACATCTCCCAGTAGTGAACAACATCTTTTAAGTCTGAAGGAAACATATGGTCATCACTTTCCTTTTCCTCCTCACCACTGTCTGTTTCTAACATCTCATCCATTTGTTTCAAATCTTCATGAGAAAGTTCCTGCTCATGAGACATCACAAGCTCTTCAACATCATCCTCCTCCACTTCGAGTCCCATTGACTGACCAATGGACACAATCTTCTTGTCCAACTCTGTTTCTTCCTCAAATCCCTCAAAATCATGGACTACTGTTGGCCACAGTGCTTTCCATGCAGAATTCAGGCATCGAGTAGAAACTTCTTGCCATGCCGACACGATCAATTTTACAGCCTCCAGGATGTTGTACTGCATCTTCCAGAACTGTGCCTGTGATAGATCAGGATCAGTGATAGTTGCCTGATGACACCTTCTGAACATCTAATTCATATACAGCTTCTTGAAGTTGCTGATTACATTTGGTCCATTGGCTGCATAATTGATGTAGTGTTGGGAGGCTAAAACAAAACTTTGACAAACTCAAATTGAGCCTCCAAAGTGCTGGCAAGTTCAGGGTCATGACCAGGGGCATTATCCAGAAGGAGAAGAGCCTTTAAAGGAAGTTTATTGGTGGTGAGGTAACTCTTCACAGTAGGGCAAAACACCTCAACTGCCCATTCATTAAAGAGCTGTCTCATTACCCATGCCTTACAGTTTGACTTCCAATAAACTCCAAGTTGTCCTCTTACCACCTTTTGTTGCTTGAACACCCTGGGGTTCTCAGAGTGGTATACGAGCATAGGCTTCAGTCGGAAATCCCCTGAAACATTGGCACCAAGCAATAAAGTGAGACGGTCCTTCATGGGTTTATGCCCCGGTAAAGCAGTGTCATCTCTTGTGATGAATGTCCTTTTGGGCATTTTCTTCCAGAACAGTCCGGTTTCATCCACATTCAAAACTTGCTGTGGAGGATAGTCCTCTTCATCCATCAGTTTCTTGAACTCTATTACAAATTTTTCAGCTCCTTCTTTATCCGCCCTGGCAGCTTCGCCATGCCTAGCAACACTGTAAATGGCAGTTCTTTTTTTAAACTCATCGAACCAGCCCTTGCTGGCCCTAAACTCTTCAAACACAGTTTCAGAAGAACTAGGTTGATCTTCCTTCAAATGTTCGTAAATTTCCCTGGCTCTTTCACAAATGAATTCAGTAGAAATGGAATCTCCTTTCATTTTTTTCTTTAGTGCAAATACAGTAGAAGTCCGAAAATCCGGACAGCTCGAGAATTGGGTCGGTCCGGATTCTCAGACAGTACTTTTAAAATTTAAATTTAAGGAGGAATAAAGAAGAGATGAACAGGTAAATTTTGATAGTCTATTCATTAGCAAATACTGAGACGAGGCTGTGAATTCGGAAATTTTATTCTTTGCCTTTTTTATATCGTAAATTGTAGACTTTCCGATGTCGTATGTTTGCATTAGATCGGTATTGCTCACACCACGTTCTAGTTTCTTAATTATTTCAAGTTTGCCACTCAATTTCAACGTGTTCTTCTTTCTCTTCACATAACGAAGTTTATCTACTTTAGGAGCCATTATTATGGGCTTGTAAATACGTATGCTATACTTATATGGTAAATGGAAAGAGTAGGACACAATATTACATACATTGTCACAGTTTGATTGCTCGTTTTAAAATGGCGACCACATGGTCGCTTGTTGTCGCTGTGCAGCTGTGGAGCTCACGCATGCACACACACACAAACACACGCGCGCACACCCAAAAGCCCGCTAAATTTAAAAAGTGAATTTTCAAAAAGTCAGGATTCTCAGGTGGTCTGGATTTTTGGCATCCGTATTTTTGGACTTCTACTGTACTAAGCAACCTCTCTGTTTCTGCAATTCATGATCTACCTTTAAACACTACCTTTGTCTTTCTGTGCAATAATTGTAGACACTGTTGATGCCGACATGCCATTTTCTTTACTCAGTACATTGGTTCTAATGCCTTCTTCATGTTTCTTGATAATTTCCTGCTTCACTTGAATTGAAATTGCCTTTTTAGATTTATTTGGACCCATGCTTGATGCAGTAATTTCACCCAAAAAAATTTAAGTTCACTAGCTGTAATTAAAGACTATTTTATTTAAATCAACACTGCACTGCACTATATATTATCAATATGTTAACTAAATTTCAGAATGACCAATAATTTTAATGTAAAAACGTAAAAATTGTATTCAAGAGAGCAACAAACACGATGTTTCCTCCACTGTAAACAAAGTTAAACAGAAGCTTTGGCAGGTGAGTCAAGCGGCTGATGGGCACACAAAAAACTAGTTCCCTGTACTGCATATATTATCAATATGTTAACTAAATTTTAAAATGACTAATAATTTTTATATAAACAATGCAAAAATATTAAAGAGCACAACCTTCTTGATATTTACTCCACTGGAAACGAATGTAAGCATAGAACCGATTACTGTATTGGCGGACTAGCCGATCAGCTGATTAGCTGATGTGCAGAACAAAACGCGTTTGTCGTAAGGATTTCGTTAATCAAAGTTTTGTTCATTAACCGAATTGAAGATCCTTATGGGAGCTAATTCATTAACAGAAATTTTTTTAATCAAACTGTTCGTTAACCGAGGGACCACTGTATAAGTAAAGATAGATTTACATAATAAAAGAGGAATTACATTTTTAGTCACAGCCAATAAAAGGGGGATTACATTTTTAGTCACAGGCCAAATTTCCCTTTTGAAGATTTTACACTACTGTACTGTATTTAGTTTTTTATGCATTACAGTAGTAATAGCAATTTCATAACTGAATACCTGTACAGCACTGTCCTGCAAGTTTTATTGAATGAACATAAGTAATTAATATATTGTAGTAGTCTCAAGAGAGACTGTCATTAGGTGAGTGTAGACAAGTACCCATCAGTAGCTTTGAGCAGTTTAGATAGGGACTGTAATATTCATTTTAAATCTGTACAGTGCATGTAATACATTTTAAGTGGCCATCAATCCCCAACCCTTCGGTTGAATTAAGGAAGTGGTGTTGGGTGGCATAGACATGACTCAAATATCAGGAGGCAGATAAATTTAGGTATGTTGGGTGACCCAGAGCATTTTTTAAGGTTAGTAAGGGTTGGCAGTACTGCTACACTCTACCTCTAAACAACAACAGGTCTTTATCTAAGTTTTTTTTTATTGGCTTACCAGTGGCCAACTAGGGTATGTTTGCTAAGACCCTTTAAGCTCATGGGTTTTGTCAGTACACAAGTAATGCCTTGTGTTCTTGTGGCACACAAGATGTTTTCCTTTGATGATTCATGCACAGGAAAGATGAAGATCTCTTTGTACAGTCACCTTTGTGCAAACCTGAGCTCAGTGCAGCATCAACAAAATCTGGGTGGTAAAAGTATATCACATACAGTACAGTACGATGACGCTTGTTCCCGTGAAACTGCAATAATTGAGGGCAACTTGTATCTTGCTGTCTGGTGGAGATCTATGTACCTGTGAGGTTGGGTGACCTTGGAGGATGTTTCCCTAAGTACATCATTCTCATTCCATGATAGCTATCCACACAGGGTCCAATCATATCATTAACATCACATTATTTTGTTTTTTTGTTGTTTCTTCAAAATATGTACTGTATTCTCCTTAATTCTTTAATTCATAGATTAATTAAAAAAAAAGTGTGTAGCTTCATTTTACTGTCCTCAAAGAATTACTGCACAGTACTTGAAGTATGTTAAGAATTAGGTACAGTATTGCTCTATTTACAGTACTTTACCTGTATTAATATTATATTACTGTATACAGTAATTAAAAAATAAGGTACAGTATAGTAATTGTTAATTTTTTTTTTATTTAGGATGAGAGTGATGACAAGTTAAACCACCTCAAGATAGCACCTAACAAAATTCCTCTCAGTCCTGCACTCACTGAGAACATGGAAAATGGCTCAGTTGAAGGATCATTTAACATCACCGGCAATTTCCTTGGATTTACCAAGATCAAGTTGGTGCTTAGTGATGGGAAAGATGATGAACTTCTTGTCAGTAAACCAGTGGATGTCTCGGTGAGTTTTTTAGAAGGATATTGTACATGTACCACAGGAAATTTTACATCTTAACTTTTTGCCATCTTTCATGTAATTTCATCAACATTTCCTTCATTGCTGGCATATGTACAGTAATCCAAAAAAAAAGTTCATGAATTCATAACACATTAAATCATTTTCTCCAGAACATCATTTTATGGCTATTTTTTAGCCTGTTTAAGTCTGGAAAATGGTTGTAAAATTATAACTCTTGCTATCTGTTGTTGACCTTTTATTAGGAAGCATAAATATTTTTAGTTTTCTCTTGTAAATGTTACAAATATTGTACTGTATAGTATTGTATTAAGAATAGAAATGTTTCACATCCTCATATTAATATGAATTGTGTAATGTTTTTAGGTGCAGCGAGGACAGCGAGTGATGGACAAGATCTTCATCCATGTGGTGATTGCAATGGTGATTGTGGCCTATATCAACATGGGCTGTGCCATAGACCTTAAAGTGATCAAGCAGACGTTATGCCGACCAGTAGCTCCTGCCATTGGCCTCTTCTCTCAGTATTTGTTTATGCCTCTTGTGAGTTACTTACTTGTATTGCATTGATGAATAGGTCTTGCTTCAGCAGTGCTTTTGTATATTGTTTTTTTTCAATTAGGTCAGGACACAATCATTAATGATCCTGTCAACAGGACTCTTAACTTCGATATCATGATTCATTACAATTATTTTCCCTTATATAGTATGTTCAGTGTGAAAGGGCTTTACTGTAATTGTCTGAATGGAACTGTAACTATAAAAAGGGAATTATCTTCAATATTAATTATATTCAGTGAACTATATATGTTATCTTTTCACTTTCAGATCTCATACGCCATTGGTTATGGGCTCTTCTATGATACCCCAGCAATGTGGCTTGGGCTGTTTTTGACAGGCTGCTCCCCAGGTGGTGGTGGATCTAACATGTGGACCTACTTGTTAGGGGGCTCCCTTGACCTTTCTGTCACTATGACTTTCATATCAACTGTTGGTGCTTTTGCGGCACTCCCACTCTGGGTGTATGCACTTGCCAGCACAATCTTCAAAGGTACAGTAAAGATGTTATAACTTTGTGAATGCACTTAACAGTGTACAGAGATGCAGCTAAGAAACACCAGAGTTTGAGAGATGAAGGAGAAAGGAAAGCATGAATGTGGGGTTTTGTCCTGTAAATAAAGGTGCAAAGAGTAGTCTTACTCTAAAATAGTGAAATTTAAATGGTTTTTAAATGTAATGATGGGATACACAGGTAATCAAGATGTTAGTGAAATAAAGTATAAAATAGTAAAAATTTGCACTTTCACAAGTATATGGCATAGAATAAATGCATCAGAAAGTAAATCCAGAGAGAGAGTAATTCGTAGTCACTACAGGAGGCCCCCTAAGTTCACAGATTTTTACTTCGCGGTTCTCGGTTATTCGCGGATGACACCCTGGATGTACCCAAGAATGTCTGTGGGTAGTTTTAAAGTCGCCAGCATTTTTGCGTTTGGGACAGGAAGCCATTCATTCTAGAGACAGTAATTTCCTTTACCTGTATTGTAAATATATGTGTGTGTGTGTGTGTAGACACACACACACACACACACACACAAAACACATACAAATAAATAATAATTGGAAAATTCTCTCACAAATAACCAGAAACAAATTTATTAAAAATTTGTCAGTCTACCCTCAAGTCCGTACTCTATTACAGTACTTTCTTAATAGAGCACGGACTTGAGGGTAAATTGTCACATTTTTTTTAAATTTGTGTCTGATTATTTGCGAGAGGATTTTCCAATTAGAGTATTATTTATTTGTATGTGTTTTGTGTGTACTGTATGTGTATGTGTCTATACACACACACACACACACACACACACACACACACGCACACATATACAATACAATACTACAGGTAAAAGAAATAATTGTCCTAAGGGCAAACACATAAAGGAAA
The DNA here is from genome assembly GCF_018991925.1 of Homarus americanus. Taxonomy (NCBI): domain Eukaryota; kingdom Metazoa; phylum Arthropoda; class Malacostraca; order Decapoda; family Nephropidae; genus Homarus; species Homarus americanus. Next base: position 2,490,244 of record NW_024723050.1, on the reverse strand, counting down.
TATACATTGCTTTGTACATAAGTAAAAATGTAACACACACACACCGCAAATGTTATTCTCGGATTTGTTGATTCGCGGCCATTTTTTTGAGAACCTAATCCCAGCAAATTTGGGGGCTGTACTCCCATCTCATACATTTTCACTGTACAAGGAATATGAAGGATCTGTTCTTTAAGGCATAATGTCTGAGGCCACAATATTTATACAAACATGATAAGAATTATTAATATCTTTCAGAGGGACACTTCTCACAACTTCCCTACAAGAATATTGCCATGCTAGTAGTTGGTCTTGTCCTGCCATTGTCTATTGGTCTGTTGATCCAGTGGAAGTCTCAGAAAGTTGCTGTAGTTTTGAAGCGTCTCTTGAAACCTGTCTCTATCATCTTCATCATCGTCATGATGACTTTTGGAGTGTACGCCAATTTCTACATTTTTTCCTTCTTTGATTGGAAGGTGAGTTACTTACACTGGATTGTGATGAATGATGTTTTCATTGTTTCTTGAAGTTTAGTGAAAGATATTGTACAGTGTGTGTTAAATTAAAATAGATAAACTATAATTGTTTTTGTGAGACTGAGTGTAACTGTTCCATGTCATTAGGATTGTAAGAGATGGTGGAAAATACTGAAACTTGATAGTATTGCATTTACCCTGCAAGTACAGTATGTAAGTGGTTCTGGGTTTGTTCCCTAGACAGGGTAAAGGACTAGGTTATTAAATTGTACATTATTCCTTTCTCCTGCTGCTGTTTCTCTTAAGGCTCAGTTGTTGAAATATTATGTCAAACTGTAAGCTCAAGGCTGGTAAATGTACAGGTGAATATTTTCTTACCTGAGTAGCCCAATAAAGAAAAGGGTCAATTTAATTATGAAACCAAACTTGAAAAATTATACTTATCCCACCATTTTTTTAAGGTACGTACTACATTTAAATGGATATTTGCAACATAACATGTAGTCTGAACTGTTGGGCATAAAGAATTGCTGTTAACTCAAAGTCTTGGTCTGGTTATGATTGGTAATTTATTTCAGTACCTGCTTTAGATGGTAAGGTTTAGATTGCTAATACAGGTACAGTACTGTATAGTTGAGACCAAGACAAGGTGATGCAAAAAAAAAAAAAATACAATTTAGATGAGACTACCTTGTTTAGACAAATGTTACCCCTCAGTAACAAAGCCATTTTTTTTTTTTGCAGGTTGCAGTTGCAGGTCTGTTGCTCCCATGGCTTGGGTTTGTCTTTGGTGCTGTAACCTCCCTGATCTGTCGTCGTAGTTGGGAGGAGTTAATTGCCATCAGTATTGAGACTGGCGTTCAGAATACTGGGTTGTCTATTGGCATTCTTAAGGTAAGGATAGCAATTATACTTATTATGTATTTGGAAGAGAGATTAATTAGAAATTTACTAAATATTATAGAAGTTCATTTTAGGCCAGAAGTGTTAATGAAGTTTCAACTTTCAAATACTGTATGAGAAGAAATCATAGAAGCTTTGCATATACTGTACTGCACTGTGATGGAAGTGAAGTTGCTTATTCACCCAAGAGGAGACTGAAGGTTTTCTTACTTTTGACTTTGTAAGACTTTTGATAAATTGTGCATTTTGCACAGAACTTAACTGTAATACAGTCTCTCTTCGACTTACGATGGGGTTCCTTCCTGACGACCAGGTCGTAAGTCGAAAAGGCGAAAATAATAGATAGAAAGTCTAAAATGAAATACAATACAGTAAAAGTAATCGATAATGAAAAATGAATAAATTGTTACTGTGCACTTACCTTTAATGTAGTCAGCTGAATGCACACGGGGTCTCAATAATTTTTTAATTAAGTATGGAGACTACATTAATTGGATGAAGCAAAGGAGGAGACAGGGCTGGGTGGGTCATCAAGTTTGATTTCTTCAGACAGGCTGACATACTTGCTTGTTAAAGGTATTGGATCATCTTTAGGGAGTGAAGAGGCAGCAGTGGCAGGGCGTGAGGAGACAGCAGTGGGGGGTATTCTTAAAACTATATGTCCAATTTAGACTGCACAGTTTGCCTTTTCTTTTCATTGTAAATCTCCCGGTAGCAAGCAAGTGCATCTTGGATCAGTCTGTCAACTTTTCCAAAATGCTCAACATTTTGATCCATTTCTTCAAACATTTGCATCCCCTTTTTAAGAGTAGCAAATGCCTCTGCCCAGTGCTGGATTTAGTCCTGTGGAGGCCCCCTCATTATAACTACCCAAGAGGGTGGGGTGGCGAGTGAAGCGAGCCTAAATATATGGGAGTTCCGGGGGGCGCTGTAAGCCCCTCGGGAAAATTTTGAAGCCATATGCAGTTATATTGAGGAAATTAGAACATTGAGAAATTTTTAATTAACTGTATATTTATTGATAGTGTACAAATTCCCAACACACACACACACAAAAGTGAGACATGAACTGGAGTCATTCATGTGGTTTCAACTCGACCAGCCCTGATATGTGGAGGCCCCTGGGCAGCTGCCCACTTTGCCCACTCCTGAATCCGGCCCTGCTCTGCCTCTGCCATTTGTTTCACTGAAAACTTTTTGGGGGGGTGCAGGTTCTTCTTTTACATTTTGTCCCTCTTCTTCCTCTGCAAATTTCTATGCCTCCAGTTCAGTAAGATCCTCATTACTTAGCTCTTCTGCTACACTTTCCACCAACTGCTCAACATCTTCATTATCAATTTCTAACTCCAGATGTTTACCCATCTGCACTATCTTGTTACTTATCTCAGAAATTGCTTCATCTTCATTAAATCTTTTGAAACTGTTCACATATCATTTTAGGACCTTCTTCCATATTCCATTTATGCACTGACCTGTAACCTCATCCCATGCTGCAGCTAAGTTCTTTGTACATTGTAAAAGTTGTAATCCTTCCAAAACTCTCTGAGCATTTTCGCACCTTCTGTAGCAGCAACAGCCTGAGTGAAGGTCGTACGTAAATAATACGCTTTAAAAGCAGCAATAGCACCTTGATCCATGGATTGGATGATAGAGGTAGTGTTAGGTGGAAGGTAGACTACCTTAACATCAGGGTGCAGGTCGTCCAGGTGTGGTGGATGTCCCGGAGCATTATCTAAAATTAATAAAATCTTGAAGGCAACCCCTTGTTGCAGACAATACTCCTTGGCTCGTGGAATGAAACAACTCAAGATCCAATCCTCAAACAGTGCTAGGGTCATCCATGCTTTCTTATGACTGCGATACAACACTAGCAGTGTGTGCTTGCTGACATGTTTAAAAGCCCTTGGGTTCTCTGAATGATGGATCATGAAGGGCTTTATCTTGAAACCAGCTACATTCCCCCCCAACAGAAGTATATTTCGGTCCTTGAATGCCTTGAATCCTGGCATTGTTTTCGCCTCTGTGGATGTATGTCCGTTCAGGCATGCGCTTCCAGAATAAGCTAGTTTCATCCTCATTAAATATTTGCTCAGGCAATTAATTTCCCTCCACTATGACACGATCTAGCTCCTCCTTAAAAGCTTCAGCAGCACCCACATCAGCACTTGCTGCCTCTCCAGTCACCTTTACACTATGCAAACTGTAAAGTTTCTTAAACCCTTGGAACCACCCATGACTTGCTGTGCACTCATCTCCTGCCTGCTTTTTCGGGCTTTCGAAAAGGCTTCTTGCCTTAGCCTGTATGGTTACAAGGCATAAGGGTACACTCTTTTGCAGCTGATCTTCCATCCACGTCACAAGTAATTTTTCCATCTCATGAAGAGGACCTTGTCTTTTTTTCGTTATTATTGTTCCCTTTATAGGTGCTGATCCTTTCACTACCTCACGAATACGTTCCTTGTCCTTCAAAATTGTTGATATCGTTGAGTCAGAGAAGCCTACACATTTCATCTCAAAAGTAATTGACTGTCTCTTTTTCTTCTCAGCACCATGAGAACTCTCACTTTTACGCTTGCCAGCCATTTTAAAGGGAATTACAAATAAAAATTTTGTCAGTACACAGCGCGATCACTAACATCAACGACAGCCAAACACCAACTGAGCGGGATACGACTTGGATACTGTACACCACGAGGCGGCCCAGCCCAAGCTATCGTACGGCGTCACATTACGACCAAATGTCGGGACTCAAAAATACGTATTGTGAAAAAAAAATTATACGACCATGGCCGTCGTATGTCCGGGTTGTCGTAAGTCGAGGAAAGACTGTATACCATCTTCATCAGCATAACAGTATGTGGAACTCAAAGTGTATGGATTTACATTCTGACGATTTTACTGTACGGTACTACATACTGTAAGACCCTCTGGCTTATAGGAGGTCATGTAGGGTGTCAGTTTCCGTGTGTTTGTTGTCGCATCCACTGCTCTGTGTTCTGTTCATGTTTAGTGCTTTCCTTGTTTATTATTATAGTATCTAAAGCCAATAAAGACAAAATAAAATCACTGAGAAAAGTAATGAGGCTCAGAACTGTACCAGTTGAAGAAAAACTGTTGATATGTGACAATTAATGCTGAGGTATCCATGAACTTTATCTGTGCAGAGTTTGAGCTGAAGCAAGGTACTTATATGACATCAGCTAGATTTAAGTGCATACTAAAGACAAGTGTAACTGAATATAAAGTGTAATTCAATATAAATGTTAATAAACATACTGTAAGTGTAAGTAGCCCCCACCATCCTCCACCTCAAGAATTCATCTGCTACAACAAAATTAAATGCAATGTAAATGTATATTGTTCTCATTAATTTTGTTAGTGGAATGGATTTTTCAGCAAAATGATGTTCGAAAGCACCTGGGGAGGTTACACTTCAGTCAATTTCTAGATTTATCAAATCAGACACAGCCTTGAGCACCCCATATAGTCCATCTTAAAGAGATCTTACAATACTATGTAATATTTTAATAGATATTACAGCAGTGAACGAAGCATGGATGTACGTATATGAGAATGGCATTGTACAGTATTATCAGTAATGAAAGATAACTTCTCATTGAGCACCCCACTTTAGTTAATGAAATTTGTGACTTTGCTGTACATACAGTACAGTTTAGTTGAATTAATTTTGGTGGAAGTAACAGTTATAACAAGAGTCTTATTACTACCCCTTCCTTTCACCAGGTGGCCCTGCAAGAGTTTGCTCCACTAGGGGATGTGACAATGGTGATTCCTATTGCAGTGGCGACCATGACACCAATACCGCTCACCATTGCTTATATCATCAAGCGTATCAGAGAATATCGTAAGCAATCCTTCTCAAAAGATGTTGAGTTTCCTTTTGATGATGAAGAGGCTAGGAATGGTCATCTGTCTTCCTCCAATTCTGCAACACCACTCCACAAGGATGCTAATGGCAATTCCAAGATGGTAGTGGCTTAGAAGGAAAATGCTCCTTTGTGTTGATACTGTAAGTGCAGAATTACACACTTCAAGATCAACTGCTTGGATTCTATTATTACAGATGAATTTTATGCAGAGAATTGTTGAGAGAATATGATTATAATTTATTATTGTACTTAAAATTTTTGTATAATATGGCCCTGTTTGGAAACACTGTAGATCAGGATAAAGTTAAAGATTTTTACTGTACCTGTGTACCTGTCATGATTATCTGGATTAAGCAGAAATGTGAGGTTTGTATTAAACATTCTAAAGTGCACAGGATTTTGTAACTATAGATTGGTGTCCCTATATATTGTTTCATGCATTAGTAGCTTATACTACAGACAGGCAAGGGGCAACCTAATTGAGGTGTATAAGCATCTCAAGGGGCACTACTCAGTCGAGTGTCCTTACTTGGAGTTGGGCGGATACTCGCCCCACAAGGGGTCACAGCTCAAGATTGAAGAAGCCACAAGTCCAGAAAACTTGAGGGCAAACTTTTTCGGAGTGAGAGTTGTGAACTCTTGGAACAATCTGCCAGAAAGTGTTGTGACGGCACCGAGTGTGAGTTCTTTCAAGACCAGACTTGACCAACACTGCAGCAGGTTCAGGTATATTCAGGAGCTGGTGCATGCCCAGTACTTGCCAAGTGTCTAACAGAGAGCCAGTACATGCCGAGTACTTGCCAACAGTGCATAACAGAGACGTGACCAATCGTCCAAGCAGCTAACGAGACGATCAGTGGTGAAAAGGATAAAAGTAAAAAAGTAAAACTAATTATGACTGTAATTACATTGCAAATGCAGTCATTTCCATAACTAGTCTTCACTAATTCCTCTGCTTCATTTATCTAAAATCGAATATTTTGAAAGGTAGACTATTACGCCCATATTATTAAACAACATCTTCCCTTGAAGAGGGTCGTTGTATTTCAACCCGAGTTTTAAACTAAATGAGTCCTGAGGGACACTGCAGTACTGTACTTAACGCGGTGGTGTAGTGGAAAAATTAACTAATTCCAATAAAATTCATTTATAATTTTGGAATTAGTTCATTTTGTCGCCACACCACCCTGTTAAGTACTGTACTGCAGTGTCCCTCAGTACTCGTCTAGTTTAAAGCTCGGGTTGAAACACGACGACCTTCTTCATGGGAAGATGTTGTTTAATAATACGGGCGTTAGTGTTACATAATTGTTTCTAACTACAGTATTTTTAGAAATTGCATATGATTTGATTTCTAAATTGATTGAGTACAGTATATTATAAGATTGTGGAATACTGCATATGGTGGAACCAGTTAGAGCACAAAGTCATGTTCCTACATATCTTGTGACAGCACTTTGTGCATGAAAATTTTTATCGGAGAATTTAGTTTGGTTTAAAAGCAGTTGTCAGTCAAATCTTTTTATTTTTTTTTCTCTCTCTCTCTCTCTCTCTCTCAAGTATTTACACTTATACTGTACAGTATGTCACCTGGAATGTATTATAATATGTAGATACTGTGTGCCAGTGATATTGACACATCATAGTACTTAACAAACGTTTATCATGACAAGACTTGTATGGTTTAGATATATTATACAGTACATATATTTGTATTACAAAAGTAAATTGTAGATACTAGTGATATTGACACATCATAGTACTTAACAAACGTTTATCATGACAAGACTTGTATGGTTTAGATATATTATACAGTACATATATTTGTATTACAAAAGTAAATTGCTACATACTATATCACCAAAATCTTATATTAGATACATTCCTATGAAGCTTGGGCTTTATTCTCTAGATAAGGATACACATATATACTATGGTGACATAATAGTGTGTGTATCCCGCTCATGTGATAGCAGTATACTAATATAAGATATACTTAATATACTGAGCCACAATATTTCACAAGCTATGGCCATTATACACAGGTCACATACCTTAAAATATGAAAACAATCTCGACCGTCAACTACAGTACAAAATTTTATGGTCAATCTTTGTTCCTGACTAATATTTGTCTCAACACAAAATGAAGAGATTGTGATGAAAATGTGCTTAGCATTAGTATTTGGAAGTGTGTGTGTGTGTATCTTTGCTTACTGACAAACCGTAATTTTTTGAGGGAGGGGATGCATCTTGCTAGGAATGTTCCTATAAGCGAAATCTTTAAAGGGACGATATTTAACTGGTCAGTGATGATATACGATATTTCTTTAGTGACCAGAACATTAAGTATATATGTTGTACTATAGTCATAAACAAACACAAATGTTTTATACTGTACTGTACCTATACATAGTACATGTACTGTATTTGTTTTCACTGGATATGGTACAGTACCTCAGAAATGAAGTTATTCTGGTTGGGTACTGTTTAACAAAATAGTCTAATGTTCTATAGATCTGTGAAATACTAAATTGCATTAAGGAAAATATATGAAAGTTATATTAATGTTTTTTACCCTAAACAATATTCTTGTTCAATATCCATCCATGGATAAGAGTACAGTACAACAAAATGTGTTCAAAGTTAAGGATAATATTTGTAAGTTTAAAGAATTTCATTTTAATTTGAGACTTGTAAGACCAATGTACAGTAATAAGTTGTTGTATGCAAGTGTACTTATATAGCTAAATGAAAATGTCATTCATTTCTAAGAAGATATATTTTCATAATAATTACAAGACATCAATTCAGTGTTTGGATAATTGGAATCTCAATTTATTAAAGATGAGAAGGAAACTGTTGTTTATATATACTGTATCTACCTACACTGTTTACTGTACACATTTTTAACTCTTGGGGTTTTCATACATAAAATTGTGTACAGTGGGGTATGCTATAACGAATCTAATTGGTTCTAGAACCTTGTTCGTTATAGCATTCGTTTGTTATAGGATTAATCCGTTCCAGGCCCCCAAATACAACCACTTAACGCTGAAAAATATAATATAAAATTGTAAAAATTGTAAAAAAGTGCATAAATATGCATCTAAACCCCTGAAATAAAGAATATCATTAATATTTGCAATAATAAAACAATAAATTAGAAAAAAAAAAAAAATTAAATTATGTTCGTTGTAGGAGTTTCGTTCGTTATAGCATTCTCAATTTTATAGGTAAAACCGTTCGTTATAGGAATATTCGTAGTAGGATCCGTTCGTTATAGCATACCCCACTGTATATCTAAATTATTGCTTTAGAGTTTTCATACGCAAATTTGCGTATGAAGATAAAAGTTTTATAAAATAATCTTACATTTGCGTATGAACGCTAGACAAACAAGATGCACAATTGGCAATGTCAGCATAATCTGTCAACTTTGTAGACTACACTCCAAAGTCACTACACCAGTCTCCCTTTTGTGTTTAAAGGACCCGGGATATAACGTTGACATACATTTTTCCATGCATTTTCTTGCGGCTTGTGCTGATTTCTTGTGCATCACAGTGATTTGATTTAATTTATTCATAACAGTGTTGTGAGAGTTTTGAACCATGCCTCGTGTTGTTGGCAAGGGTGGAGGGGTGAGAAAACGTAAAAGGTGCAAGGAGATTGCACAAAGTGGTGATAGTGTAGTGCCTCCTGATGTTTCTCTGTAGCAAAATATTAATTTTTTCACAACTTTTCTTCTATAACTATTTTTTCCAAAATATGTACACTTTATAATGGAATGAGGTTCACATTGCAATCACATGAAATAACAAAGGTATAAAGTGATGTACTGTATTAACATTTTCATTAAGCTTAAGCAAAATTTTTTCTACTCGCGATTGCATACAAAAATAATTATTTTATCGTGATTATACTTATATAAAAGTGTGTGTAGATAATTTATTTACAATGCTAATGTAACAAATCCCATCTTTTTATCTCATAGAGCAAGCTTGCTATGACTCTATACGTACAATTATCTCATGTGGTACAGTCAAGTGCGGTGAGACGAGTAACAGGCCAGACCCCTAGTGTCTCACGGAAGAGCACCTACCCAAACCCAAGAGTGTTAAGGTTACATTTTTGAAAATTATTTGTATCTATTTTAAAGGAAAGTAGATAACATTCAGTACAAGGACACTTGAATCATGGTTTGAACGATGTTCAGGAGTACAGTACCTGTACATTATTGAGATATTGAACAAAATCTAAATTTGGAAGATTACAGCTGGATCAGTAAGCCTTTCCTTTTTGTGACTTTTATCCCAAAACCCTATTACAGTGGGGTATGCTATAACGAACGTAATTGGTTCCAGAACCTCGTTCGTTATAGCATTCGTTCGTTATAGGATTAATCCGTTCCAGGCCCCCAAATACAACCGCTTAACACTGAAAAAATTCTGTGGAAAATGTAAAAAATACGGTACTTTATCTTACCTTAGTGTTATTCAGCATGCAGGTACCCCTAAACACTGGCACATCACTATCACTTCCACTGGGAGTCTTGGCTTTAAGCTCCTCAAACAATTGTTTAGCCTTCTCACAAATTATAGCTTCACTAATGTTACCACCTGCCATTTCTTTCTCCTTTATCCACACTAAGAGTAAATTTTCCATCTCTTCAATCACATTACACCTTGCTTTGCTAAGTCTAAAGATTACCTTAGCCACTTGCACAGTTTTTAACTCCTCTTTATTCTTCAAAATCGTACATATAGTCGATTTAGCCATCCCATATTCATCACTAAGTTTCGCAATGCTTCTTCCATTCTCACGTTTCTTTATAATTTCTTTCTTAGTTTCAAGGGTTATTAGCTTTCTCACTCGCTTTGGACGACTCATTGTTACAATTGTATACTTGTATAACAAAATAGTTATACAAATAACGCGAATTTCCACATCAAAAGACGAAATTTCAACAATAACAGTGGTGCACTGGCTACACAATGAGACAAAGATGGCGCCTGACGCTCTTGTTGTGGGTCGCGGTACAATAATATTCATGCGCCAGGCGAAATAGTCCGGTATTCATCCGCGTTCGTTGTAGGAGTTGCGTTCGTTATAGCATTCTCAATTTTATAGGTAAAACCGTTCGTTATAGGAATATTCGTAGTAGGATCCGTTCATTATAGCATACCCCACTGTACTCTTAGAATTGGGAATAAACATATAACAATTTTAGAACAGACAGAATAACAAACACACCAAAGTGGTGGGTAATTGACATTGTGAAACTAATTAAATTTCCCATATATAAATTCTGTAATCATAGATCCTTAATCATGTTCAGAATTACTGTACCTATAATGAGATTTTGGACAAAATAACATTTTCAATATTACAGCTGGAACAGTAAGCCTTGCCACTGTATATATATATATATATATATATATATATATATATATATATATATATATATATATATATATATATATATATATATATATATATATATATATATATATATATATATACTGTATATATATATATATATACACACAGACCTCCATGGGTTTAATTAACCGCATAAACCCAGACTATACTGTGTATGTATGTATGTATGTATGTATACATACATACATACATACTTATGTTACTTGTATATTATTTGTAATTTGAAACCCATTCCCCAAATATGTAACTGTATATTTTCAGCCTTCTGGCTGCCAAGCTCTTTCAATAAACCGTTAATTATTATTATTATTATTATATATATATATATATATATATATATATATATATATATATATATATATATATATATATATATATATATATATATATATATATATATATATATATATATATATATATACACAGTGAGTTCTGCTATAACGCGAATGCTTGTTTGCTGTAAAGCGATTTTTGCTTACTATTTCTCCAATTTTGTGGTATTAACTGTGAATATGGTAAAGAAGAATATCTCCAAGAAGCGTTCTAGTGATCGAATTCCCGGTGATGATCGTAAAAGAAAGGATATAACACTTGAAGAGAAGCTCGATGTTATCAACCTCAAAATCACCCTTCTCCCCCATCAAGTAAAGTGTTACATTTACTGTATGATTTCATTATTAGATATGAATGTAACATTTATTTAGACTGCTATCCTTTGTGTTAGGCTAACTACTAAATCTTTTCGATTTCGAGTAATCTGCACCTAACCCTATTTTCTCCATAAGCCCTGTTATTTCTATTACGCGATTTTCTATAACACGATATTTTACAAGAACGCAACTATGGCGTTATAGCAGAACTGACTGTATGTATGTATGTATGTATATGTATGTATGTATGTATGTATGTATGTATATGTATGTATGTATGTATGTATGTATACATACATACATACACAGTATAGTCTGAGTTTATGTGGTTAATTAAACCCATGGAGGTCTGTGTATAAAGCGAAACGCGTAAATAAAATAACAGAACATATGGGATTAATTGAAATAGAGACTGGGCCGTCCGCCAGACTCCCCTTTTTTTTTTGGCTATCGCCGACACAATACTGTATATTATAGTAAAAATAACAACTTAATTTTATGATGGTATGTACACACAAATAATATTTAAGAGAAATATCAATAATATTAGGTTTTTTAAAATTTATGTTGGTAGAAAAGATGGCTGGGCACACGGGGATGGGGGACTGGTTCCGAGGCAGAGGGCAGATTATTAGCTCTCACCTGTATCTCTATCCACCACAGAGGCTAGCAGGGCCTCCTCGTCAAACCCCTCAAAGTCCATATCCTCACTAGCACTGACTTGGGCTGGCTGCGGTGGTTGGCGGGTGAAGAACTTGGTGATGCTTTGTTGACAACTAGCATTGATGTGGTCGTGATACTGGTGAACATAGGGCTCCATGCATTTCAACAGATGGTTATTCGACACTTCGTAGCGATGATTACCTGACTCTTTGGCAAAGATGAACTTCATTCTCTCAGCTAACTCGATGACCTCTTTCATATCAGCATGTGTTAGTTTTTGCTCTTGTTCTGTAACACCTCGCTGCTCACTGACGTCATCATCTTCCAACATCTCGTCATCAGTCACCTCAGGTTGCCTGATTACCTCCAGGATGTCCTCGTTGGTGGTCTCGGAGAAGCCTGCAGCTTTAACAGTTTGTGCAGCCTCTCCTGCATTCTCCAATGCCACTGCAACAAACTGAGCCTCGCCAGCCACCGCTTACCTCTGCCTCCCACCTGGGATACCCTCCAACACATGCCACCACGCGTGCCGAATCGTTGCCACAGATAGCTGCTCCCATGCCTCCACCAAGAAATCAACAGCCTTCTTCACGTTAAACAGTTTCCAGAACTGCTTGACTCGCACTTCATGGTCAGCCAAAACTTGTTCATCTTCCTCGTCCTCGCTCTCACTATCGGTGCCACTCTCTAGGTTCTGCATTTCATCCTTGGTATTGGTGAAGTCGTTCAGGATCCGAAACTTCTTGGCGGAGAAAGCAGCCTTCACGTTGCAAATCAACTCCTGATCCATGGGCTGGATTAATGACATCGTGTTAGCGGGAAGGAAGACCACATTTACGTTGGGGTGACGATCCAGCAAAAGGGGAGAGTGTCCTGGTGCATTATCGAGGAGCAACAAAATGTTGAATGGCACATTATTTTGCACGCAGAATTTCTTGACATCAGGAACGAGACAGTTGTCAAACCAGGTGAGGGACAGACCAGAGAACATCCATGCCTTCCCTGAGGTTAGCCAGTGGACATTTAACTTGCTCATGTCCATATTCTTATAGGCATGGGGCTTGCGGGCTTTGTGGATCACAGACAACTTCAGCTTAGCAGTGCCGGAGGCATTGGTGGTAAACAGTACGGTGATGCGCTCCTTCTGCATTTTGCGTCCCCGACACTTGCTCGCAGACTTGACTACGAAGGTCTTGGATGGCAATTTCTTCCAGTACAACCCTGATTCATCCATATTGAACACTTGGTCGTCGGTGTACTGTCCTTCCTCCATAATTTTCCGTAAAAATGGGGGAAAATTTATGGCAGCAGCCCGGTCGGCACTTGCTCCTTCTCCAACTATCTCAATATTTGTGATCTTGTTGCATCATTTAAAACCTTCCAGCCACCCAGCGGAAGCAGTGAAAGGCTTGGGCTCTGCAACTCCCATTTTTCTTGCCACTGATTAGTAGAGTTCTCAGGCATAGTCCTGCACTGCCCGAATGTCGACCGCCATGTTCCTTCTTGACTGACGAATAATGTAGCTTACCAACAAAGCCTCGGTCTTCAGCAGCACCTTATTGTGGCAATATTTCACCAGCGAGGCACCTACAGACTTAATAATAATAATGATAATAATAATAATTAATGGTTTATTGAAAGAGCATAGCAGCCAGAAGGCTGAAAATATACAGTTACATAATATGGGAATGGGTTTCGATTACAGATAATATACAAGTAACATCAGTGATACAAGTAAGATATATAATAACTAGGTGGGGAAAAGCTCAAACTATAGGGCATTTCAACATAGTGAGTGCAAAAAGTAGGATTTACTGGGAGTGAATACACTGGTTTATTACAAGTTATTGATAATTTTTACAATGGTTGGGACTGGGCTGTTCTTATAGCGATCAGTTCGTGCTCGTATGGGCTGAATGTGGTTGTGGTGTTGAACGGCAATTCTCAGGCTAAGGATCTCAGGTGGTAGTAGGAGCCAGTGTCGAGGATGGTGCAGAACCTTCTCACCAAATTTGCAGATGAGGTCGTGGTGATGGTCAGTGAGAGGCGAAAGGATCAGTGTGTTGAGCGCTTCTTGATATGTGGAGTAGGAAGGGGAGAGAATAATCTTGCATGCCCTCTTTTGCACTTTTTCTAGGTGTTTACGTTGTGTGGCATTTAGGGAGGAAGACCAGGTAGGGGAGGCATAGGTGAGCTTGGGAATTATGAATGTTGAATAAACACTGAGGAGCTCGGGTGCAGGAACTCCGAGGGACTTGAGTCGGTGGAGACGGAAACTGGAGGATTTGACAACTTCACTGACGTGTGGTTTCCAATTTAGTTTGTTGCCTATGGTGACGCCGAGGAGCTTGGTGGAATCTACAACCTGGAGTGTGTTGGGACCTAAAGTAATGGAAGGGGGTGGGACAACGTCGGAGGAGAGGTTGATGTGCATAACCATGGTCTTGGTATAGTTGATGGTGAATGGCGACGTGGTTGTTGGTGGCCCAGTTTTGGAGACTGTTCAATAAATCCTGAAGGGCGGTATATTCGGGAGCAGAATTGTTGTTGCTGATCCCAATGGTGGAGTCGTCGACATATTTCCAGCGAGCAGGGGTTTCTCTTGGGGCATCATTGAGAAGCATAAGGAAGCATAGTGGTCCCATCTTGGTGCCTTGGGGGATGCCACAGGTGAGTGACTGAAAGGTAGAGACAGCCCCTCGGAAGCGTACAGCTTGGCGTCGGTCACTGAGGAAGTCTGTAAGCCATGGTATAAGACTTCTTCGAAACCCGAGGTCAATAGCTTTGTTGATGATTAAATTGTGGTCGACTAGGTCGAATGCTTTAGTGAAGTCAATGAAGGCGACAGCTACAGACGTTTTTCGTTTCTCGAGATGGCGGTATATGTAGTCAAGAAAGCTGACAAGACAGTGAGTGGTGGAGGAAGTTTTCATATTACCAAATTGCTGAGGGTATACGACTCCTGCAATATCAGCATAAGCCCAGTCGAACACAAAACTTTCACAGATTATGCTGGGTGTTGGGGTGATTGCAATAGGTCGTAGCTGATTTAAGGATTGTGGGTTGCTTGCACCCATGAAACAGGCCTTAAGGGTTTTCAACAAAATAATATCAATCGCTGAGAAGATTTTATAAAAAAATAGGAAATCAATAACTCTACAATGAATAGGCCGTCAGGGCACTCAGCAAAATTATATTACCCCAACAGATACACACCTCCTAACCTAACTTAAACACTACTCTGGGGAACAAGGGTTATACCTGAGATTGAAATTATAAGGAAATATTAAATGCACACAGCATACATTAGTCACTGAAAAAATAGTATTAAGTACACACAAAAATATTATCACTATTATTAAGAAGTTACTGAGTCCACCAATACCCGTGAACCATGCTTCCTAACCTAACACATAGATTCCAGAATAAGCCAGTTTCATCCTCATTAAATATTTGCTCAGGCAAATAATTTCCCTCTACGATGACACGATCTAGCTCCTCCTTAAAAGCTTCAGCAGCACCCACATCAGCACTTGCTGCCTCTCCACTTACCTTTACACTGTGCAAACTGTAACGTTTCTTAAACCTTTGGAACCACCCATGACTTGCAGTGAAGTTTTGGTCACACTCATCACCTGCCTGCTCTTTCAGGCTTTCGAAAAGGCTTCTTGCCTTCGCCTGTATTGTTAGAAGGCTTAAGGGTACACGCTTTTGTATCTGATCTTCCATCCACACCACAAGTAACTTTTCCATCTCATGAAGAGGACCTTGTCTTTTTTTCGTTATTATTGTTCCCTTTATAGGTGCTGATCCTTTCACTACCTCACGATTTCGTTCCTTGTCCTTCAAAATTGTCGATATCGTCGAGTGAGAAAAGCCTAGGTAGCGTGAAATGGTTGCTACCGTTTTTCCATTTTCATATTGCATTATGATCTTCATTTTCATCTCAAAAGTAATTGATTGGTTACCTTTTCTTCTGAGCACCACCAGAACTCTCACTTTTATGCTTTCCAGTCATTTTAAAGGAAATTAGAAACGAAAATATTGTCAGTACACAGCACGACAACAATGACGGCCGAACACCAACTGAGCGCGCTACGGCGTGGACGCTGTACACCATGCGGCGACCCAGCCCACGCGACGGTCTCATGCGGGACGTAAACGTTTCGGTCCTAGAAAATACATACGGAGTTTGAAATTTTTTGGTATGACTGAGGCGGTCCGGATGGTCGTATGTCGAATAGGTCGTAAGTCAAGGACTACCTGTATATATAGAAAACGCCATTGTGAGTTTTCTTTCTCACCTCCATCCTTAGTGCGAGATCTCCTACATGTATGTGAGCCTAACAAAGAGAAAATAGACAAACACAAAGAGAAATTAGACAACTGGCCACATACACTACGCTACAATTGGTGGCCCACGGAGTGACGCACTCAAACAAGGATGGATGAGAAACGGATCTCTCTTCCAGTCTTCGACCACAACATCGAGGAATGGATAATTCATGTGGAGGCAGCTCTCACCGGCTCAACAGTTAAAGACGAGCAAAAGTACTTTGCCCTGGTCTGTTCCTTGCCCACAGAAGTCGCCACACAAGTCTCAGAAGTCATCACCAACCCTCCAGCTGACAACAAATTCGCAGCTCTACGAGATGCTCTGAAGAGGCGATACCAGTGGCCTGGCGCCAGTCTTATGCAAGACCTATCAAGTCTACCCTTCGGCAACTCAACGCCTGCCCATCTCTGGGACGAGATGCGTAGACTGAACTCCCGCCACAGACAGGCTTCTTGACACTGTCCTGCACCAGCTTCACGCCCTGAAGCTCTCCGCAGAAGTTTGCCTCGCCCTGTCCGCACTGGACTACTCTACAACCTGGCAGCCTATGCAGCCACAGCAGACAGAGTATTCCATGAATACACTACTGTGCGCCATGCTGCCGCGGACAACTCAGCGGCCACACCGTCACTTACCTACGATCTTGTCAACCACCTCAACTCAATTACAGTGCCTTTCATCGAGAGCTCCTGGCCATATATCTTGCTGTCAAGCATTTCCAGCACTTCCTCAAGGCCCATCAGTTCACCATCTTCACTGATCACAAGCCCCTCGTCCACGCCTTCACTTCAGCCTCCCAGACACATACACTTCGTGTTCTTCGCCACTTGGCTTACATCTCGGAGTTCACCAGCGGCATCCAACACATCAAGGGTAGCCACAACGAGATCGCCGACACCCTCTCTCGTTGTATATGCAGCATTCTTCACTCATCTCCACGCATGGATTACAGGCAGCTTGCCATAGCGCAAGAGAACAACGAAGACCTTGCAGCATACAAGACGTCTCCCTCAGGTCTCGCCCTCCAAGAACTCCCCGTTCCCGGCACGAACATCAAGTTGTGGTGAGACATGTCCTGTGGGCAGCCTAGACCAGGGGTGTCAAACTCATCTGGCCCAAGGCGGGCCAGATATAATAAGAGTACACAGTATGCGGGCCAAGTAACATAATTATGAGCACTTCGCAATCACCTCTTAGGTGAGTAGTTAGACAAAATAAGAAAGGTGGATTTAGTCTGCGCTCTTGCGAAACCCTTAAAAACAAACAAACAAATCAAGTGTTTACTTACCTTGATCAATCTTATTGTTTGCTACTCCTGCTTCCTGATAATTGGCACCTCTTGGTATGGACCAGTGCATCAAAGTTTGGCACTAACGACTGAGCTGTAGCAACCTTCAGTATTGAATTAAGGTGCACATCAGTAAGTTGAGACCGAAACCGAGACTTGTTCAAGTTCATCACTGAAAAGAGTTGTTCACAGACATATGTACTTCCAAACATTGACATAATCTTTGAGGCAAAACATTTAACCCTGGGATAATTTGGTCCAAAATATTGATAAAATGTGTCAACATCAACACTCGAAAAGTTTTTCCTCAACACAGAATCACACTGGAGCTCAATTAATTCTAACTGAAGATGTTCTGGCACCTCATTAACACAACAGAGAATGGGTCCCGAAAAATGAAAAAATCCTTCTCAAGTCTTTTAAAGTCAGCAAATCTTTCTTGGAACTCATTCATTAATTTGGAAATCTTGATGCAGTACTTTTTTGTGTTAATATTAGCATGAAGCTCAGGTGTGCCTTGCAGGGACTTCAAGGTCGGAAAGTGAGAAAGATTACTCTGACAGTGCCGGATTTAGACCTGTGGAGGCCCATGGGCAGCCTCTTTGTGGAGGCCCCCCTCATTATAACTACCCAAGAGGGTAGGGTGGCGAATGAGTGAGCCTAAACATCTGGGAGTTCCGGGGGGCGCTGTAAGCCCCCCGGGAAAATTTTGAAATTTGAACACTTCTTTGGAGAATTTTGAAGCCATATGCAGTTATATTGAGGAAATTTCAACATTGAGAAATTTTTAATTAACTGTATATTTATTGATAGTGTAAAAATTCCCAACACTCACACATACAAAAGTGAGACATGACTGGAGTCATTCATGTGGTTTCAAGTCGACCAGCCCTGATATAGCTACTACCGCACATGTCAAAAATTTTCAAGAGACTTCACAGAAAAGAATATATTATTAGTTATTAGTTATTTTAAGGAGTAGCTAGCCTAATTTCTATCACGCTGTAGTGGATTTCTCCCCTACAAACGCTGTTTGTTGCCGAGTAGCCGACCCCGCGAATTCCACAGTGTGTGCCTCGTGGTCTGGGTCAACCAGCGCCGCCATACATCACGGAGGTCAACTACTAAGCCACGCCTACCCCTGCTATTTAAGACCTGACCTCGTGGTGATCTCTCTCTTTCTACCTACACCAACCAGCCAGCAACACCTCCTCCTCCGCCTGCCTGGCGGTCCTCGCTCCCGCCGGCGAGCATGGTGACCCACAAGCTGTCCTCCTCTGAGCACCCTCACCAACCAGCTCTCTCTACATCACGCTTGTAACCATGCTGCCTTCCCAGCACCAAGCTGCATTGTACATCCAATACAACATGTATACAGAGAGCACATTGTGAGTTTCCTTTCTCCGTCCCATCCTGAGTCCGAACACAAACCCATACCTCCACAAATGGTGACCCCCGGAGATTCGCACTCACACAGGATGGAGGAGAAACATCACGCTCCCAGTCTTCAAGCAACATGGAAGACTGGCTTATCCACCCAGAAGCAGCTCTCATCGGCTCTACAGCTACTGTCTCTAAACCGCAGGTTAGACACCCTAGAGCAGCTCTGCTACTCTAAGCAGACAGCCGCTCCTATTCCTGCCCCAAGCACCACGTCCTACCGACCCCAACACACCCGTCCTGCCGCAGACGGCGTTCCGGCCCAGCAGTACCCCCTGCCGCTCCTCCTGACGCGGACCCACACACCCCTCTTTTCTCCCTCAGGTACTCCCTGCTACTGTCCTGCACCCTGCTACTGTCGTGGACCCAGCTGCTGTCACGAGCCCTCATCCACTTCTGCTGACGCAGCCCTTGCTCCTGACCCAGGCCCACACACCCCAGCAGGCGCATCTTACGACTCTGTGCCTGTCGCGAGGGAAGCACAACATTCATCGCCTCCACAACCCTCCTCCCTCTTTTCTCCCACAGATCTCGTGTATCTAGACAGAGGTGCCCCCCCCCCCTAGCGGTCGGCTCATCCACGCCCTCGCCGTTATGTCCCACATGTGGCATGCAACTCTGCCAACCTCCAGCCTCCCGCCGCGCCCGGAAGGGAAGGGGAGTATTGTAGTGGATTCCTCCCCTACAAGCACCAACCTTCTCGAATTCCCCAGCCTACGCCTCCAGCGCCGCCCACGGAGCGGGGGTCAACTATCTACCCACGCCTACCCCCGCCTTATAAGGCCTGACACCGCTGTGACCACTCTCTTTCTACACAGTGCCACCAGCAAGCAACACCACCTCCTCCGCGCCAGCCTTGCGGCTGCCGCCCCCGTCAGCGACCTTGGCGTCCCTCAAGCCGCGTGCTCTCACTCTGGGCACCCTCACCACCCAGCTCTCTCTACTCAACGCTTATTACCATGCTACCTACCCAGCAACAAGCTGCATTGTACATCCAATACAATATGTATACAGTGAGCACATTGTGAGTTTTCTTTCTCCATCCCATCCTGAGTGTGAACAAATATCTCATACCCCTACAAGCACACCACATGTCCCGCTCCAGCAAGACGAAGAAATATGCAGCTTGTGGAGGCACACACTCCTCGCCAAGTTGCGATACAAGAAGAAACAGTTACAAGGAGGCTATCCTTATAGTTAAGAAGCAATAAAGAAGAGACAAGAAAACAAAGAAATAAACGAAGTTAAGAAAGTCGAACATTTGTAAGGGAGGTCAAATGTGGACAGTCCAGAAAAATAAAAAGAACAAAAGGGATTGAACGAGAACACAAATATAACAAGACTATGGCCGTAATGACTTTAAGTGTTGACGGTCAGTAGAGTAAATCAAGCAAGCAAGCAAAGCTGCTGTCAATATATGGCGGCCATATTGAGAATTTAGTCATAATGACGTCATATCCAGCACAGTAATGCTAATTCTTTGAACTTTTTTTTTGTAATCTATACTTACACGATAGTCTTGGCAATTTTACCCACTGTCATAATCTGGACTTAAGTAAAAGTAAGAGGCTCCTCGACGATCCACCACTTTCCATGATTATTTTTTATATAAACTATGCCAGAAATTCTTGTTTTACCGATATAGTTTAATATTCTAAGTTTGTGAACATTGTGCAAATATTGATCTAATATTTACAAGAATACGCTCTGAATTTCTATTCGCGACGAAACATATAGTTATTTGGGCTATCATGCCAATAATCTGTAACCTATAATGCTATAAAACGTCATTAATTTCGTTGTCAGCAAATAATTTTTTACATGACGAAAGCCAGATATGTCCCCCAGCATGTATACTGTACATGAAAACTTAATATTTTTTTTTACCTTTGGTGTTAGTAGAGAATATCTACCACAGTTGAAGTGCCCTTTATCCTCTCAACGCTGCAGTGGGATCTTCCGTTTTCCAGTAAATTTGGATTTTTACATAATTTACGTATGAAAAAAGGGGGAAAATAAATAAATCGGCTCAATTACGTGACTTACACTTTTTTCCGTAAACATCTCAAATATAAATTAGAACCATCGTTTTTGTTAGTGTCAGTGAGGATAATCTTGTTCCCAAAATGCTGGCGGACACTTGTTGCTCCTTCCTCCATCATTGTCTCCGCTATATTCCTCCGTAAGTTGAGTTTCTGTCGTTATCTACCTCTTCAAAAGACCTCAGAGGAATTAAATTAGCTCTTTTAGAAAAAATGTGGGCGTTTTCAACAAAGTTTAGCTTGTTTTGAGAAACTTTGTAATCAGCTGATCTTAGCGCGGGAAAAGCGAGTGTGAGGAGAAGGAAAATAAAAATGTCAACACTGGAGCAAATTGTTGAGGATTTTGACACTTTCGGCATCCCCCTGAAGGATAATCAGCTACAGGAGCGATGTAAGTGGAGCTCCAGAGGCCCCGTATATGTGTGTGTGTCTTTGTGTTGGTGTGAAGTGTTTGTAGTGGTAGACTTGAATTATGCCTCGTGTGTGGGTGTTTTTGGAGCTATTATATAATGGGTGACAATTTATTTGGTATTGTAAAATTAGGAGGTTAGGTTAAGTGATTTGAGAGGGAAACGTCATTGAAGAAAAGTGTCTTTGAATTTTCTAAACTATTGATTGCATATATATTATTGCTGAGATTCGGTATTAATTTAGTTTCAGTCAACCAGGAAATTGGTTAGGTAACTTACCTTAGGTTAGTTTTGATATCTAAATACAGGGATGACCGATACTAAAATTTTACAAGATTTGGTTGATGGCAACTTACACAAATTTACTCAGTATTTAAGGTTTCTATGTCTAGCTATATGTTGAGGCAAAAGATCTCCACTGGCTTATTGGGTTAGCAAGAGCTTACCGGTAATGTCTGAGAACCACACAACCACTTGGAGTTGTTCGTTTTTGTTAATTTTTTCCACATGTTCTTGTGATAGTGTTTTGGTAATTATTGATGACCGTCCCACCGCCGTAGTGGACACTGTCATAGTTTGTGCAAATGTGTTAAAAAGTGGTTATTTCTAAATTAAACCTAACCTAACTTGAGTTGATAAGAAAAAACTAGCAGCAGAAGCATTGTTGGACTACCTCGCCAACCTAACCAAAGAAACCTACTTAACTTTCTAGCTGTGGTGCTCCACTTTCCGGAACCCCTGGTATATTCAATGAAAAGAGGTGTAATTTTACGTTTTTTGTGGACGTGAGAACAGCCGCCCTGACCAAACGGTTCATAAGCATACACTGAGCAACGGCGTTGACCTGGCCCCCGGCGGCAGTGTTTTGAAATACGTCATTATGATTGGCTGTTTACATTCGGGATAAAGCAACACCACTGAGAGAGAGAAAATAGTGTGCGCCTAGGCACTACATTGTCTACCAAATGAAGCATTTGCACAAGAAATGATTATCATATCAGAACTCTGATGAAAATATGGTAAAGTAAACATAAACACAAATGATGCGTCGGTGGGCAAGTCATCAATATTAACTAATCATTAAAAAAAAAGGTAACATTAATAGAACCTAATAGAACCTGACCTAACCAACCAAAAAACTTGCCTAACCTTACCTAATTTCCTAGCTGGAGGAACTCCTGCCATATTAAACAAAAAATACTTATTTTGATATCTGGTACCAATGAAAGCAACTTTGTTGAAACGTCATGGTGTAATTTATTTTATTTTTTTTTTAATGTCAGTGTATGCTCAGATTGGGCGGGTCGGTTGTAAACAACCAGATGGCATGTTGTGACTCGGCAGATTTTCGGAGAAATATTTACGGTAAATAAATAATATTTTCATGTACAAAGTACGGACATTATTTTAGTGTCATGATAATTTTTTTACCGTGTATTAGCCTGAAATTTCCCTCATCCTTCATGCTCTGCCCATTACAGGTGATTTATGATCATAAAGAAAAACTAAAAAAAAAAAAAAAATAAAAAGTTGTCTGAAAAAAACTTATATTGATAAGAACATATGGAAAAAATGAACACTTAAACAATTCTTGTTGGTAGTGCTATTCTCAGAAATGGCTAATATTGATGATTAACCCACTGATGCATTACATGTTTTGATTTTTATAATTTAAAATATTTTCGTCAGTGAATTCTGATATGATAATCATTTTTGGTATTTTAGTTGTGTACAACCATCCCATTTGGGGATTTTAGCATTTGCAATCTATAGATCTAATAAATCTTTGACTTTCTTACTATGACATGTACCTCGTAAGTGTCAAATAATGGTGATACTGGATGTGTTTTATTCTCTTATTATCACATACGGGAGCACCTGTCACTATCAAAATAAGTACTGTACTTTCTCTTTAATATGGCAGAGGGTTAGCCTCTTGGCTAGGAAGTTAGGTAAGGATAAGTAGGTTTCTTTGTTTGGTTAGGTCAGGTTCTATTGGGTTCATTATTATTCACTCACGACAAAAGTGTATAGAATAAAAGTTAGTCAGAAGGATGAGATATATTGACTGCTTGTGTTAAAAATCCCCGATTCCATGATTGTACGAAACTAAAATTTTGCCTTGTGTTTTAGGAAATTACTGCCTTTAGTAGATAATTAGGTGACTAGGCGTGCACTTCTTTGTCTGTTGTGATGCAGCTGTACACAGCCAATCATCTCCGATCAACATGAGTTGCTAGTGTATGTTTATGAGCCACACTGACCGGGCATCTGCTCTCACATCCACAAAAAAAACATACTTACTCCATATAAGAACATAAGAATGGAGGAAACTGCCCATACTGGGCTGTCCCATTTACACCCAACCCCTATCGCTCATATATCCATCCAACCTATGTTTGAAGCTATCCAGTGTATTTGACTTAATGATGATGTTTGGTAACTTGTTCCATTAATCCACTACTCTATTTCCAAACCAATGTTTACCTATATCGTGCCTAAATCTAAATTTGTCTAATTTAAAGCCATTGTTATGAGTTTGCTCCTGATGGATAGTTTGAGTACCTTTCTTATATCACCTTTGTTTAGCCCTGACTTCCATTTATACACCTCTATCATATTGTCCCTCACTCTACGTCTCTTGAGGGAGTGCAAATTAAGATGCTTTAGCCTGTCTCTGTACTCAAGGTTCCTAATGCCTGGGATTAGTCTTGTCATTCTCCTTTGAATTCTTTCCAAAGATTCGATATCCATTCTGTAATACGGTGACCAGAATTGAACTGCGTAATCCAAGTGAGGTCTCACAAGCGCGAGATATAGTTTTAGGATAACCTCTCTAGTCTTGTAACTAACACTCCTTTGTATGAACCCAAGTACTCTATTAGCCTTGTTTCGAGCAAATACACATTGTTTACTTGGCTTAAGATTCCTACTTATCATTACTTTATTAGCCTTTATTTAGTACTTTATTAGACTTTCTCACATTCGAATTTCTCTATAACATCGTTGTTCATCTGATATCTGATTTCTCAGTTTACATCTTCTAGACCAGTGGTTCTCAACCTTTTTCACTCCATTCCCCCCTTGAGGAATTTTCAACACCTTCGTGGCCTCCTTCATTTTTCTCCCAAACCCCCTGACAAATAATGTTGAAAAATAAAATGCAGATGAAGAGAATACCCTTATTTTATTTCAAGGTTGACAATCATCATTATCTTATATTTTGATAGACTTACATGATTTACATAACTGACGTCACTAGATTATAGTGACTACTAGCCAAGCCTCACAGCAAACTTGAATTTGGTTGAGAAAAAGTTCATATGACCTCTGCATATTTTGTCGCAGCCCAATGGGAAGGCTGACATTGTTTCCTTTCAGTCAGGTGACTGATCCGAGGTTGTGTCACTGACAATGCACATCTCATGTCCGGGTCCACATCCAGTCGGTTCCGGCTTTTACTCTTTATATGTAGAAGGGTGGAGAAACCAGATTCGCATAAATAGGTAGTTGAAAAGGGCAAGAGGACTCGAAGTGCAATCTCGCTAACTTTTGGATATGACTGATACATTGAGCACCAGAATACAGTCAGTGATCTTTCTTCATAGAGATCTTTGGCAGCAGAATCATTCTGCAGGTCAAGAAATTCGTCCTGAACATCATTGGGAATGGTAGCAATATCAATAGTGCCAGAGAAAGGATTCCTCACCAATTTCCCGTCTTCCTCCTCGAATTCTGGAAAATACTTTTTGAGCTCACTTTCCAAGGATTTCAGGTGCTGATTGATTTCAGTTTTGAGTGATGGGTCAAGCAGATGATCTTCATTCTCATCAAGAACAGTTGAAAGATTCTCAAACATTTCCTGTATTGACTTTCCTTTGCCAATTCTGGAGCTTGGCAAGAAATGCACGAAGACAATCCATGAGGTGAAACACATTTCTTTCCTTGCCCTGCAGCTTGAGATTCAGCCTGTTTAGCTGCTCAAATATATCTGCTAAATATGCAAGACGTGGCTCCCACAACACCTCATTGAAGTGACTTAATAGATCATCTTTCCCTTGCACTTCCAGGAACAACTTAAGCTCTCCCCGAAGTTCAAACACTCGATTCACAACATTGCCCTTGGAAAGCCAGCGCACTTTGGAATAAAAGGGGAGGGCTTCATGCTCTGAATCCTTGTCTCTATAAAGGTTCTGGAAAAAGCGAGAGTTCAGATCTCCAGCTTTCACAAAGTTGACACATTTGGCCACTGCCTCCAGGATCTTGCAAAGTTCATCAGGGAGAGTTTTCGACGCCAGTTCAAAACGATGGATCATACAATGGATCCCCTTGGTATTCAGAGCTACTTCCTTGACACGCTTCTGGAACCCCGATTTTGATCCTAGCATCGCCGGAGCCCCATCCGTACAGACTCCACAACAATTTTCCCAGCTGATTCTGTTAGCTGTGGAGAAAGAAGACACACGGACACGTACTGAACAAGTCAGTTCAGCAGCTCGGTCCAGCGCCTGTCGCACAGACAGGACCTGTGAAATTTTAAATAATCCGTAAAAAAATAAAAAAAATTAGTACCTGAGTACCGTATGTAAATTTTAAAATTGTATTGTCGTTATGATTAAACAAAATGACAAAAAAAGAATGAAATTCTCTTCTGCCAAGTCAAAATAAGTAATACAAATTTTTGCCGTGGATCCCTTGGGGGTCATGGCCCCCAGGTTGAGAACAACTGTCCTAGACTGATTACTTTACATTTGTCCACATTGAATTTCATCTGCCATTTTTCAGACCATTCAAAATTTTTTTTTAGATCTTACTGTAGTTTTGCGGTGCCCTCGTCATTTAATTGTACGCCCTATTTTAAAGTCATCAGCAAATTTAGTTATGTTGCTGTCTATGCCGATATCTGTCTTTTATGTATATAATAAATAATAATGGTCCAAGTACCGAGTCTTGGGGTACTCCATTAGTGATGTTATTCCAATCGGATTTAGTGCCGTTAATGCTCACTCGCTGTTTCCTGTCCTGTAACCACGCACTAATCCTTTTTAGAATATCGCCTCCAACGCCATGAGCCTCCACTTTTCTTATTAGTCTTTCGTGTGGGACTCTGTTGAAGGCTTTACGCCCGCTTGTGAAACCTTGTTGGGAATCATTGATCAACTTGTGCTTCTCCAGGTGATTTCAAATAGAGTTTGAAATTATTGCTTCCATTACTTTGCCTACAGTTGATGTTAAGCTGATTGGACGGTAGTTAGAGAATAGTGATCTATCTCCCTTCTTGAAAATCGGTATTACATTCGCTATCCTCCAGGATTCTGGTACTACACCCAGTTTTAAGGACAGGTTAAACAAATTTGCTAAGGGTATACTAAGCTCTTCCTTACATTCCTTTAATAGGCTGGCAAACATCTCATTGGGACCTGGTGACTTATTCGGCTTTAGCTTGTCTATTTGCTTACTAACGTCATTACTATCTCGCTTTATCTATTTTCTTCGCTATCTGTATATAATCGGTGCCCCGGGTATCATGTTTAAATTTTCGGTGGTGAAAACTGTTGAAAAATATTTATTCATATTATTGCTCATTCCTCCGTCGTTATCAGTTAGCTCGCCCGTATCTGACTGTATTGGTCCAATCTTTTCTCGTGTTTTAGTTTGATACATTTGAAAGAATCCCTTGGGGTTTGACTTTGCTTCCCTTGCTGCCTTCAGTTCATTATTCCTTTTTGCTTTTCTTATTTCGGTTTTAACCCTACTGGCCAATACCTTATAATAATCTCGGAGGTAAACTTCACCACGATTTATTCTTCTACCTATAGCCTTCCTTTGTCCAATAATATTCTTAAAATAATAATTTATCCATTTAGGGTCATTGTTGTTTTATCTGAGTTTTCTGTATGGTATGTTCTGCCTTTGTGCATTAAGTAACTCATTATTTAAATTGTTGTGGAACTCATGATCAGGTCATTTACAACCTTCATATTTTGTGAGGATATCGTTGTCAGGTCTCCAGGTAAAGTGAGGTCACCCTCTGTGGGTGCATTGTGTGAGGTCATGTAATCCATACCCCTTCTCTCAGCTGCCTTTTCACATAAGTTCTTTCTGTTTAATATGTTGGGTCCGGAGGGTGGAGCCTCAGGGCTAGGAGGTCAGGTTAGGTAGGTTTCTTTGGTTAAGTTGGTGAGGTCTTCTATAACAATGCTTCTGCCACTTATTTTTCTTATCAACTAAGGTTTGGTTTGGTTTTATTTAGAAATAACCACTTATTAAAATATTTGTCCAAACTATGACTGCATCCACTATAAAACACAGAAGTTCTACAATATATTTTGCTTATGATTGCCACTGCAGGTATTTGGATCCACAATAATGTCAACAGCTTTGGCTTCTTTCTCAGATACTCATTGAATTCCATGAAGGTTTTCCAACAAGTAACATTCACAGACAAGCCATATTCCCACTAGTTCAAATTCACGTGAGAGAGACTTGCACTAATTGGCCAAGTAATAATTAAGCGTGTGTGCATGAGAATCGCCTAACAATGACACTTCTGCTGATTGGTGTCAGAAGTAAAAAAAAAAAAAAAGATATATCTACCCTGTACTGTGCCCATGAACTTGTACAGTAATTTCTTAAAGAAAATAACGCAAAAAATAAAAATTTCTGATGAAAACAATACAGTAGGGTTGGGATATATCTTTTACTTACTTTACTTTTATCCTCTTCACCACAGATCGGCTCGTTAGCTGCTTGGGTGATTGGTATGTCTGTTACGCACTGTTGATAAGTACTGGAAATGCACTGGCTTTGGAATGTATCTGAACCTGCTCCAGTGCTTATCCAGTCTGGTCTTGAAAGGGCTCACACTCTGTGCTGTCACCACGCTGAATGGCAGATTGTTCCAAGAGCTCACAACTTTCACTCCTAAAAAGTTACACCTCACAGTTTTTCGGACTTGCGGCTTCTTTAACCTTGAGCTGTGTCCCCTTGTGGGGCGAGTGTCTGCCAGCTCCAGGTAAGGACACTCGACTGAGTAGTGCCCCTTGAGAAGATTGTACACCTCAATCAGATATCTCCTCTTGCCGGTCTATAGTATCAGATAGGCAAGTTCAGGCGCTCCAATCTCTCTGGGTAGCTCAGGTGCCGCAGTGCAGGCACCACTCTGGTGGCCCTCCTTTGGACATTTTCCATCTGCTGACAGTCTCTGGCATATCTCGGGGACCAGACGGGGTGACAGCACTCCAGGAGGGGAAGCACTTCACTCTTGAATCTTGTTACAAGGGACGGACCATCTAGATATCTAAACGACCTTCTTATGAGACCTAATAACTTTATTACCTGATTTACCTTGTTCTTGCAATGGCCCGAGAACTTCAGCTCATTGTCAACGTACACACCTAGGTCTTTTTCACATTCCGTCTCATTTAATGCAGTCTCATCGTCCCATTGGGACATATTATATGCCTCCTTACTGTTGGTACGTCCCAGGTGCATCCTCTTACACTTCGTGACATTGAATCTCAGCAGCCATTTCTTTGACCATTTTTGAAGCTCACAGAGATCCTTCTGCAGCTCTTCACAGTCTGCTTGGTTCTTAATTTCCCAAAATAACGTGGCGTCATCCGTAAACATTTGTATGGAGGAATGTACAGCTTCAGGCATGTCATTTATGAAGCAAACAAACAGAAGCGGGCCCAATACACTGCCCTGTGGTACCCCGCTTGTGACAGGTACAGATGATGATTTCGTGCCATTAACCACCACACACTGCTTTCGGTCATGGAGAAAGTCTTCTACCCACTCTAGGACATTTCCCAGAATCCCGTACCCTTCCAGTTTAATTTTCAGCCTTTCAAGGGGTACTATCCCAACTTGCTCTAGTTTGGCAATCAGCGTGGCTCCAGCTTCATCTTTGTCTTGCAATCGCCTCATCCACCTTACCCTGCAGTCAGGGCAATACCAGTGATATCGTTCTTGCTTTACCGCATTCTGCAACGTCCTTAACTTCGGGCCGCCTACATCGTCTATATCCTTTGTCTTCCTGCAGTAATTGCATGTCAACAGACTTCCTGCTGCTGCTTCAGTCAATAATTTCCTGCCTGTCATGGTCGATTGCTGATGGAGAGGGGGGGGGTGCATACTTTATACGAATCTTCTAATTGTCGGCTTTCTACTCCTAATAATATTTATATTTATTGTTACTGTGATAGTTGCTACTAATCTTTGCCTAGGTAGTAGGGCTCTGTCTCATTAGTAATATTGATCTTTATTGTTGCTATGATAATTGCTTCTACTGTATGAGATTACACAACCATCATAAGGGATATTAACACAAATCATTTGCCTGTCTTAATTAAAAGCTGTTATCACTAACACAAAAAAATTAATCACTCTTATTCTCTCATGGTACATTAAGGGGTTTTATCATATATTCACAAGGTATTACTTCTCTAGAGCAAGAAACCATGATTTCTGTTTGGAAACAGATGATCGTTTGCGCTGATTAGGAATGCGGAGTCTGTCATTTTCAACTACTTGAAGGACTTCTTGAAAGTGCTACTCATCCCTGGCAACATTAAGGAAGTCATGGCAAAGTTTTACACCACACTCTGCAGCCTCATTGACGACCTGAAGCTTGTCCACAACCTGTTTCATGTTCAGGTAGTCGTCATGGTCCATCTATTCACTGGCTGGAGTGGAGAAACTGATAGGGCATGCCTAAAATGGTGAAGAACCGGCTTGAGTCAAGCCCAATTAGGTCCACCAGGGCAGTGCCACTTTCTGGGACAGGGAGAAGATATGGCTTTCCATGGCCCCCATGATTGAGCCCCACTCTCTTAGTAACTTCAGTGCCTTCATGGTAAAGAAGGGCCTTCCTCATCTCCTCTTTTGTCCTTTCTTGTACTTGGGACGAGAACAAAGCCAGTGGGGTCAACTCCTCAGTTAGGTACCAAGTGTGTCTACTGAGTGCCACACGTGCTTTGTCAACTATTGTGGCGTCATATGGGGCAAATTCAGCCAAGGTTTCGACCAAATTCAAGTCATTCAGTGGCGCACTTGCTGGAACGGGGCAAACAATCCACCATGGGACATAAACAGCGACTGTGAGCACAGCAAACCTTACTAACTTGCTGATTTGACTTTTAGTCACAACCTCGGTTTTGGGAAACTTTTCTTTGATCTGGCCTGACAAAAGAACAATCTTGAGGGTATAGAGCAGTTTAGCCATCCACCTTGCTTTGTGAAGTGCGCCGGGGTAGACCATCGTGAAGTTCACTGGCTCGGATCTTTTAGTTACAAGCAGCAGACAAAGCTCTACCAGCTCCTTGTAGTCGCCACGTGTAAATGGTTGGGCTAGAGATTCACGGAAGAAGTCAGCAATCTCCTGCTGGCGCTCCTCAAACACTCCAGGCATTGCGGGGTAGTAGTATTTCTTTTTTTTACTGTACGCCAGTTGAGAGAAATGAGTCTTGATCGTAGAAATGCAATTATTGGGATTATTGTATTCCGTACTAATCTATAATATTTTTTTGGGTATTAAGATTGATATGATCGATCATTTGCTTGGTGTTAGTATATCTTATAAGTCTAATAAAAGAAATTCCACTAAATTTGTTCATTAGATAATAATATTCCTTGTTATTTTGTAAAGCCGACGGTGCTAGCTCAAACATGCACCGATCATTAAGAAAATTTACAGGGGTGTTTCCTAGATAAATACACAACACTAAAACTTTGAACAGCATTGTAGGACCATTTTTTGATATATATATACAGCTAGACCCCCACTTACGACGGGGTTAGGGACCAAAATCCAGGTCGTAAGTCCGAATGGTCGTAAGTCCGACATAGATAAAAAATAATAATTATTTTTTTTTTAAATAAAAAATCTACAATGAAATACAATACAGTAAAAGTGATAAATAATGAGGAATGGATACAGTACAGTGAAAGTAATAAATAATGAGGGATGGATACAGTGTGACTGAGCACTTGCCTTTAATGTAGTCAGCTGAATGCACATGGGGCCCCCATAATTTTCTTATTATACATGGAGACTACATTAACTGGAAACGTTTCGGTATAGAAAATGCGTGTGTCATTTTGAAAAAAAAATGGTCACAACTGCGGCTGTCGTAAGTCGGGGTCTAGCTGTGTATATATATATATATATATATATATATATATATATATATATATATATATATATATATATATATATATATATATATATATATATATATATATATATATATATATATCAACTACCACACCAGCCAGGACTCGAACCCTTGACCTAATACATGGGACCAGGGAACGCTACCGACAATACCACAAGAGCACTAAAAGCAGTTCTAGACTACAGTAGGCTCTCACCAATAACGTTTAATAGGTGCCTGAAAAACACCGTTATTAACGAAAACGTTATTTGTGTGACAATAAAATACATGTAAAAAGGGTTTATTGGTTCCGCTGCCACAAGAATTTCACCCATTTTTCCCCTTGAAGCCCTCCTAACACTTGTTGTTAGCTGAAATAAAAAGAATTGCTATTCAATCATCAAAATAAAGAGTTTAGGTAATATAACACTTAGTTTTTGAGGTGCTTAGTGTGATGATTGTTCCGTATCTAAGGGCAGCTAGCACTTGCACTGTCTTTCATTCTACAAGCTAACCATTTCACAAGAAAATGCTCTGTTATCACTAACAACCTGTTTCTATCGCCTTTATCATTCATAGCTCGCCTCGCATTTCCATCACTACCGAAATATTTTTAGCCAGCGCAATACTCTTCTTGGTCTCCTCTAAGTTCTTCTTAATATTTCGCACTTTAGACTCAGGACAGTTCAATTTCCTCACTTTAAAAGTTCCCAGTCATTCAGGTGGCAAATCACTCCCTCCACCACCTCCCCTAGCCCCCACAGGCAAAAATGCAGAAGCCATTATTGATCACCGACCCTAACAACCACTGGTTATAGTGGCGAAAATCTCACACGTGGGCGCAGCGCTGTATTCCACTGAGCGTGTGTGAGAGTGAGGCGGAGTGGACAACTACGTCATCAACATGGCGGCAAACAAACGCTATCATTGATGCGCTCGGACGCTTCCCGCGAAATTTCCGTTATTCAAGAGAATCCAGACGTTATCGAAAATGGGTATCTATTGTAACTTACCGTTATTGTGGAAGTTGTTATTGGCGAGAGCCTACTGTGTGTGTGTGTGTGTATATATATATATATATATATATATATATATATATATATATATATATATATATATATATATATATATATATATATATATATATATATATATATATATATATATATATATATATATATATATATATATATATATATATATATATATATATATATACATATATATATATCTTTGATAAATCACACGGATGATGATGATTGGATTTAGAATGGGGGTGGAGGAGAAGGAAGAAGAGAAGGCATTGGGGTGGAAGAGAAGTCACCCCTTGGTGCCATTTCACCCATAAAATTTTAGCTCTCTTGGTGTAATTCAAGATTATTTTCTTTAAATCAACACTGCACTGCATTATATATTGTCAATATGTAAAATATATTTCAAAATGACCAATAATTTGCTTGGAAACACAGAAAAAAAGTGTTTAGTTGAAGAGAGTCTCAAGCAAGATGTTACCTCCAGTGAAAACAGAGAGAGACTAACGCCTGTTTGCTGTGTTAAGAGGCTGGATGCCGCGCATTAAACTAGTCACTTTACCTTCAATTATGTTCAATAATCGTTAAAATGACTAAAAAATTGAATATTAAACTTTTAAAATTATTGAATAGTATAAACTTCTTGATATTTACTAAAATAGTAAGGAATTTAAGCCCTAGAACCGATTAATGTATTGGCGGACTGATACTAAAGCTGGTTGCCCGGCAGTGCAAGCGAAAACATGTTGAGGTCGGTTCGTAAGAAATTCGTTAACCGAATTTTTGTTCGTTAACCGAATTGAAGATCCTTATGGAAGGCAGTTCGTTAACCGAAATTTCGTTAACCGAGGCGTTTGTTAACGAATATGTATATATATATATATATATATATATATATATATATATATATATATATATATATATATATATATATATATATATATATATATATATATATATATATATATATATATATATATATATATATATATATATATATATATATATATTATATAATTGACTCAAATTTAATTAAATGTACAATACTGGTATTTAGTGAAGGAACAGGTAACTTACTTAGGATTTGATGAGTGCTATCCACAGCCATAGAACCTAACCCCCTATTTCTCATAAGCTCTTAGTCTTGCCCATCGTGTTTTTTTTTGGGGGGGGGGACGTAACAGCTTTAGTTGGTGAAGGCCTACTGTAGGTCATACCTCTCTTATACGCAGTAACCCGGGGTTTTGTTTTCGTGGTGCCAGAGGCCCCCATAGTGTATGACAGTGAATCATGTGTTGATAAACAAGATCATAATAGATTTCTCTCATTCCTGCAAGAGTGAGTGACTGACGAGTGTGATATAGGAAACTGCACTATTTATTGATTTTACTGTGAATGGCTTGTACAATACGGTCTGTGGTTTCTCCGGTTTAGTTTGTCGTTAACAACAATCTCTTGGTGTTTAATATTCTGTTCATGTTTGAGGACTACTACCAAGGTATTAGGGGGCCAGCTGGTGTGACATATTGTGGCTCATGTTAATAAACTGGTGATGTTTTCCTGCTTAATAAACTGTTTCCCTTATTGGTTCCTTGTGTTAATGAAAATTTTGTGGTGTGGTGTGGGGACCACCTGTACACTTAACTTACTTCATTATTCTCTTACCACTCAATGTTATTACTCTATTGCCACAAAACTTTCAATGTGTCATCATTCTCCTACAATCCCCATTTAACTTAGTTCTGAAACGCTTGTGTAGACAAGTACAGTACTGTGCTGTAGACTCAATCACTCGCACCACCATGCACATTGTCGCCGAACCAGTTGTCTGATTGTCCAATTTCTCCTCATTCATTAAAATGGAGGATGTAATATTTCTCTGCTGTTTTTTGGTTGACAATCTTGACTATATTTCTAATCATTGTCAGTTTCTCTGGTGACATTTAAATGTTGATTCTCAGATGATGTTATTTAATGATTATTTTGCTTGTCAGGCCTGGAGCTGTGCTCACAGTATGGAGTTGATGGAGAGGGCATTGCTGCTTGCTGGATATCCTTTGCCAACAATAATGCCTATGACTCCCTCACACTGGAGTACCTGGAACACTTCGAACGTGACCAGCTTGCCAAGGAGAAGAAACTCAACACAAAGAGTGTCAAGAAAGACCTTATGTATGAGGCTTCAACAGTTGACATATTGTATCCTTTTTTTATATACCATACCTACTATATGCATTTGGGGAAAATTTTGCAACACAGTTCATGGAAATGTGAAAATTTTAATGTATTATTTTTAAAATTCATTTTACTCTTGTTGATAATTAGCGTAAGAAGCGAGTGTGGGGCATATTTTTCCCTCTGTAGTGTTTGAAAATGCAAGCCTCTTTGTACCATATGTTCAGTATGGGTCAGTGTATATTATATGTAGAATGAACATTTGGATTACATACCATAACAAGGAATGAAGTTATGAGAGGAGTACTGTATTGTACTGTACATACAGTGTCCGCAAAAAGTCTTGCAACCTACCCCCGTGCGGTTACATTTTTTGTGACAAACACGTGCTTTATGGTATATAAACAGTGATAGGCCTGTACTTGCGCCCCTTTGTTGTCAATCACCATTTGGAACCATTTTGGCATAGAATCAGACAGCTTCTTGAAGTAATCGATGTCCAAATCATTTAACCACATCTTTCTGAGGGATTCCTTCAGTCTTGGCACGGACTATGTATCCATGGAATTCAGCTTTTGTTTCATATATGACCAGATATTTTCATTTGGATTTAAGTCTGGTGAGTTGCCAGGCCACTCAAGCATTTGTATATCATGATCACCGAGCCATTTCATTGATTTCTTGGATGTGTGGCACGGTGCACCATCCTGCATAAACAAAGTCACATCCATGAATGTCAAAATGTGAGCAGGTTCTCATTTAACACCTAAATATACCGGTCACTATTCATTGTAACATTGCGAGGGAGGAAATACAAGCCTCCTCTACCCACAGCACCACTGAAGCATCCCCACACCATCACATGGTCTGGAGGTTTCACGGTTTTCTTGGTGTAGCGGTGGTCGAATCTGCTGGCTGTCACTGGTAGTCGTACCCTGTTCCTGAAGGTTCAAAGTGTTCCCTGAAGAAGGCAGTGATGGGTAGGGAAACACCGGGTAACACTGAAGTCCATTTATTAACGGATAGGAGAAATACAAGTGGTGACTAGCGTGTGCCTTGCACGAGGCACGGAGTCAGACTGAGACTGCATTGCCATATGGCAGCCTTGGGGCAATGTTGCCACATAACACGTGTAGTGTTGCCACATAATTACATATATAAATGCTACTCGGCACAGTAGCTTATATACATGGTTGCTACTCGGCACAGTAGCTTAGATACATAACCTACATCTCCCTCCCCCCCTCACGCTCATAGTCTTTGTCTTGAGCGGACTTCTTAGTCCTAAGTCGCTCCGAGCGTCGAGGTGCGCTGTGGGACGGATCCTCGTGAGGTGTAGGGGACTTGTCCTCGGTCAGGGGGCCAGCAGCAGGGGGTGGGACTGGCCGGAGGAAGCGGCGGTTCCTCCACCAGACGCGGCCGCTCGGCATCCTGACCTTGTAGTCCCGCGACCAGCCGATGCCCATCACTATGCCCACCTTGTCCCAACGTGTCGTCGTCGGGTCCTGGACGCGGACAAGGGCACCAATCTCCAGCGGCTGAAGAGGGCGGGCACGGTCGTCATACCGAGCCCTGGCGTGTGCAGGAACGCAAGAGCAGAGAGGGTGACCATACAGGATCTGGGCAGGGGAGCGTCCTGTGTGGGTGGGAGTATTACGTAACTCCAGGAGTCCTTTGTCAAATGCCTCACAGTCTATGTTGCCTGAAGGGGCCACCTTGAGGATGAGGTGCTTGACTGTCTTGACTGCAGCCTCAGCGTGGCCGTTTGACTGTGGGTAGTGGGGTGTTGACACGATGTGGCGGACTCCCCAACGCTTCAAGAATCCTGTGAAGTCCCGGCTGGTGAACTGTGGCCCACCATCCGTCCGTCCGCAGACGTAAGGGGACACCCAGGTCACGAAAGAGGTGCCGGAAGTGGCGAATGGTGGCCGCGGACATCGTGTCTGAGCCACAGATTACCACCACAGGCCAGCCAGAGAGTCGGTCGGCGACAACGAGGAAATGTTTCCCAGCTGTGCTGAAGAAATCAGCCGACACGGACTCGAAGGGCCTGGTGGGTTTGTCGTCGCACAAGAGGGGCTCTTGCTGTTGACTGGGCTGCATGATCTGGCAGGGCTCACAGGCACGGACCGTATTGACGATATCCGCGTCAATGCCGGACCAGTACACAGCCTGCCTTGCGCCGCGCTTGGTGGCCTCTGCTCCACGATGGCTGTCATGTAAGCGGGCCAGAACGCGACGACGGAGAGCTGCAGGGACGACCACACGGGCACCGTACAGGACGATGTCCCCATCTGCGTAGAGGTCCTCACGTATCTTCCAATACGGGCGTAGGGCGTTGTGGAGGTCAAAACGGTCGCGAGGGAACGCAGTCCTCACACTCTCCAAGAGCTGAGTGTAGAGGGGTCATCGCGTGCCGCGGTCCGTAGTTCCTCAAGAGCCAGATCGCTGTTGGGTGGCGACACTGAGGCCTGGGTGCTGGCGAGGGACTGTACGGCCTGTAAAGTGACGATGTTGCTGACGGAGAAACCGGCCTCGGTGCTGAGCATCTCGTCTTCAGGTGTCGGGCGGCTGACTGGGGAGCGGGAGAGGGCATCCGGGATGCACAACTCCTTACCTGCGCGCCAAGCCGCGGTGAAGACGAAGGCCAAAATCTTCTCCTTCAGGCGCTGGAGGCGGGGATTCTTGATGGCGTCCAGCGAATAGTGGTTAAGAATGGGGACCAAGGGCCTGTGGTCTGTGATGAGGTCGAAGTGCTGTAGGCCAATCAAGTAAAACTTGCACTTCGATAAGGCCCATACTACTGCCAGCAGCTCCAGCTCGATGGTAGTGTAGCAAGACTCAGCTTCGGTGAGGAAGCGAGAGCCACACTGTACGAGCCGGTACTTTCCTCCACCGTGATCCTGGAGAAGGGCGTAACCAACCCCGTACAGGCGCGAGGCGTCTGTCTGGAGGACGGTGGGGAGCGCTGGGTCAAAAGCAGCGAGGGTAGGTGGACTTGACAGGGCCTTCACCTTATGAAAGGCGAGGTCGTGGTCAGGGGTCCACGTGAAAGTCCTCTTGGGGCTCATCAGGGGGCGGAGAGGCCCGGCAGCGGCGGAGATGTCAGGAGAAAATTCTGCCAGCTGGTTCACCAGGCCCATGAAAGACCTGAGATCCGTAAGGTTGGCAGGTTTGGCAAAGTCCGCTATGGCACGAACTTTCTCCGGGTCCGCAGCAATGCCATCCCTTGAGAGTCGGTAGCCGCAGAAAGACACTGCAGGTGCGGCCAAGACGAACTTCTCGGCATTCAGAGTGATGCTGTGCGTCCTGCACCTGGTCAGTACCTCGTCGATGCGGCGAAGATGTGTCGGGTAGTCCTCATCGTAGAGGAGGATGTCATCCACTACCTTCACGCAGTTGGTCATGCCTTGAAGTGCCATGTCACCACGGAGACAGAAGGCGTCCCCCGTAGCAGCAAATCCCATTGGGCCACGGCGGTAGCGGAAGCGTCCATAAGGCTTGATAAAAGTGGTCAGTGGCTGATCCTCCTTCTTCAGTGGGATCTGCCAGTAACCACAGAGGGTGTCCATTGTCGAAAAGTGCTGTACCTTCGGGTCTACACTCCGTATAGCTTCAAAAGGTGTGGGTGAAGGGTGGGCGGTACGGGACACCTGGCTGTTAAGCTTAGACAAATCGGTAGTAATCCGTACTCCACCGTTAGTCTTAGCCACAGCAACTAGAGGGTGGCACCAAGGGGATGGGTCGTCACCAACGGGTACGATGACACCCTGGGCCACCATGGAATCCAGTTCCTTCTTGACTGAATCCCTGAAGGCGAGAGGGATCAACCGGGGAGTGTGTATGGCAAACTGCTGCTCATCTTCCCTCAGGTGAATCCTCAAAGGCGGACCCGCCATAGCCTTAAGTGGCGCGGTCCATAGGGCCTCCTTCGTCACCAGCACTTCCGAGTACTCCTTCAGGAAGTAGGCCCTTGCGGCTGAAGGAGACGTCTCGCTGTGAAGAGGAAGCAGCCATGACTTGGGTGGAGGCGGGGCGGGAGTGGACGCGGGTACTGGTTAGCTCTGTGCGGCAGCGCCAGGTGTGTCACTCGTTGACTCACGCACCCTGCTGGCGGTGTACCGAGCAGCTGGGATCTGCTCAGGAAAGTCTCTGGGCACCACGCCTAATTCCTTGCAGTGCTCCCACGACAACAAGGGTGTAGCGAGAGTAGGCTGCACGTCCATCCATCCGTGACACGACCTGTCGCCGTAGGTGATCTCCGCTTGAAAGGAGCCTACAGCGTCCGACATCTGGGAACCGTCCGCATTGTAGTACTGCAGCTGCGGCGGTGGTCCCAGGTCGCGTTTGGTGAGGCCCAGTTTCTGGAGGTGCTTCAGGCCTATCACCGTAGTATCAGTGCTGGTGTCCGGTATCACCTTGATGTGACGGCGACGCGGATGGTAGGGGAAAGGGTAGCCCTGGGGCGTGTGGTCAATTCCACCTTCCTGATGTGACTCAGCTGCTGCTTGGGGCTGCGTGGGCCATTTGAAGGAGGCTGCGTGCGAACCACCCCGAGGGAAGTGCGCTGCTTTCCTCCTTGTCTCGGGCTTTTGGGCTTGGGTTGGCGGCAGCACTTGTCGTAGTGTCCATAGCGACCGCAGGCCTGACACTTGTGGCCTCGTGCAGGGCACCTGTCTGTGTTAGACCAGTGGCCCTTACGGTCACATCCACGACACAGTGCGTCGGCGGCCCGGCATGTCTTGGGGCCATGCTGCTTTCCACAGCTGCCACAGGAAGCACTAGGCGGAGGCGTGGAAGAACGTGCGGCAGCCTTCACGTTGTTGGCCGCCTTCTTGCCCTTCTTGTACTGTGAGATAGCTCTCACAGCAGGTGGGGCCCATAAGGCAGAGGTGGCAGACTTGGTGGCCTCGTATGACCGACATTCATTCACTACCACCTGGAGTGTGGAGGAAGCGTCCAGGGGGATGAGTCGCTGCACCAACTCTTCTTGCCTGACACCTGTCAAGATCCCATGCTTGATCCAGGCTTCCTCACATTCCCGGCTGTGCGCCTTGCAGAAGTCGATCTCCTCTGACAAACTCTTCAAACGTACAAAAAAGTCGTGAAAGGATTCATTCTCCGCCTGCTTGCAGCTGGTGAAGGCGCGGCGACGCAAAGCCTCGTTATTCCGACCTTTAACGTGCTCCTGTAAAAGGTTGAGCACATCCGTCACTGAAGACGTAGAATCGGGAGGCACTTGCAACGTGTGCTCCAAAACTCTCTGGGTCTCCAGCGACAAACACATCCGCAGTTGGATGAGCTGTTTGTTTGGAGGCATGCTATCAAGGTCCACCATTGTGGAGTAATCTGTCCACCGCCGCCTCCACTCACGAAAAAGCTGAAAAGTGACGTCTGATGAGAGGGCGGGTGGGGGTTGAACAGATGCCTTGGGAGCTGTTGGAGTAGCAAGAGTGCCTGGAGGACGCTGGTGTGGTGGAGGAGGGAGGGTATTGGCGCCTTTATGCGCGCTACCTGCGAGTGAGGGAGGGTGGGTTAGCGCCAGGGTCGCCAGTATCGCATCAAAGCGTGCCTTTTCCTCCTCTCTTCGTATCTCCTCCCTCTGAAGTTCCATCTCTCTGCGTCTCTCGTCCCTGTTGTCCATCCACCTCAGAATTGTGGCAATGTCCGTCGCTGGAGGTGGAGGATGAGAGTCTGCGCCTGGTGGAGGGGAAGGTGGTGGGGAGTCGTGTCTCCCATCTTGACGTCCCTTCTTATCGCCCATCTTAGTATGCTTGAACTGTGCTGTTTAGTATATAAGGTGGTGCCTCATCAGCTCGAACCACATATATATGATGTAAACAGCGCAGAAATAACACATAGAGTCCACTGTTCTGTCCGTGAGTGCGTGTGTGTGTGTCTGTGTCTGAGAGAGCAGATCGTGGTGGCCTTAATGTGGGTGGCTAGAGCTGCCGCGGAGGTGAGAACGTTAGTGTCTCCCCGGATGTCACACAACAAGGGTGTACGCCTGCGTGCTCCGTGGGTACCACAAAAAACAGGCCAATGCTCAACTCAGCTCTAGACACACTAATACACTGACACTGCCACCGTCACTAAAACGCACTGTGACAGCGCAACACTGCACGTCGCGGCGAAACACAACGCAACACAACACAAAGAGTCGACGCGCACATCAACCAGCAGACGTAACTGTCTCGGCATTGTTTCTGCACTGTAAGTCCACAGATCCTACTCACTGCGCCATGAAGGTTCCAAGTGTTCCCTGAAGAAGGCAGTGATGGGTTGGGAAACACCGGGTAACACTGAAGTCCATTTATTAACGGATAGGAGAAATACAAGTGGTGACTAGTGTGTGCCTTGCACGAGGCACGGTGTCAGACTGAGACTGCATTGCCATATGGCAGCCTCGGGGCAATGTTGCCACATAGCACGTGCAGTGTTGCCGCGTAATTACATATATAAATGCTACTCGGCACAGTAGCTTATATACAAGGTTGCTACTCGGCACAGTAGCTTAGATACATAACCTACAGTTCCCACTCATCTTTAC
Organism: Homarus americanus; assembly: GCF_018991925.1. Lineage (NCBI taxonomy): Eukaryota > Metazoa > Arthropoda > Malacostraca > Decapoda > Nephropidae > Homarus > Homarus americanus. The sequence continues at coordinate 2,448,807 of NW_024723050.1, read as the reverse complement.
ACACTGAACTGTACTTTCGTCACTGCACATCACCTTTTCCCTCTGCTCTGGTGTCCAGTGTCGATATTTGCGGGCAAAAGCAAGACGAGCCTTCCTCATTTTGTCCGTGAGAAGTGGTTTTTTGGGGGGGCGACGACATGGCAAGTGCAGTTCCTTTTGCAGGCGATGCTGAATGGTACGCTGTGCCACGTTTCCCGGGACGTCAGGGTGGTTCCTTTGCAACTCAGCTGCTGTAATGTGTGGAGTTTTAAGCACTTCTCTTCGCAGAAGGGCATTTGTAGTCTTAACTAGTCTTGCGTGGACGTCCAGACCGAGGTTTGGCTGGTGGAACAGAGGCAGGAGGCAGGTCACGTGCAACGGCCTTGAGCCGGTGGATGGTGGCTTTGTTTCGTCCCGTACGTCTAACAATTTCATTCACAGGCACCTTTTCTTCAATTAAAATGAGGATTCTATCCTTCTCCTCTCTTGTAAGATTAGTCCCAGGCATCCTGAACACAATTAATGAAAAATATGGCGCATAAACACAGTACACTGGTAATCCACACAAGGGGGCGCTTGGAAAATCTGACACAGATCCACTCAGGACGGCAGCTCATTGAGCACTGCTGGTTTTGCTGTGGTTTCCATGACACACCAACCCGGGAGAGTTGCCAAATACTGTCGGATGTCGACTGGGTAATTTTAGAGGCAGATAAACGCAATAATTCCTGCGGCATTCACCCCTTGTTATAGAGGGCCGAGAGTCGCACGACTTTTTGCGGTTGGTGTATGTGTGGAGTGGAGAAAATGGTGGTTGAAGAAAGGTGTGCTTACATTGTAGGTGCCGGGGAGATTGATGGTTTGATATACAAGGACACTATTCATACAGTGAGCCCTTGTTTTTTGATATGGATGCATTCCTGAGGACCATGACAAACAGTCAATTATCCTACAGTTTGAACCTTGATTTCACTGCCTCGACGGGACCTGGACCATGCTGTTAAATCTAAATATGGGGGGTGCTGATGAAACCATTGCATCAAGCTACCAAGATTATCATATTTGTCATAATATTTTAGGTTAGAAATGATAAATGTTAGATGGTGTTGATATTGTTTTCTCTACGTATAATTCAAATTTGAGTATGTAAATAAACACGTACTTTCCATGGGGCGTAAATCAGTCAGGATATTTAGTCCACCCTCGTAAAACCTTTTTCTCTAATACAGAGCAAAAGAGTAAAAAATACAATATAAATATAATATAAAACTATAAAATAAGAAATATGAGCATGGGTGTGTATGTGTGGAAAGTGAACATATGAGTAGAGGCAATGAGCACCGAGCTGTAACTGCGTGTCTGTTTCAACACAAACGCACACGCATGTCTGGTGATTGCCCAGCTGGTCTGTGTTCGATTACAGTACCGGATTCATTCATTTTCTGTTAAATTCTTGTGCCTTGCTTACCACTTAAAGTAATTATTTATAGTTACTGTGCTGTTCAAACGAAATATCTAAATGTACACTTGGCAAAAACTTTTTGAACACCTGGGCACGAAGGATGTGAGAATGAGCACTATGGGGATTGTCATCTTGGAATGGTTTCAGATTGTTCGTTCATTTTTCAGTTTGTATAGTGCTTATAGTGTTCGAGAAGTTTTTGGTGAGTCTTTGTACGGTAATAATAAAGTAAATAAATGTAACACTGAGGGGCGAGGTGATGAGGCAAGGATAAACCAGGGCATATGGAGGTGCATTATACACTACAATAATAATTATTAAGTTCTGGTAAAATACACTACAATATTATTTACCAAGTGCTCAAGACAGATGGTGTGGTAAGCACCAGCCCACGGGGAGTTACAATAACAGTGCTTGAGAGATAGTGTGCTGGCAATACTAAATGAGAGTGGGTCAGTGTTACCGTTCTGTAAATAAGAGACTGAGTATACTACAGTACAGTGCAATAGCTTGTGTGGGATTTTTTGGGAAAATTTATTATTTTTCGATGAAATTTTATTAACCCGGCCTCAGTTTCTGTAATATTTCAACCTTCTGCACGATGTTCAGAGAAAAACTTTTCTTCTTTGGCTGACTAGCATCTATGGTAGGGTTTTCAGGTCTCTTAGAGGCCATAATAGATGCAAAGAAAGTAGAGATTTTAAGTGATCACATGAGCACAGCACTGTCTTGACTTCAATGCCAAAATAAACCAACCGCAGTGCCCACAGTAGCATTGCAGCAGGTAGAGGAACTAGTGGAAATTATGGGCAGAAATTTGTTCCTAACCAACCTGCATGATATGATAGGGGAAGTGATCTGGTAATTCTGTATGCACAAGAGTGGACAGATATGCTTTAAATGGCTAGTCACTTAGATTTAGGAATGCAGATTGCCAAAGAAAGCTGTACATTACACTGTACTTGATATCAATGAGGAAATGGCATTGGTAAACATGATATTGCTTTAAAAAGAATTTCATTAAGCATGAAAAATACTTGTTGGCATCAACAGTAAGGTCGGGATATATCACGAGATGGGGTCCAATGATGTTAGCTATACAGGTGCTCCCCGACTTACGACGGGGTTCGGGACCCAAATCCAGGTCGTAAGTCGGAATGGTCGTAAGTCCGACATAGATAAAAAAATTGTAAAAAAAAAATCTACAATGAAATACAGTACAGTAAAAGTAATAAATAATGAGGAATGGATACAGTGTGACTGAGCACTTACCTTTAATGTAGTCAGCTGAATGCACACGGGACCCCATAATTTTCTAATTATACATGGAGACTACATTAACTGAAAGAAGCAGGAGGAGACAGGGCTGGGTGGGTCATCAATGTCGCTTTCTTCAGACAGGTTTATGTGCTGTAGAAACTTGCTGGTTTGAAGGTATTGGATCATCTTGAGGGAGTGAAGAGGCAGCACTGGTGGGGCGTGAGGAGACAGCACTGGGGGCCTTCTTAAAATAGATGTCCAATTTAGACTGCACAGTTTGCTTTTTCTTTTCATTATAAATTTCTCTGTAGCAAGCAAGTGCATCTTGGATCATTCTGTCAACTTTGGCATAACGCTCATAATTTTGATCCATGCCATCGAACATTTGCATTCCTTTATTAATTGTAGCAAATGCCTCTGCCATTTGCTTAACTGAAAACTTTTTGGGGGGTGCAGGTCCTTCTTCTACATTTAGATTGTTTTAATATCAAGGAACACCAGACTTGGCAGCTGATGCGCCATCCAGGGAACACCAGACTCGGCAGTAGACGCCACACTGCCACCCTCACTTGACAATCCCACACTTACATAAACGATCAAACCTAAAGTCAGTTACAGTATTAAATCTTTTTCCATTAAGCTTTCCATTATCTTCACTTCACTTTTCGCTTCACTAGCAACCCATTTATACTCACCTTAGAAGTCGTAATCTGCAGCAGAGTCGGCTGCTTACTTGTCACTCACTCAGAAAGACTGTGCGGGTGAGCAGCCACGGTGGTGCTTCTGGTGAACAAATAACACACATGTTTGCCATGGCGGTATATTTGAAATATTTTCTGCCCGATTTCCCCCCTGAAATAAATAAAATTATCGCTATACAGTATATTGGCAAATGTCAATCATTTTGGTTGTCGCGAAATAAAAAAAATCTTTATAAAAAGTCTTGATATATCCCGACCCTACTGTACAGTACTTCTGCTTCCTTGGTTATGAATAATTTTTGCAGCAGTCATATATTTCTCAATATTATTTTCCCACATTGACACTAATTAAGTTATGAAAAAGAAATGTACTGTATTCTTAGGCAATGTCCGACAATAACCCTTAAATAACTATCATATTCTCAAAAGAATAATAGAAGTGTGCACTTTATTCAAATCAATTATTCTTGTTATTCTAAATGGGGTGTTGAGGTGGTTACATGTTGACAGGAGCTGGGTTTTCTTTGTTAATACACTGTACAGTCTCTCCTCGACTTACGATGGGGTTTCGTCCCGACGACCAGGTCGTAAGTCGAAAAGGCGAAAATAATACATAGAAATTCTAAGATGGGTGTCACTTTTTCTTTTCAGCACCACGAGAACTCTCACTTACGCTGGCCAGCCATTTTAAAGGGAATTACAAACGAAAATTTTGTCAGTAAACTGCGCGACCACTAACGTCGGGACTCGAAAATTCGTAATGTGAAAAGTATTTTATACGACCATGGCCGTCATATGTCGAGGAGAGACTGTATCTCCCTTACATTGAGCAGGCGACCCGCATGTTTCCGTTGGTAGCACTTTAGCTTACTCTTGCAATAATTGGACTTGCAGGGGTACCAGTAAGGCCTTTGTGTGTAGTAATTTTATGAGTTTATACTGTATAAGTGTTCATTCGCACAGCCACAGGTGTTAATTCTTCTAAAGTATAGAAGAATCTATACGATCCCACTACATCATTATTTTTACGGACACTAATGTTAGGTACACTCCGTGTGTTTGGCTCTCACAGAATGCTGCTCCATATATTCCTGACATAAACATCCAGCTCCTGGACTTCAGGAGCAGGAAGCTTGTATGGCATTTAGGCCATTAATAGTTTGGGCCAGGCATGGGCAACCTTTCCTCGGTCATGGGCTGCATTATGCTTTAGGTATTTTTCTGTGGGCCAACCCACCAAAATTTATATCCTACCTAACCCAAAAGTAATGTTAATATTGTATTAGCACAGACAGTGAAACAATTTATCGTTACGTCCACCTTACAATATTTTCAGTTTACAATCATCCTTTTTTTTCCCCAATTTTGAAACAAATCCACCATAATAATTTTTTTAGTGAAATTTTAAATATGCATGCCCATGGAGAGCCTAATAAGACAAGAATAAATAGATAGGACAGACAGCCAGTCATGAAGGATGGGGTACTATGGAGAGAGACAGTCTGTCAACAAGGAAGAGACCTTTACCTTTGACCACTGTCTGTAACCCCACTTAGACTTGCCCAACCTTAGCTAATTCCCAAGTGACCTACTTCCACATAGCAGTTAATCATCAAACAGACCGTGCTGAGCTTGGGCCACAAATTTACGCAAGCAGGTTAAAATGTTTATTTTGTTGACTGTTTATATTTGTTTCACTTAAATTTTTGTAGTTACTTACTCATAGGTGATGAAACAGTAATGAAATGTGTTTGATGATTATTCTTTCAATAAATATTCCTTTACTCGCCATAAGCTGGCTGCATCTACTACCTGAACCGCGGGCCACTTTAAATAGAATTTCTCAATCTCATTGGGCTGCACAAAGACATGGTTCAGGCCGCATGCAGACCACTGACGACAGGTTGCCCATGCCCGGTTTAGGCTGTTGGATATTTGGGCTTTCATGAACTAAACGCCAGCCAGTTCCCCTTACAATGTACAGTTACGAAACACGTAGCCAACATCTATAAAATTATATTACTGTACTGTAGTAATACTGTACTGTAGTGTGCGAATAAAATGAAATACAGTACTGTACACAAAGGTACAATACCCGTACCTAATAAGTACTAAATAAAATGGTTCAGATAGGCACTTAAAGAAAACTTCGTAACTGCAGTTTACAGCAGGCTAAAATCAATTCTTATCTGTATGATATTGTTGTACAGTATTGTTGTGTTTCTTAATGTTTGTACAGTACTGTACTTGAGTTTGGGGATGCAATGGACATGGTTGTATGCAACACTTTTAGAAGAGGGTGATCAGGTGATTATGTATGTCAGGTGGAACAAAAACCCCAATTACTTTCTCATTGGGAAATCATATAGGAAGCTTGTTAGAGCTGTAAAGGTTATAACAGGGGAAGAATGTGCCTTGCATAATAGATTGCTTGTGTGTGACATTTCTATATGCAGAGGTGAGAAGGAGGTTTATGTTCAAAGAAAGGTCGTGTGGAAGTTGAAGGAACAAAATGCAAGAGAAACATTTGAAGTTGAGTTCAGAGGTCTGGAAACAACCAGTGAGAGGCTATGCCAAACTAAAGAATGTTCTGCCGAGTGCAACTGACAAGGTGTGGCCGGAGGCTAAGTGTTGGGTCAGCATAGGTTTACAAGGCTAAGAAACATGGACATGTAGAATAGTGCATACACAAATACAGAGGTTTTCAGAATAGCCAGGCAAATAGTGGGAAGAAACAAAAACAATTTTTTTTTAGAAGTGCATGAGAAATGATCATGGTAATGTGGTTATTGATTGCAAGGAATTGAAGGATGCAAGAAAAAATGTGGTCAACTGTTGAATGTGGGGCATGAATGGGATGGCCAGCCTAGAAAGAGTAGAACAAGTATAAAGACCATGCCCAAGAATTGAAAGAGAATACAGTAGGTGAAGTAAGCAATGACAAAGAATGGAAAGGTGGCTAAAAGCTCTTGGATAGTTTCAGAAATGCAATGTATATGGAGATGATAATGTGTATTTTTCAGTGGTGACCGAATTGACTAATGCAATCGTGATGGATTGCACTGTTTCAGATAACTAGAGGAAGTGCGATTGTGAGTTCTTACAATTCTTGAATGTGGGAACTACAGGAGAGAAGGGTGGTTGATGTAGCTTCCCTTTATTTTGCGATACTACTTCTCCCGTGTTTTGGTTATGTATGTTGCAATGTGGAGGTGTGATAAAAATGTAGATCTACTGTACTATAACCTGGGAAGTGTGGATCATTGATAAGGGTTGGGATATGGAATGGTAATGAGGTGGATAGGATTGTGTGGATATGGAGATGTTGATAATGTGGATATTACAATGTGGGTAATGTGGTAGATAGGGTGTGGATATGGAGATGTTGATAATGTGGATATTACAATGTGGGTAATCTGGTAGATAGGGTTGTGTGGATATGAAGATGTTGATAATGTGGATATTGAGATGTGGGGAATGTGGTAGATAGGGTTGTGTGGATATGGAGATGTTGATAATGTGGATATGGAGATGTTGATTATGTGGGTAATGCAGTGGGTTGGCTTGCGTGGATATGTGGGTAATGCAGTGGATTGGGTTGTGTGGATATGGGTTATGCGGTTGATAGGGTTGTGTGGATATGATGTGGTTGATAGGGTTGTGTGGATATGGAGATGTGAAAATATGTAGAAATACAGTGATAAGTGATTATCAGTATGTGGTGATATGGGTACATCATGGCATGTGGATGTGTGAAGATGCTCAAGGCTGTGTGGATGTTTGTATTTTAACATTAGGGCATGTGTGGATATATCGTGACACGAGGACATATTTATGGATGTATGGATAAGAAATATAATGTGGAAGTTTAATTTTTGGCGGGCAATCACGTCTAAGGATCCGGATTCCACAGTCGTTGGTTTTCCCCGCTAGTTGACAAGAGAGTATGGTTGTCACAATAGTTTCACCGCCGTTTGAATGTCGTGAAGTGTTCTTGTAACTGTATTCTCGCCTTTAATTTCGGGAAAAAATTACGAATCATAGTACAGTATTGGGATTTATTCTCAAGTTAAATTTTCCTGTAACTACAAATAAGAGAGAGAATACGTCTCGCCGAGTTTTGTATGTTGTAAAACATTGGTGGTTATCCAGAATGTACTCGCCATTACACCGAGACGGTACCGTAACTGGATGATCTCTCTTATTTTCGGTTATAAGACAATTAACGTTCGAATATTTGAGTCTTGCCCCGGGCTAAGGGGGAGGAGGAGGAGCGGCCGGGGACGCGTCAACACTTCGCCGCCGTGACTATTTTTTCTCCCGCCACCGACAACTTTTGACCAAGATGGCGGGCCCAACTCCGAGGTGACTTGTACGATCACAACCTTTATTTTCCTCAATCCTTTTTTTCCCGGAATAAAATTTCGATTGGCAGTGTTATATTTAAAAAACCCGGAGAATTTACTTTACTCGGGATTGTATGATAAAAGAGGACGGAAATGGTGTGGACTAAGGATTGGGACAATTACTGGGCAACATCATCGTACCTGACTGCAAGACACTGCCAGATTCCTCTGTAAATACCCGCACTCAAATTTGTTTTACGCTTTCCTTTGAAGTTGGCGACTGGAATGGGAGGTTTGAGCTATCGTTATGAAGTAAAAATACAACAACGACTGGAGTCATGAAAACTATATTCTAGGGAAATGTCGGTCGTGCCTGTAGGAGAGAGGGGGAGGGGATAATTTAGACTAGTAAATTCTGTTTCAGGCAAGGTGGCAGAGGTGAGAGCCATTTGGAATGTTGCGGTCTAGAAGGCGGAATTAGTTCTATTTCGGGGGTTTAAAATGGATCCATGAGCCTCGCACTGCTCGACTGGAGGTGAGGGAAGTGTCTGTCTAGGTTGGGGTGAGGGGGAGAAGGAAAGCGCAAGGAAATAAAGGGAGATGGGGGAGGATGTGGAGGGAGAGGAAGGATAAGAACATTGGGGTGTGGTGGAAGTGTAGGTGAGAGTAGGGGTGGTGAAGGAGGGTGAGGTAGGGGAGATTGGAAGGAGTGGCTGGTAGAGGTGGTGGTGGAGGGTAGAGGTAGTAAGGTGCAGGTTGTGGTGGTGGGCGGGACTGGTGGGACTATGGTATTTTAGCTGGTAGTGGAGTGGAGCAGAGGCGTAACCCACTCATTCCGCTCTACACCTTCACTGGGTGTAGCCTGGTGGGTTAGGTGTGTAGAAGGCAGGGGATGGTGGATGTAGCGTGGTCTGGCTTTAGCCCCACCCACACCATCCGTCTTCTGCTCCTCCACCTGACTGTGGATGGAGTGTGGAGTGGCGGAGGTGCAGTGGAGGAAAGGAGGTGGAGGCTCTGTGTTGTCCCGGGGCGGTGCGTGCGTGCGTGGCCCCGGCCAGGGTGGGGGAGGTTGAGGAGGAAAGGGGGGAGGGATTGGTCCTCTCACCGCCACCCAACACAGACGTAACCCACTCACCAGGGCACACGCTCCTACAATTTTACCGTCGTGTACGGGATGTAGAGGCGGGGTGTAGCAGGTGTGGTAGTGATCCAGGTGAGGGAGATGGACCTTGGTGGCCCGGGTGAGGGAGATGGACCTCGGTGGCCCGGGTGAGAGATGAACCCCTTGATGACTCAGGTGGGGAGATGGCCCTTAGTGGCTCGGGTGAGGAGATGGACCTCAGTGGCCCAGGTGAGAGATGGACCTCAGTGGCGGGTGAGGAGATGGACCTCAGTGAGAATGGACCTCGGTGGCGGAGATGGACCTCAGTGGCTCAGGTGAGGAGATGGACCTCAGTGGCTCGGGTGAGAGATGGACCTTGGTGGCCGGGTGAGGTGGACCTCGGTGGCCGGGTGAGGCTCGGACCTCAGTGGCCCAGGTGAGATGATGGACATGTGCTTGGTGAGGGATGACCGTGGTGGACTGGGCGTGAGGGCAGTGGTGGTGGGCTGGGTGGAGGGTGGTGGTGGGGCTGGGTGGGGGGGTGGTGGTGGGCTGTGGATGAGAGGTGGTGGTGGCCAGGTGCGTGAGGTGGTGGTGGGCTGGATGAGAAGTGGTGGTGGATCAGGTATGCGATGGAGGGAGGTGGTGGTGTGCTGAGCCGGGTGGGTAATGGAGGAGGTGTTAGTAGTGAGCTAAGTGTGGGAGGGTGTTGGTAGTGGAAGCCGTGTGGGAGGTGTTGACTGATAGTGAGCTAAGTGTGGGGTGTTGGTAGTGAGCCGTGTGGGAGGTGTTGGTAGTGTGTGAGCCGTGTGGGAGGGGCTGCTGGACCAGATGGTGAGGTGTTAAAATTAATGAGGAGGTGGGTGGGTGATGGTGGGTCGTGTGAGGGAGGGAGGCGGGTGATGGTGGGTCGTGTGAGGGAGGGAGGTGGGTGATGGTGGGTCGTGTGAGGGAGGGAGGTAGGTGATGGTGGGTCGTGTGAGGGAGGGAAGTAGGTGATGGTGGGTTC